>NW_008795029.1:4799852-4824117 GCF_000699145.1 Aptenodytes forsteri
TTTTTTTCTTTTTTTTTTTTTTTTTTATAATTTGACTTGGTTCTCTTTGTAGACAGAGCCTAGTTTATACCATACAACCTACAGCAATATTGTGAAAACCACAGTCTGTTTTAACTCTCTGCAGGACACTTGACCATACCTACGGACTATAGCTTAGTCATCTCTACGGTGTTCCTGCATCGCCTAGCATGAAGCTGGGGAGCCAGTGACCGTCTGCTTGCTCCTAGGTGCCTGAAGTGCCTGTGGGATGCTGACTGTTATGGTGATTTAGCAAGGAGATGAGACACCTGCTTTTTGGGCTGATGTCCGCCCCCAAGGAGGGTAGGTATCACACAGTGAGGCTGAGCAGTGGTGAGATGCCTAACTGGGGCTTTACTATGATAAGAGGCCAGTAGACAGCAGGAGAATGTGTAGCATGAAAATAAAAGGCAAAGGATTCTGGTCTCTGAACCCTGAACTGTAGGTCTGTCCTGGCTTTGCTGTGTTATCCACAGATAAGTGATGTTGAAGAAGAGCCAGGCGTACAGTTAGGCTGCAATTTTACCATGCTGCTGGCCAGAAGAGGTGTTGTCAAAGACATATTCTGTGCTGTCACATTTCTTTCCTTAATACATAGCAGCTTGGGCAAGGGTGAACCCCCTTTCTTGCCCTGGCCTAGAGGCTACACACAGCTGGGATTTTGCACTGAAGCCCCAAGGCCATCCCCTGTTTTCTGTAGGAGACAGTCTTCCCTTTCCCAAGTCCAGTTACTAAGAAAAAAAGATTCCTTCCCCTACACGTCAATTTAACAACTACCCAGGCTTAATGCACCATACTGAACACTCATGGAGCAAGAGACTCATTGAGTCCCTGGATTTAATTTCTGCTGAGCAGAAATTAAAAAGAAAAGAAAACAAAAACAACTCACGTCATACAGGCTGAGCTGACCCTTGGAGGAACTTCTCTCCAGGTCCTTGAAAGATGTTTAGCAGGATGCTCACAGAACAAGCTTTAAAACATATCCCATTTGTGAGGATAACTGGATTTGTAAGGAGAACTTGAGGACACCTGAAATATTCCAGATTAAAACAGTTTTGGTCACAGACATTTAGTGAGTTGTTTAACAGAGAGACACACATACAGATTTTTAGTTTTATATGATTAAGGGCTTATAAATACTTCCCAGAAGCCAATAAGAAAAAAGTAATCCTGTGTTTGATATGTTTTCTTCCACAGGAAGAATCAAGCTCCAAAATGATAATATTGTGCATTTACAGGGTTTGAGAGGTGATAAAAGTCAGTGGTTTAGCGGATGTTGTGTTTCTGACCAGGCATGATTAAATTTTACAAATCAAACACTACCCACTTGCTTTGGTCCTGCAGAAGCACACAAGATTTCTAAAAGCCATATTTGTGGTTAAAGACTAAATAGGATAAACAACTGCAAAAGAAGCAGAAAACCTACTTTGTTTGAAGAGTTTCCATTCTCATCCTTTGCAGGAATGACTAGAAAACAAAATGTCATTTTGGGTTAACGTAACCACTGTCTTTCTCAGTCTTGCTTTGGTGCACGTTGCATTGTGTGACAGCAAACATCAGATGAGCCTAGCTGGATGCTAAGCTTGAAGAGAAACATAACCGCGTGATTCCTCTACCATTCACATTGTCTGTCCCCAGGCAGGTATTCAGGTTTTATAAGTGATGAGCTCATTAAGATTTCTGCTTCTTAAAAGCCCCTCAGGGAGACATTTGTCTGTTTGCCATGCTGTATTTAAAGTCTGTAACTGCAAAAATTGTTGCAATGTCCTCATTCAGCTATCAGCATAGTATCAATAGCTTGGATTTATAACATGCACATCTTCCCATGGATGGTTAATGTCAGTTAACGAATCAGCTTTGGAAATCAAACAAATAATTACAGATCTTTTAACAATATAAACACTTTTGGTTGCATGACAATTTATTTGCTTTAACAAAATTGCTCTTTTAGTTGTCCATTTGTGAAATTTGCTTGCAAGCCAAGGGCATGCTGAGTCCAGTGTTTGCACGTGCCGATCACCCATGAATAGCAGTTGTAAGGAGGGATGGAGAGTGGCTTAGAAAATTGGACCCACGAAAATAAAATAACCAAAATCAGAAACCATCTTGGAAAATGTCTGCAACACAAGTCTTTGGCAAGAAACTTTTTAGAAGAAAACCAAAGTAGCTTTTGGCTGCAATAGAAGTTCTATTGGACACAATTCTGCCATCATTTTAAACTAACGCACAAGACATATAAATGCCAAGTATATCTGCCTCATGGTATTGCATTTTGATAATTAAACTGCCTGATTAGTGCAGTCTCCTGTATCAGATGATATTTTGAGCTGGAGAATATACATTTTCCTAAGAAACAAAAGACATCTTTGTACAAGAAGCATTCCATCTTCCTGTTATTAATAGTACAATACGTGTCCAGGACTTTTTATGTTAAGGGATTTGAAAGCACAAAAAAAGGATTTGAAAGCATCCCACCACAGACTTGGAACAGAGCAGCTGTTTAAAGTGAGCAGTATATCCAGGCTTGTAGAGTACCAGAGGATGCAGATACAGGGACCTGTAATAAGAAAGGTTGTGAGAGTGTAACTTTCCCCTGGATGTGAACGAAGCACTTGGCTAGCATTAAAATGGTGGTGATTTACACTTCACTCTCCCTCTTAAAAGATAGACATTAAAGTGTCTATCTCAAAGTTTTAGGCAGCTTGCCTTTGCTCCCTACAGTACTGGCCTGTAGGAAGGTACCTCTAGTGACATCCATTGATGGGGAAGTATAAGCTGCAGGATTTACCTGTGCAGAAAACAAAGGCCCCAAGTACATGCCACAAATAACTTTTTTATGCAGCATGACAACCCACATCAGAACTGAATTCCCGATAGCGTGCATTCTCAATATCATGTTTTGCAGTTCTGCAGATGTGCTTCAGAGCATCTCCTTCATCAAGCTTTCTAACAGCTTGCTTTCGCAGCTCTGCCTATGGTGAGCTGATGAAATCGTTCCATCCCATTTTGCATGACAAGTAGGTCTTTTGAAGCAGAGCTCTGCTGTTCATATTGCTCTCTGTCTAATTTTAGTGACTCTTTCAGAAGCCTTTTTTCAGACCTGTGATGAATCTCTGTGTGAGCTATCTAAATGGCAGAGTATGTAAAGTAAGATGGACCTATAAATTGCTTTATTTCTTCTGTGTACTGAAATGTGGGCATTGTCTCAGCAACTCTTGGGGTCTTGCTAGTGCCTTAAAAAAATCAGATATTAAATATCCTTCCAACTTGAGCTAACAATCCATTTGTGGTGTCTGCTGAGAAGCTGTCATAACTTAGCGTATCTTGGATCAACCAGCCTGGCAAATGGCAAAATTTTAGCAGAATTGTATGATTTTTCTTTTGATAAAACAAGAAAAAGAACTTGAAAATATACTGGAAGCTGTAGGCTGGGAAAAGCTCAAGTGGCTATGGCAACTGTGTTTTGTTCTCTCATGATTCATTACTACTTTGTTATATGAATGTGATGTGATGTGATCTTATATCTGTTTTGTTGTCCTACATAAATACTGACATTACAGTACTTTTATAATCTAGGACCTATAAGGGTACAGGGTGACATGATACCTGTGTCATGCCAGGCCTTAACCCTGAAAGCCTCCATCCTCTTTACCCGTTCACTGCAGGGCAGCTCCAGAGCAGTAACGTAGCTTCACCTTTCCTCAATGCTTTATTCAAATAGACATTCCCATCTTCATTAAACATAAGATTGCTGAATTGTTTTAATTTCCTTCTGATCTATTTCAAGTGCCACTGATTTGCTCAGAATTATTTTGGAATTGTTTTGCCTGAAATGTTAGGGTTTGGCAGAGCTGGTTAATATTAGTATGGTCAGACAAAAGTACTGCAGAAACTAAACTAACCCTCCTCAAAACCCTTCATGGACTGCTGGTGGCAGCAATGTAATATGCCAATCATTTCAAGTAATAGTGGAAAGGGACCGATACGCATCTGGGAACTTTATTTATTGGAAGCAAGACCTTCAGCATCTAAAGTTTTTCATTTCCCCCTGCATTGACCTTGCATTGGAGTTTTGACTGCAACAAGAGCAGAATTGATGGTGGTGATTTACACTTCACTCTCCCTCTTGATTTCACTTTGATGTCCATACAAAATGATTGACTTGCAAAGTATTTCTTCTTCAGTTGGGTCTTGAAGAGTGAAGACAAATAACCACTCTCTGTGAGCTTTTGCTCCAAGCTTTTGCTCTAAGAGCCTTTGCTCTAAGAAGAATATTTGTGTATCATCCATATCATTTTGGAGGAAGAGGGCATAGCAACAATGAAATAAAATGTTTTAATTGTGTGTATATTTACACACAGTATATTTACTATGGAATTCTTGATAGTTGTTGTGAAGGCCTCTCTGACATTTCACTTACACTTATTGCTCTTTAGATAATTTTGAAGATCTACAAGACATGGAACTACAGCGTGAGAAGGCTATGAATGAAATATTTTTGTTCTGGTTTTATAAGTCAATATATTTCAAAGATTCCATGTTTCCAGTCTTTAAAAAATGACTTTAAATAGATAAAAGTTCTAATTGTTCTAATTAAGTTCTTTCTCTGTATATGTACTTACAAGCTTTTATGTATGTATACAATTAATTTACCACTCTCTGCACTGCTCTTGTAATTGCTTCAGTGTTCTAGACATTATATTGCCATCCATCTGCAAAACTCAAGCCAAGGTCTACAAAGAGAATACATTAAATCTTAGCCAGTTGGGTAACTAATCTGGGAACCATGTGAAATATGCTATTGTATTTAGGGTTTTTTTTTTGTAAAAATACTTGGCCACGAACAGGAAACAAGTATAAACATAAGTCCTGGTTTAAAGAGCTTACAGTTTAAAGCCCTTCAGAAAATTACTTACATACATATGAAAAATCCAATTAACATTAAAGTTATGCACTATGAAATCCAAGGAATGGTTGCTTTCTAACACAGGATTAGTATTAATGTATGATATTGGCAGCATATGTTTGACAAGCTGTCTAGGACATGTGCTGTTACTCCAGGGTTTCTTTAATAATTGGCTTCAAAGAGACATTTCAGTATTTGAAAGAGAGAACAGTTCTTTATTCTGAAAATGCCAGCAGTGGAACTCAAATATCGACCAGATCAGGTGTACACAGTAAAACCCCGAGTCTTAGATAATGATACCACAGATAAATTATAAAAGCAATAACGCAGACCTTAAAAACAGGCTGGAGAAATGAACGACTACGAAGTTCATTACCTGCTAATCCTGCAGGATTCACATTTCATTAAAGAGGGGATCATTTCAGGCATTGAGACAGAGCACTGAATTTATAAGCCTCTAAGATATTTCTAATTTCCTTACCAAATACAGGAATGTTGGAAAAGGGTAGGCAGCTCATGTGAAATGAAATGCCTCTTTACACAAAAATATTATCATAGCCAATTAGCAATTGCTAATTTAGTGGTAAATACTGGGCCAAATACAGCATTTGACTGGAAGGGGGTGTCTTTGCACAGCAACATGACAGTTTTATAAATCCTCTACTACAGGAAATTCTTCTGCACATTGAGTTGTTAACACCGCATTGCATTCACAAGGTTATATAAAATCTGCCAGACATTACTCAGAACAAACGAGAGCCAAAGAACAGCCAGCTTTTGAATTAATATTGCTAATAGTATTGTACTGGGGAAATGGCTGTTGAAGAAGACGGCTAGGGATGTATTTATTATTTCTATTATTATTTATATTGCAACAGTATGTAGGTATTCTAGACAAATTTAAGCCTTCTCAGGCACATTGCAGACACATAGGAAGAGATGTTGCCTTAGAGAGCTTAAATCAAAACAAGATAGACAAGATGAGGAAAAGTGAAAGCAAAGAGAGATGCGGTGACTTACTTCTGGCCAAGTAACAAGTGAGTGATAGGAGGACAGGTCAGGTCTGTTCCCCTTGTGTTCCCAACACCTTCACCTGCTCCTGCTCTGGCTGCTTGCCCGGCTGGCCTGAACTAGAACAGTAGCATCGAACACCCATTTTGTAAAAGTGCCCAAGATGGTCTAAGACACCCAAGAAGACAATTTTGGGTAGATCTGCCACGTGTCCTGTTCCCTGGTACTGCAGACAATGACATTCCCTTCCCGGTCCCACTGCTCCTGTTAGGTCTATAAGACAGGATACTTAAGAGGCACGTAGCCCAGGTTGGACAAGTTATTATTTTCTTTTTAAAAGCAAAAAATATAAGCTGAACCTCAGAAGTTGTGTGCTTAGCTAGTTTGTATGACTGTTTGCCCTTGTCCTGCCATTTTATCCCTTTTAGCTTTATGTATATTCTCTTCTTTGCATGTATGTGAGTAACTCTCCAGAACAGGGACTATGTCTCCCTACATATTTGTGTTGTTCTTCAGCACAGTGAAACCACAGCCATTTGGTCTTTGCAATAATTGTAAAAATCAACATAAAAGCATAAGGAAAAATTATATAAACTGTAGAAATGAGACAAAACCACTAGAACAATAGTCTGGTGCAAATCTTCATTATGGTAGAATAAATAAATAAATATAAGTAATCCAAACCCTTCCATTATCTCCTGTCCTTAGTGACAGCTTGGGAGGACAAAGATGGGATGGAGGCTGTGTGAAGACTTGAAAGAAGTTGTATGCTTCCAAGGCCTGCTGCAGCCCGCTGTAATGCATCTTCTAGTGTAATCCAAATGACACCGGCTATGTGAGTCCTATTCTTCTCTTCCTTGTGACAGACCCTCGGTTCCAGCTACGTATATAAGACCTGGTGGACCTGCATTTAGAAAAGCAATTTCCTGATGCCTTAATGACTGTCAATTACAAGGACTCCACTACCTATCTAGAAGCTGAGTACCCATCCATACAAAATATTTATATACAGCCCACTGCTGGCTACTGCATAGGTGAGATGGAGTGCAGGACAAGCACATCTAATGTATCTGTTCCCTTCTTCATTTGTTGGAAATGCCTTGATTTAGAAAGCAACGTTAGCTTGTTATTGGTGGCTATCATTATTCCCTCCTTGCTCAAGGTCTCCAGATATATATTTTTTAGTAAGGCACAATATTTTTTGTTTGCTTTTGGTACAGGCATTTGTTACCCTACTGTGTTTTGCATGACTGAAAACCATCCCAGACCATGCATTTCAAATGGGTTGGTAAATCAGATGTTCTGCACTGATAACATCTGTCACATTGGCTCATTGTGTGATTAACAAGAATCTATTGCTAATGTGACTTATTTTTGAATACTCAATTACAGTTTGTACCTCTTTAGTTGCGTCCCCACTATTTGTTTTCAGGGCTACTTTGGTATACAGTGACAGCAGAGACAGGACCATTAGCCTTCATTACTAAACTGAGTAATGGAAACACTCAGCATTGTCCTGATATTGCCATTCAGTGTCATATTGCCAAATGCCTATTTTCTCTGACATTTCTGCTCGTAACTGCAGATACTGTAATTGCTATGAGACCTCTGCATTTTTTGTGTGCTTATTTTTAAATGACAATGTTGTGAAATAAATTTGTTTACTGACAGTTTCTCTAGTCTCATTAAAAACCTTTTCAGAATTTCTTAGGTTGTTGGAAAGCAACATAAATCTACAGGAGATGACATCTTGAGAGGGAAATGGGTGAGCAGTGCAACCGTAAATGCTTTACTAGGTTAGGTAAAAGGGAATGACATAAGAAATCCCTCAGACAAAGCCTTTCTTTCTGAACATATGGGCTACAAGACTCATCTCATTTTTGTTTTAGCCTTGCCAATGGTGCATGTATTTTTCTCATAGCGTATCTAAATAGAAACTGCTTATGAATGAAAATTAGTTATAAAAAGGCAGTGCCAAGTATCCCAAGTTTTGATGCAAGCATTCATGCAAGATGAGTTAAGCCTACATTGTAGTCAGTTCACTGGGCATAAGACTGAACTGTTTGTACTGCCCAGATTTTCTTAAGTTTGTATTTCTGCTTTGAAGTAGCATAAGCAGATTTAGCATTCAAGGAGCTAACGTTCAACTCTTTTTAAAAATGGGGTCCCCTTAAAATGTTAGCATTGAAATCCTGTGAGAGGTCCTGTTCAGGAATGAAGACTCCATCTTTCCTTTTTAGAAGAGAAATAAGCTCCTTATGAAAATAGATCTTACTTATTTTCTTATTCAAATATTATGTTATGCCGCTAAAAAGACATTTCCATTATGTTATGAGCAATTTTGATCAAGTGAAATCCTTGAGGACACTTCACCAGAAGCAGAAAAATGGGTTTTAGACTAACAGAAAATATAAAGTTGTTTTTCAAACCTAAACCTGGGTAACTGTGCTTGCTCCTCAACATGGACTCATTACACAGATAGCTGTTGTAGTGAGTGCATAAACAAATATCAGACACTGTGCAAATATCATACTAATTTATGCAGTAGAGGAATACCAATCAGCCTTTGGCAGTAACCACTACATCATCTCTGGATGACTAGAGTTTTAACTCATTGGGTCCAAATCTTTCTTTCCTTTTCTCCAGAGATAAGTGTTTCTAACAAGTTCTGCCTCCACATGTGCAGCTGATCCTGCTCAACAGCATGTTTCACATGTGTGATACCAAGAAGGATGTTCATGGTCTCATGGCTACAATCCAGAGGCTGTGTAAGGTGACCTTCCAGACGTTTGCATTTTTATTGGCAGCTGTCTTGACAATATTTGGAGTAAAAAAATCTCCCATCTGAGCGAGGATTCATAGTTGTTTTTCTTTCCTGTTACCATAAACGTGAACCTGGTGTTCTGTGTAGCCTTATACAGATGGAATAATTCATTTGAATTGCCTACCTGAAAACTTAAGGAATAGAAGTTGTCTTGTTTAGGCTGTCTGTCTTACATCTAGTTACTGAAGTTTAGCACTAATCTGCAATTAGTATATGGTTTTGAGAGTATAATTAGAGCGTACATTTAAAAATATCCTGCAGAACAGATAACTGATATAAAAGAACACAATCTCTTCAGATATTACTTTCTTGATGGGCAGGAAACAAGAATGAAGCAGAACTTACTAGTTCATTGCTTTGCTGGAACATAATATTCTTTCACAGTCACACAGAATAATAAAGTTTACACAGCTCTCTGGTATACTAGCCCTGAACAATTATATTACCTCTGGTATTCAGTTTACTTCTCTGTCATATTTCTGTCACCTCATCTTTGTGTATAGGAAACAGACTGTAGAGGCTAGAAATCTTTTTTTTATTGCTAACTACTTATATTCTTCTTACATGCTGAGCAACTAGGCTTGCACTTCGTACGATGACAACAGTAGCTGTTGATCATTACTGGAGTGGGAAAACCTCACTGTGGAGGAAGGCAAATTAAGATCCTCTGGATTTCAAAGGTGCTGGTATATAGGACAGAAAAAAAGAAAACAAAATTTGTTAAAAGGATAGCTTATGGAACTGCTCAGGATAGCATGCAATTGAACCCAGCAGAACTTCACTGCTTTTTTTGTGATTCTGTGGGATGATATGATCTTTTAAAGACGTCTCTCTCCCATTATTGACTGACTGTTGGTATGTAGGCTATATGCAAGTTCATACCCAGACAACCCACTGTGGTGCTGAGGACAGGCTCAATCACTATGCTTGATCATAGACCAGAACAACACAAGCACCAAAGGAGGGAGAGACAGAGGCAAGACCTAGAGGCCGGTGGGCAGCAGGCACCATTTCATTCCTCTCACCATGGCCATGCTCCTGCCCAACCTCAAAGGAGGACAAGCCTTTCAGAGTCATGGCTCTGCAGTGATTATTGGCATAGCTAACGTAAAGTGGACATCTCTGTCATCAAAATATCATCAATCAAAGATAATCTGTGTCTTACCTAATCATGCTGAAATCACAAGAAGCCAGATAACCGGAGCTGCCCCATTCCTTGAATGGCATGCCCCCAGTTACCCATCATTTTTGGAAGCATCTTTCCCTTTAAGTCCTTCTGAAAATTGTGTCCAATGCTTTGATGGATGTGAACTGCTGAGTAACACAAAGTGCAGTGCAGCACTCTAATATCTGTTATTAATACACAGATAATAATTATATTCCATTAGTGAATTGGCAGGATATATTAAATTCCTTTTGCTTGCAGTGAATTTCATTAGTAGTTTGGCAAAAAAAATGGCCTTGTCCATTTCCAAATAAGTAAATGAATTTCAGTGCTTCAGTCATAACCACGGAAAACTCTTACTTGGAAGAATTAACAAGTGGCTAAGAATTGATTTACTACTGCCATTTTACATTGAAGGATGCCACGTGAACTTACTTCAAGTGTGCTTAGACTCCGAGGATGATGTATAGTAGGGTCAGGAGCAACATGGGATGTAGGACTACAACACACCCTGGACCTGACCATCATTGCTGTTTCGTTCATAGGATCTATTTTAGCACTACTTCTGCTTTTTGTCTACAGTATTCCAACTATTTCAGAAATTCAGTCATGCGATAAGGAATTTGTCTCTAATTCCCATTCCAAATCTATTCTATGGTATTGTATACCCATTTGTCTTTGAATTAATATATTTTCAGCTTAAATATCTCCTTTTACTGCTCTTTGTATATGAAGATAATCTAATCACTCTCAGCTTTCAATACAAGGTCTTTTTCTATCACCAGATACTTTGTAATGCTGTATTTATGCACTAGGCTCAAAGTTGAAATAGCACCCCTTCTTGTCTGTGTGCTGGCTGTTTGAGGAAGTGATCTAATCTATTACCCACAGAACTAAAATTACTTATTTTCTGCCAATACAAGAGCCTTTTTTCCCCAGTCTCTACCAAATTTCAGATGTTTGCATGATCATGCAGTTTGAAGTAGTATTTCTTTCACTAATAATGTTAAAAGTATTTCTGTCCACATTCAAGTTAAATTCTTTAGGCCTATATAACCCAGTATATAACCTCATCAAATGCTCTCTTCAAATCTTTTTCCATCTTGAGAGCTATTCTATCATCTTTCCCCTACTCTGTACGAGGAGAGGTTTTCACATCCTGCTTCGGTAGTTCTAGTTCTTCCACCTCATTACTCAGGTTTCCTGCATTAGTCCACAAACAACTTCATTGTTTCCTTTTGACCTCACAATGTTTCCTAAATCAATTAAATGTAACCAACCTGATCAATTCTTCCATCCACAGAAGTATTTTGTTTTTTTTCCCCCATTGTCCACTACCTTATTCTCTAGAATAGCCTTATTCCTGACTACAGCCTCATTTACGTTGTTTTTTGCGTGTTATATTTTAACACCAATTGCGGAGATAGCATGTGTCTCTCCCAGTCACAACATATCCCTTGCAACCTAGATGGATATTTTCCTTTATCTGTTTTTGTAGTCTCGGTCGCAGAAGGTCAGTGCCCCGGACAGTCAGATGCAAACCCTCTGTCGTGGTTTAATTTCAGTCGGCAACTAAGCACCACGCAGCCGCTCGCTCACTCCCCCCCACCCGGTGGGATGGGGGAGAGAATTGGAAGAGCACAAGTTAGAAAAACTCGTGGGTTGAGATAAAAACAGTTTAATAATTGAAATAAAATGATAATAATAATAATATGATGATAATAATAATAATAATACACAAAGCAAGTGATGCACAGTACAATTGCTCACCACCCGCCGACCGATGCCCAGCCAGTCCCCGAGCAGCAGCCCCCCCCGGCCAGCTTTCCCCAGTTTATGTACTGAGCATGACGTCACATGGTATGGAATGTCCCTTGGGCCAGTTTGGCTGTGCCCCCTCCCAGCTTCTTGTGCACCTCCAGCCTTCTCAGTCGGTAGAACATGGGAAGCTGAAAAGTCCTTGGCTAGTGTAAGCATTACCTAGCAACAACTAAAACATCGGTGCGTTATCAACTTTGTTCTCATCCTAAATCCAAAACACTGTACCAGCTACTAGAAAAGAAATTAACTCTATCCCTGCCGAAACCAGGACACCCTCCCCTGAGAACTATGCTTTTTCTGTGAACACTTCCTAAAGGTTAAATGCCCCAAAATCCCCCTCCTAGGACTAATTCCTCAGCTGTCCTTTTGGTGTGATCATATTCATGGCTTCAACCTCCTTCTCAAGGAGCAAGAGAATGGAGTGGGCCACGTCTCGCCAATGTTTAAACATCTGTATGGGCATTTCTACGGTGTGACGCATCTCACGGTAACGTGTGCATTAGGATGAGATTAGTCATGTTTGATAAGTGTCAGCTTCTCTTTGACCCCAAAGGAAGCCCAAAAGGTCAGGAGTGGGGAATTGCTTTGTTTATCTCTGAGGCTGTATCCTCACCACTAAATTGAAGGTGCTCAGGCATGTTTCTGGGCACTGAACCCGTCTGGCATGAGGCTACACTTGCAATCTCTGCCAGCCTTGCAAAGGGGAGGCTGCTTGCAAAGCTCCTGTTGGGAAAGGCCCTCTGCAGCCCTTGGAGCAGTCCAGCCCCCAAGCTGCGCCTGGGCACATGTTTGGGAGATTGACACTTGGCTTGAGCCAAAAGCGGGCTGGAGACCACCTTAATGGCCTGGGAACAATTCTGTGCATTATTTCATGTATTAATATTGCCTTCTTTAAACCTCTTTGAAGTGTTTCCCAACGGTGTAATGGTTCTCCAACCTTTCTGGGGGGAGTCTGATACTGTCCCAGCTGGGAAGATTTCATGGCATTTGGGTCTACCCAGGTTCACTCTTTTCAAGTGGAAAACTACTCAGTATTTGTGGTCTTTTCAGTTCTTTTTGTGGATTTTAAACTGCGTTTGGCAACTAAATGTAATTTAAAGAGATGGAGACGTCATACATTTCATGTAGTTGCTTGGTATTTGCCTGCCATCAGTCCTTGCGTGGCTGTGGTGGAAAGTGATTGGTTCGATATTCAATATTGATTAAAAATGCTTACACCAAAGACCTTAACTTCTTTCTCTACTCATTTACTTCTCCACTGTTTGTTTTTACGCCCACTGTCCCTTTTGTGAAGTTGACAGAAAAATATGGAAAAAATTTCCCTAAATTATTCTTTACAAAAAATAAGCTATTACTGTTAAAAAAAAAGTTTCAAGGGATTCCTAAATAGAGTTTCCTAAGTAGGGTTTTGCCATGGTTTTAGCCACAGCTGGCCTGCACGTGGCATTTTACCTATGATGTCAAGTGGCAAAACAGTTCATTAATGCTTCCAAAGCAACCATCAGCGCACCCTTTGTGCTTCTTCTTGCCTTTTTGAATCTGCAGGGTTATGGACTTGCTTTCATTCTGAGATACAAGTTACAAGATATCAGGGCTCTTGTCTTAAAACAGGCTTCAGTTTTTCAAAGGTGCGAATGGGGATCAAACTCCCGAATTGCAAGGGAGACAAGAGCATTACGGCCGCAAGGAAATGTCTATGCTACGCGACATTGTTTGAAAATCCCAGCCTGTGCTTCGCTCCATGAGTGAGCAACTCAGTGCCCTGGAAAACAAGCCGGTGTGCCTTATTTGCCCCATCCATGAGTAGACAGTATTGCCCACATATTTTTGGAAAGCATCTGGGGGATAAATACACTGTATATTTGGTATGTGTCATTATAATAGCATTTGGATAGCCACCCATTTGTGTCTTTCCTTTGACTTCAATGGGCATTAGATCAAGCTCTTAATAGGAGGATAAAAGTACAGATTTAGTTTTCAGTTAGCTAAAATTTTGTTTTCTAAATAATTGTATTTATAACACATGCAATGCCCAGGATGATTTTATGTCCCACTACAAAGGGAAAAACTATCAAACCCTTGCTCCAGTCTGCTCACACGAAAGGTGGAACCCAGCTGCAATCTCTAGGCACATGCATTCCTGCTCCTGTAGCACGTTTTGTGCTCCTTGCCAACTCTGCAGCCCAAACCACAGCCCCTGTCCCAGCACGACACCCCCAGGAGAAAGGTCCCTGGCAAGGGGTCTGCAGGAGGGAGTCCTGCTGGATGTAGATTCCCCTAGAGCTCAGGGACCTCTGCTCTTCTTTGTGACTGTGAGGACAAGGAGGAGATGACTAAAATGAGACCTCTGTTTCCAACATGGGAGCCAGGTTTCGCGGCAGGGCTGTAGTCACTGTGGCCCTGCTATCCCCCGGGCTGATCTCCTGCTCTGCCGAGGCTGCCTCACCTCTGCAGGGCTGTGCCCGCGACGCAAAACTTCAGGTGGTGCTGAGTGATAATAAAATAAAAGTCTTTATTTTTTAATAGATGGACAAAACAGACCCAAAACCAGACAGTATTTTCCTGAATTGCATGGGCATTACCGAATACAATACAAATGAAGTTAAAACATATATATCTATATTATGCTTCCTATCTGTTTCGTTAGGTATTGTCTTAATATAACATTTCTGACACAGACAAAAATATACTTTTTTTTTTAACAACAGCCACAAATACTGCCCTGATTAATAGCAGACTTACAATAACTTACTGTCTAACTGCACATGGTACTTGATCAAATACGCTTCAAGGGCAGAAGGAAAATTGAATAACAGTTTTTTTCCTATGATGCTTATATTTGAAATCCTAAATTGTTGTACTATATGAAAATAAAAGACTAAATCTTTTACTTTGTTTGATCCACTTAATGTTTACATTCAGTTCAGGTTCACAAAAGTATGTTTTATTTATAATACATATACCATCCCATATGGACAAATATAGATGAAATCGTAACTTTTTTTGACATCTCAGCTATGTTATTAACCTTGATTTTATGAACACATCTCATGCAAAGGAGGTAAAAAAACCCTGTCAAATAAGTGTTATTCACAAATGTTAAGAATATGAAAGTAAAATGTATGATCGTGATATGAATATCTAGAAATCATAGCCTCAGAAACAATAACGTCAGTGTCTGAAAATGAGCTGTTTGCTTCACTGATTATAGGTCCAATTTAGTGCACAGTACTACTGTCTACAAATTGCAAAAGTGGAGAAGGAGCATCTGATGATTCCCATGAAAATAAAGTTTACTTGAAGAATCACATCCTGCTGGCATTTTGGTTGTGGAAGTAACTTGGTTTTCTTTCATTATCTTTTTTTTTCTCCCCCCCCCCCCCCCAGCTATCAATCGTAGATACAGCCTTTGGTTATATGAGCAGCTTTGTATAGATTTAATGGTAGGATAGCTGAACTAAGGCAATAAAACTTGTAAACAGACTTTGCACAGGGCTGTTTAGTTTGGCTTTTGGAGTTGTCCTGTCCACTGCACAGCCCACCACCGCAACCACTGCAGCCGTTTTTGAACTCATGCAAAGACAAGCACAGAGACTGGGTACGTGGAAAGCAGACTTATGGTCACACGATGAACAGCCTTCAGTGCCAATTCTCTCCTTTGCATGATAAATCTTCCATGGTGCGCTACTTGTAAAAGTGCAATAACCTTTCAGTCTCTGCAGAGAGGACTGGAAAACTTTGAACCATTTTCTGCCAGAGAACGCATAGTTCCATCTAAACAGGAATACTTTGTGAAATCACAGTGATTTCACAAAAATACTCAATAGGATAAACAGTATAAAATATTCTGATAATGTTGAAAGCATCTGGCTTGAAATTTTTGGACTAACGCATTTTAATTTTTCACTTAACAGTTTCATTTTGAGCATTTTAAAAGCCTTTATGTTTTTGCCTTTATGTTTTTATGGCAACAAGAGAATACAAAGGAAAAGGAAAGATTTTTATTTTTCAATCAAAATTTCTTAAACGATTCCAGCTGAATCCCCTTCTTTCCTTCTCCTCCCACTATTGGGAATTTTGAAATAAGTGATACAGAAATGCTGCTGTATTCAAAGCATCTGGCCACTATGGAGCTTCTCATAGTGAAATTCTAGCAATTCCTAGACAAAACTGAAGAGTAAATTTTCAGGAAGACATACAGGTGGCTGTAAAATGGGCTTCCCTAACTTAATTTAGAACTGTAGTGTAAGGCGTTGGCTATGTAAGCGGGCAAAACCGTGGCTTGATATTTTCTTATAAGAAGGGATCCAGGCTAGCGGATTTGGGCCAGAAATGGATAATAATTCAGCAGTAGCTCTGTTCTCCCCTCCCTTTCTTCCATATGATCTCTTTCCTCTTTTCCATGGTTCATGGGGGAATGAATACCGCTGGGCTTGCGTCCGGTTTGTGAGATCCTCAGCACCCTGAATTTCATCGGTGGCTCGTTCACTCAACCCGCAGGAATTTTTCATTTCTTTGCTATATTGGCTCTTCTGGGTTTTTAGTACAGATCCTGATTGTGATTTCCTCCCCCCAGAGCACACTCAATATTTGTTAGCACAGTAGTACTGCAGTTCACAATGCACGTTCGGAACTGAGATGCAGTGTCATTTTTAAATGTAGTGTATGGAGAAAAAAATCAACATCTCTAACTTTCTCTACGTATAAAATATATATATGCTGTTAAAACTCCACAAAAGGAGCAAAAACATACCTAAGGATTCAACCTTGTGAAAGTTTATGTCAACATTGAATGCACAAGTTGATGGCTTCTTCCTTTAGCAGCAAAACCTATTCTTACATCTCCTATCCTCCAGTATAGCTCCTCATGCTGTGAACGTTAAAGAAGAAATTTCACCAGTGACCAGCAACAGGAGGATATCTGGATTTCTGTTGAACATTTTGTGTCATGCGTAGATATTAAAAAGACTTATTGGAGCATAACTCTTAATTGTACAGAAATCTAGCTATTAGATCTCCCACTGTGAAAGGCACGTACCAATGGGGACAGACACAATCATCTCGGCTGTGAGCAAATGGAAACGACCTTGCGTGTTCCCTGCTGGCCAGGGCAAAGTTGGAAGGGGCCTCATCTCCCTGCTTTGCTGCTTCTGGCCAGCGCTGCCATTCGTGACTGAAGTCTCGTCTGCCCCTGGCCGCTGCTGGTGCTCCACAGTCACAGTGACGGCCCGGGAGGACGGCTGTTAATGAAGGAGTCCAGCATTTAGTGGAAGACACCGCTGTGCCTTTCACTATGCTTGTGGGTTCGGCTTTCCCTTCAGTTCCCCTCCAAGCTGCTGCTGCTTTTGGAGGTAGACACTTACAGACGTGGAAACCTGACCAGCAAGCCTGTTTTTCCCATGGGAAATCAAATTTTTGAGAAAATGTGATTTTCCATGGAAAATCTACACTTTCCAGAGTAATCCCAGCAAGTCCAACCCAAAAAACTTTTTGATGTCTTTGAGAATACTTTTTTAATTATGTGAAAAATGGGAATTTTCCCCATGGAAACCCCTCTCATCTGTTTTTTCAAGCCTTCTTGACTCTCCTTACTTTTTAATATTTGTTCCATTGCTGCAGTTGCTTGGTGTCAGACTGCTTTGCTCAGTGTTCATTTTGATGATAAGTCAAGATAAAGCTTCTTTTCTCAACATTGAAAAGCTCTATTTAGTTTATAAGAGTTCTGCCATTTTTCACAAGCTGAGTTTCAATTCCAATTATTGCTTTAAAAATTTTGTTGTCCTCCATTGGTGACAGCCACTAACCACCAGAAAAAAAAGAACACCTGTTGTAACATACTTTGCTTAAGGTCGTCTTGCATTAGGTGTAACATTATTTTAAACTCATGACTTCATTTTAACTTTTTTAATTATTATAAGAAATCTAGCACTCCTATAAGGAATTTATTACTATTTGCACATTTTGCTGTCTTATACAAATAATAAAATACTAGATTTGTATTATTTGAATTTCTTCATGAGGAAAAATCCGACCAGACCAAAAACCCAGGGAACTTACCTGTCCTTGCTCAAGCAACTAGCTCTTTAGTAATAAATCACTTATAGCTGTGACAGTATATTTTCACTTAATGCCAATAAAATGTTGACTGATAGTATTTCAGAGTGACTGTATTATAATCTCTTCATATGATTTCCTAGCTAAATAACTGTTGCACTTTTTCTGCTACATATATTTTCAATTGTAAATATTTTTTCTAATTACACAGTATATAGTTCTGGGTGGAAAGAATGGGATCTGAGTGTATCTTTTGGTAAACACTCTATGATCTAATCCAACATGTTAGGTAATAACAGAAAAGAGTTCCTCCCATGGGATGCTCCTGCTCCTAGAAACAACTTAAAGAATTGTGCAGCGGCATTTTATTCCCAATTCTTGCTTTTCTTCTGATAAAATGCCTCTTACTATTCTTTGGAGAATATCCTGCTTCGCATTCCTTTGCCTGTGGCTACTAGATTTTTTAATTATCTTCAGTGTTGGACAGCTCTGGACTCGAATCAACATAATTGAAGGCTTCCTTGTTTGTGAAAGTTGAGCTCAAAGTTAGACTGTGTCGTGGATTCACAGGTGCAAGTTCGTTTAATACAATATTGTCACTTTTTACAAGAGTTGCTTTGTCCATGTGTTCTCTACTGTACCTGGCAACAACAGCATCAAGGAAGTCCAGCTTTGGTGGCAAAGTCCCACTCTCAAATAAGTATTTGGCTAAGTAGGAGACTATAATGTTAGTAAAGAAGGAGGTAAGCATAGCAAGTGTTTTAAATGGGAATCGCTGGATATAGATATTATTTTCATCTGGATAGCAGCCAGGATAGTAGATCAAGGGCTGAAGGTAGAGGTATGGTTCTCCTCCAGTTATTCTGAGAACAAGGCCAAATAAGTATCCTGCAATGGCGCCGTAGGTGTTGGTTCCTTTAATAAATAACACACACAGGAGCTGGGGGAATATGATGATATAAACAAGGTCAGAGCTGAGGTACCACAGGCCGTACACTGAGGAAGCTAGCAGTGCCATTGCTGTTGCTGATGCTCCAAACAGAAAAACAGTGATTCTCATGACCCACACGATTTCCCTGTCTGAAGCCTGCAAAAAAAGGGCAGTGTTAGGTGGTTTTTTTCATGGCAATACATGTATGCCTACATTTATGCACATAGTCAATATAAAATACTGCATTGTAAAAGGAAATTTTTCATGACATATTCAATAATATTTACAAATGAATATCTCTATCTCCGTCTCTATCTCCATCTCAAGCACAGAGAAAAAACCCAAGGGTTATGGCTGCCATTCCTGAAGTCATAATCTTTGAGTATAAGGAAAAGTTTGATAATGTGTCAAAGAAAAAAACAACAGCAGACTGTTAGAAATAACTTTTAAATATAAGCACAATATGGTTCAACCAGAAAAAACTGTCAGCATCAGAATTTCTTATTCTCCATTTCCTAAGAAACACTCCGACTCACTAGCCCATTCTGTTGTCAAATGATTTCCTGATAAATCAACAATTCAGAAAGATGTCTCATTTTGTTAAAGATTTAAGTAAAACTTATGGTTGCAGCAATAATTAGGAGCTGTTTGGATAAACTGCAGTGCCATGAGAACTCTTGAAAGCTGCCTCCCCTGAGCTAGCTTTTTCACCTCTGTCATCAGTCACAACCATAAATATTTTTATGACTTTCAGTTTATTTAATATACTGTTAGGAATGAAATGCTATACTTTTTCTAGTCATAGGCAGGAATGTGAAAGAGGTGTTTCATTATGAAATTACAATCTATGCATCACCTAGTTAAGGTCTCACCAAAAATTTTCTCTAAAAGTAAAAATGAAAATGTAATCTCACATTTTGCCGAAAGGAAAGCTGGTAAATGTTCCGAGCAAACATAGAACTTGCTGATAAAATTGAAGAGTCGGCTGATGACATCACAGCAGCAGATACAGCGCCGAGGCCAAAGAACGAGATATAGACTGGGCAAAGGTACTGGAGCACAATCGGTAAAATCATATCTGCTTCTTTTTTAGTCATGGGGTCAGGGACACCGTACTCAGTCTCATTCCAGGCTGCAATACAGACACCGGTATGTTATTAGTAACCTTAGTAGTCATCAGCTACAGCATCTCTTGACTTCATATGTAGCGAGCTATTCATATTGCCAGATTTTCATTCACATTCAATGACCAAACTGTTACTAGGGCCAGACTGATGGCATTTCAGAGAGGCAGTGCCCCCCTGGTTTCTGTTAGGCAGATTTAATTCTGCTCAGCATTTTTCCTTATCTCTAAGCTAAGTCTGACCACAGCCTGTGGTTATCCAGTAGGACGTTTAAAATTAAAACTTTGCATTGAACATAAATGTAATTTTCCTCAATAAAACAAGTCTGGGATCCATATTTGTTTGTGATGTGTTTATTCTCTTGGAATACAGACTCAGAGCTCAAAGCCATGTGTTAAACATTTCTAACAGAACATTTCTAACAGTTTAGCTACGTGGTCACTGTGAAGGGATTCACTCTCGCTATGACAAAGACCTTGTCAAGGATGTTTTGGTCAAGATAAGAAATTCCTGATAAATCATAGAATCATTTAGAATCATTTAGGTTGGAAAAGACCTTTAAGATCATCGAGTCCAACCGTTAACCTAGCACTGCCAAGTCCACCACTAAACCAGGTCCCTAAGCACCACGTCTACACATCTTTTAAATACCTCCAGGGATGGGGACTCAACCACTTCCCTGGGCAGCCTGTTCCAATGCTTGACAACCCTTTCGGTGAAGAAATTTTTCCTAACATCCAATCTAAACCTCCCCTGGTGCAACTTGAGGCCTTTTCCTCTCGTCCTATCGCTTGTTACTTGGGAGAAGAGACCGACACCCACCTTGCTACGACCTCCTTTCAGGTAGTTGTAGAGAGCTCTAGGTCTCCCCTGAGCCTCCTTTTCTCCAGACTAAACAACCCCATCATTACGCTGGTGCACTCATCAGCATTACGCTTAGTGCTCAATACAACGCTCCTCATCATTACTGTTAGGATGAAATAAAAGTACCAGAATCTAACTCAAACATTAAATAGAAATATTATGTCTGTAAATACCTAGAATGTGCAAAATGAGTTAATCTTAGCCACTGGGGTAGGAGCAATTTCCCCTGGGAGAAATATGCTATAACATTATTTTTCAATGTAGCCTCCTGTTGAAGAAGTCATGAGTTGGTTAATGGTGTTACCTGGCTAGATTATACGTAACATAAGCCTTGTAGGGTTTTCACACATTTATTGTACTATTCATTTTACATTTATTGTACTATTCACTTTTAATCATTTACCTGTAGACGCTCCAATTGCACCAATGAGTACTGCAGGAAGAGCCATCACAAGACAGCCAAAAGCAGCCAGAAATGACAGAACTTGAGCATATGTGGCAGAAGATGAGGAAAGAACTCGCTGGAAATATGCTTGCCATGGGATTCCTCCTAATGTCTGCAAACACAATGGGCAGCATCCCATCATTAGGGGCTAACTCTGGATTTTTTTGCTATCGCCATATAGAGAGCACGTAGAAGCATCACTTGAATGCTGAATGCTGTGTTGTTGCTCTTTTATTTATTTATTGAATATCAGTCAGTCAGCAATAGCTGTAACTTTCATTCTCACAAGTAATGTCAAACCTTTGTAAATCCACTTAAATCCCGTTCTTTTAGATGAGTTATTCCTTTGTACAATTAGTGACAACACTTTGCATTTACATAGTCTCTGTAATCCCCAAGTATTGTGAGCTGTATAAATACTTGTTAAAGCCTTATGAAAGGTTATAAGATACTATTGTCATATTTCATATTTGAAGACTTTGGCCTCCAGTACCCTCCCCCGCCAAAAATTAGATTAGACTCTGATAGGATTTGAAAGGAAGATTTTATCTTCCTTTATGAATGCGTGTGGCCATCAAAACAAGGCAACACGTTCTGTAGACATTGAACTCAAGAATCTGAAAAATTATTCTCCCACTGTCTTAAGCAAATATGATACCAATAGAAATTAAAGACAAAACAGTAAAAAAAAGTTTTCTTTTATGGTGGCAACCCTTCTCTTTTTTGGGTATATAACAGTGAAGATCCGGATTAAACTTAAAATTATGTCTGCAAAATACAACACAAAAGAGTATTATCAAAGGCTGAAAAAACAAGTGCTAACAATTCTGTCTTGAAAGCAGGATTTGAATAGTCTCCACTAAGTAAATAAGTGCCTATGACTAAACAGCATGGAAAGAAAATAAAGCAAATTGCTCACTAAATGTGCACAGCCCAGTTCTACACACTAAATGAGGCAGGAGGCATTTGGACCAAATAGTGTGTATACAGGTGTTTTAGATATGTTTCATGCACACACAGGGACCAAATGAATGTTTCACAGGCAACTCTGATTTTGACTTGCTATTTATGACTGTTTTCCTTTGCAGCCCTAATAATGTTCCTTTAACAAAGCTTTCCAAGCATGTGTAAATTTATTGAGCTATAATGAAACAAAAAAGAAAACGTGTCATAATTTGTCAACATCAGAGCTTTCCTTTGGTCATCAGCAGAGATGAAACCTTTAGGCTTACCACACAGAATATAGCCACTTGAGCTAATGTCATACTTTGGTTCTCTGAGAATCTCTAAAAAATTCAAGCTGGATAAACCAATATATTTTAATACCCCAATTATCAGAAAACTCTGAAGATTTTTCATTGAGATTAATTAAAAAAAAGCAGAGAAAGGAATCCCAAAGTACAACATGATAATAAAAACAGTGTAGAGTTGCTCAGGGACACTGAGAATGGAGAATGTTAGCATGTGTTGCTAGATCTTCTAATGGAAAGTACTTAATAACCACCAATCCCATGTGTAACACATGGGTATTAAATAACGAAAGCCCTCAGTTCATTCTGGCATGTGTGCACGTATGAATTCATCCATCCATCCATCCCTGCAGAGCTTTTTCTACATCACCTATACCTAAGGCATATTTAATCATTTGTATAACATATTTATTGCCTTCTGCAATATATAAATTCCTCTGCCAAGAATGACATCAGTTAAGTATTAACTGCATACTTTTAATTAATTTTAGCATAAGTCAACTTTTTCAGCCTGATGATATTTAAATTGCATTCCTGGCAATGCCGACTTTGACAGCTGTGCTACAATAGTCTACTGATATTTCACTGAAATCATTCAAATGTGCAGAAATATTGAGCAGGAGTCAAGAGGGTAAAAGTTTTCAGTTTGCTGGAAACTCTTAACTAGACTCTCTATTATTTTCAGCTGTCACAGTAACACAGTGTGAGTGCTTAAATGCTTCATTCCTTCATACAAGCCATCACTTACCAGTAAAAGGAAATTGTCCAGCCATGTGTAAATGTCAAGTGAGTTGATAGATCCAAGCCAAGGTGCTTGGTGCACGTGGTGCACAGCCGTGAGCCCAATGTCTGTCACTGCAGGATGGGACATCGCAAAGGGTACGCTGATCCACTGTAACCAAACAGTAACACTTTGTTCAGGTCTAAAAAGGGCATTCTAAACCTGGGAAATTTTAATATTAACATTGATCTGTTTTTCTTCTTCTTGCATGCTAAAGATCAAAAGCCAAGTTGCCGAGCTGACTTGCAGAAAAGTCAGGTTATGTGCCGGTGGAACATCTCCGAAATCCAGAGAGCTTGGTAGTGGATAGCTTACCTCTGTTCTGGAGAGTGTGAATATAAGCAGAGAATTAATCAGTGTAAATCACAAAATCAAAAGGAAAGGCACATTTATACATCTTCATCTTATTTTCCCTAAACTCCACATACATTCTTTACACCCTTTCCTGGACCACGCTGTAGAAAAACACCTACATATAAACTTGTGTGCAATAGCATTAGGATTTGCCAGTATACAGGTATGAGACATCACAAACACACCTGAAAGCGTGGGAATTTGTTTTTAATTCAACGCAAAACTACATCGTGACAAGAGAGGGGTGCTGTTGGTGAACCCCCAATTCTCTTGCTCCAGAACACCCAGTAGCCCAGTGTTACAGCACTTTTCTACCTTAAGGGCAATTTACTCTGGGCTCTTGGCTATTTTCAGTCTCTCTGTTTTTGATCTAGGCCAAAAAATCAGTTGCGAAACCCTTCCCAGAGACAGTTTTGGCCAGAAGGGTTGTTTCCTTCACCAACTGACTTTTTGTGCATTTACTTGCCAACTCATTTTGCAATGATGTAACTCACTAACTTTCTATGAGGAGAACCTCAGTAGCTCCTACTGAGATGAAAACCAGGCTTTGTGCTATATGTAATAGACCATTGCAAGCACGGCATCCTTAAGACTCCAATGATATCCAAAACATGCAGATTACCACAATCCAACTGATCATAGAATCATAGAATCATAGAATCATTGAGGTTGGAAAAGACCTCTAAGATCATCGAGTCCAACCGTCAACCCAACACC
>NW_008795029.1:4824462-4841555 GCF_000699145.1 Aptenodytes forsteri
CTCGAGGAGAATGCTGTGGGAGACGGTGTCAAAGGCCTTACTGAAGTCGAGGTAGACCACATCCACAGCCTTTCCCTCATCCATATTTAAGTGTATGGGGTAACAGGAGCAAGGAGGGGAGAAATCAAACATCTTCCTCTACTTTGTTGTAAAATTATTGCAATATTGTGTGAAGAATATATGGATTATTGCTATGTTTTTCTGCACTGCCTATTATTCAGGCTGTTTATCATGTACCATAGTATTCTGTTCTCAGTTACATATTAAACTTTGCCAATTTAAGCACTTAGGCAGAAAGATTCCCTTCTCACTGTCTGCTTGGGCTTTTCTGGGAAAGATCACCAAAATGTTCCAACTGTCTCCAAGGTATTTTGAGGGAAAAATAAACATATTGTCAAAATTAATGGATGTTAATACTATTCTTGTTGAGAAATTCATGGGGAACAAGGTGGTCAAATGGATTTTTTATTCTTGTTTGTGAATCTCAAATCTCATACATGTCCAAGTGATGAGCTTCTGAGGAGCTGTAGTTTGCCCATACTCAGCTGAGATTTTCAGTAAGGTAAATTTCTAAAGGTCCACCTGCAGCCTGCATGCCACAGCTCAGGATTTAATAGGGACTGTATTGCAAATGCATTATGAGCTTTAGTAATCCATTCCAGTTCCTGACAGTAACCTTTGTGGTCTCAAGGATTACCTCTATATTAGTAAATAAACCAAGTCAAGACACTTTCTCTGGCCTTGCAGTTCACTGACATGTCATGGTTTACGTCCATACACCTAGACTCCTTCTCCTGCTAAAAAGGACAGCCCTCAACTGTTCCTGGGAACTATCTGGGAAAGTACTAGCTGGCGTGGGCTAAAACAGTGCCAGGACTGTGTTAACAATTAAGCACTACAGATGATTCGGTGTTTTCACCTTGACACTGTTTAACTTGCTTAATACAGACATAGACCCAATTTCTTCATTGAGTTCTTTCAAACCAGAGTAGAAAATTCACTGTTTTGAATGGAGGTCAAATAAAACCAAGGCTTGTGGAAGTGAAGCAGAAACTGGGACTTTATGTTGGGACTTGAAGCTCGGGGGTGGAAGTAGCAGGTAGCTAGAAGGACCTGGACCTCATGGGACTGGAAACCAGAAAAAAAGGACTTCTACATGGTGGCAAAGAGTTTAGAAGGGGGAATTAATAATACAGCTGAGATGGAGAGTCAGTAAATAGTGAGAATACAGTGCAGGATCAAGGAAAGACTCATGGGACAAGATAATGACAAAGAGCTGAGAGTTGCAGATGTGGGTACAGGAGAGCGAGGAGTTAAGGAGAGAGACTACATGGGATTGTAAGGAGAAAACCAGGGAAGTACATGCAGTGGCTGGGGTAGAGGTTATGGAAGCCTAAGGAAGAAGCTGTGGCTGAATTGAGGAGCCAGGGTAGGGAACAGAAGTGATCACAACAAGCATCTCCCCTTGAGTAAGGAGCAGGAGCGAAATAGACATTAGAGGAATGAGCAGTAAAGCTCTGTGCCAGTGGTAATACAAACTGCTCCAGAGCCTGGAGGGGAAGCTGGGATACCTGTGCCTGTGACATATTCTGTGACACCTACTGTGAAAGTGTCCCATCTCATCTAAAACTGCCTCACCTAGAGCATGACCATTTAGATGCTATCTGAGGCTTCCAGCCCCACTGATGACTCTGGAGGTTATGAATATGGTTCCTTCAACATGACATTATTGCTGTTTATTTTAAATGGGAAATTACATAAAGAGCCCAACCTGAATTAAAAGAACACTATTAAAGCTACGGATCCAACCATTGAGAAGACTGCTATACAACCTTCATTTGCTTTCCCCTCCCTGTCAGGTTCATGCTGCCTTTAATACCGGATCACATGTTGTTATTCCCACAGGATCAGGGTCTTTAGCAGTGCATGAGTTGTTCTCATTGGAAAAGCATTTCTGTATTTTGATTTATCTACAATTTTGGGAATTTCTGTAATGCACACCATCTGTAGAAACTGAATGGTTCACAAATATTAACATGCATGTTAGGGAAGGAAACAGTACTTTCCCCACTGTGCAGGTGAAGAACAAAGATATGAGAGAAGAAGATCTGGAATAACTTCTCATTTGAGGTGGCCAGCTGGAACTTGGATTTGCTTTTTCAGGGTATTTAGCACCATTCCCATGAAGTCAGTTACAACAGGGAATGCTTAGCACTTCTGCAAATAAGGCCGTAGGCCTCACGGTAGGATGCCACAGAGTGAGAACACACACAGGGTTGGTTAGTGACCACCTGTGTGAGCTCTGGCTGAAGCAATTTCCCTAGAGCTGCACAAGAACGCTGGTGAAAGCAGAGAAACAACTCCGGATCCCCAAGGTGCCATTCAGTTCCTTCGCCTCGAGCCACCCCATTTATTTCAGCCTGTCTCAGATCTCTGCACACCTGTGACCATCTATTACTGCCACTGGCAAACAAAGACAGCAGCTTCTTTGTTTGCAGCCCTGTGATCTAAGCCCTGTTGCATTGATGTTTTTCAGAGTAGGGCTTAAAGAACAGCAGTAAATAAAACGCTACCCACTAGCATATCATTGATAGCTGATGAGGGGATATTCATACCACCATATTCAAACAGCAAGGTCATCTGGTGAGACTTCCTATATCATGGTCTTCAAGGACAATGGAGGGAAATGAGGCAAAAACCAAGAAGGTGATTTAAAGCAGGAGGTTAACTAAGCTGCATGAGTAGGTGACAGCTACAGGAAAGAGAAGCAGGAGAGCGTCAGCTCTGCAGGTCCAATGCCAGTGTTTCTGGACTGCTCTACTGACTGCTTCCTACATCTGATGTCTCTTGCCAGTGCCTGTGCCACAGTTCTATGGACAGATAGGAAAGGAGTCAGCTCCAGTCCTATCCTGAGTTAGATATATAGATATATAGACATATAGATATATAGATACGTAGATATACAGAAATAGCAGGACAATTACAAGAGTGTTTGCTCTATCAGACTGGTTGGAAAAAAGCCAAAGAATTGGGCCTCTCGGTCAGCATTATTGTCAAAGCATGGGCTGTACAGTGATGTAAATGCAGACTCTTTAAAGTCAGGGCTCTGTGAGTGGAGATATTCCTTTGCTGAGCTTTCAGTGAAGACATAGTTCCAAAACTGAAGATGGGCAATAGGTCTCAGTAATCATCATCATGCCCAGGGCAAAATCCTCAACAAAGAAGGGGAAAAAAAGCCAAACTTACCAGTCCCAGGAAGATGCAGAAGAGCTGAACTACATCGGTGTAGGCCACAGAATAAAGCCCACCCACAAGCGTGTACATAGTTGCAATCAGGGCAGAAATAATGACTGAAATATTGACATTAATGTCAATGATCACACTTATGGTGGCACCTATGGGGAAAAACAAAGCACTGTGTGTTAGTGTATGTCACAGTATGTCTGATAATGAGCCAGCTCCCACAGCACTCGTGGGATGCATCCCATGAAGTCCCATGAAATTGTGTCTGTCCAGTCTACTTAAATGTTTCCTAACCTGATCCTCTTTTCGCAAGCCTTCCTTGCCCTGGACTTTCCTAGGGTTCTCAGGGTCCTGGGATTCCTGAAGGCTGGTCTTACCAGCAAAGAATGAAGCAGAGAAGGCACTGAGTAACTCAGCCTTTTCCATATCCTTTGCCACCAGGTCCCCTGTCCCATTCAACAGCAGTCCACATTTTCCCTAGTTTATATGCTCGTAGAAGCCTTTCTTGCTGCCCTTCATGGCCAGATTAAAAGCCAGGTGGACTTTGGCTTTTCCAAACCCATCTCTGCATGCTTGGACAGTGTCTCTGTATTCCTTCCAGGTCACCTGTCCCTCCTTCCACCTCTTGAATGCTTCCTTTTTATGTCTGAGTCTAGTCAGGAGCTCCTTTCTCGTCCATGCAGGTCTCCTGCCAGCTTTGCTTGTTTTCCTGGTTGTCAGGGTAGACTGTTCTTGAACTTGGAGGAGGTGATCCCTGAGTATCAGCCAGCTCTCCTGGACTACTCTTCTCTCCAGGGCTGTCTCCCATGGGATTCCTCCAAGCAGATCCCTGAAGAGGCCAAACTCTACTTTCCTGAAGTCCATTGTTGCAGTCCTGATTTTTGCCTTGTTCCCTCCTCTCAGGACTTTGAACTCCACCATCTCATGAACACTGCAGCCAAGTCTGCCTCCAACCTTCACATCCCTAACTAGTTCTTCCTTGTTTGTAAGTAACAGGTTCAACAGAGCACCTCCCTTCATCAGCTCCCTGATAATTTGTTTTAGGAAGTTGTCAGTTCACTCAAGAAACCTCCTGAATTGCACTGCCCTTCAGCAGCTATCAGGATGGTTATACATTTCCCTTAGATGTATTAACTATTTCAGGTGATTGCAGTGTTTTAAAATAATGTTTTAAAAAAAAGTTCCTCTCCTTCTAATTAGGGTAATTTAAATGAAACTCGTTGCAACTACTTTTAATCCTTGCAGGTATTGTAGATGGATATTCTTGACCACATAGGTAGAAAAGTTCTGGCAGTAGAACACAACATGATGTGTGGTATATAAGAGCTGCTGGGAGCTGTCAGGTGGCTTTTTGTTGTACAGTGAGCCTTCAAAGTTCATGTGCTTAAGGATTACAAGCTCAGACCACTTTCACAAGCTGGAAGACCTGTCTTTCCCTTCTATAACCCTGCCAAGCAAGAAATCATGACGAAGATCAAGAAGTGAAGAGTACTGGGATTAAATATTCATCAGTGAGGATAGGTGTGCAAATTAGGAGGTATAATATAACCAGATTATTCACAGAGTAGTTAAAACCAAATCCCTCAATGACCTTTATAGTCATTGACAATCTTTAACTGTCAGCTGTTAATATAAACCTACTAGAAAGGTATTCACACCGCTTGCTTTGAAATATACAGATAAGCTTGTCTTCAATCAGAAAGAAAGTATATGCCAAATACTCAGAGTGTTCTGCAAGTTATTCAACTCCTATCACCTCAGCATGTAGTTTGTTTTTAGTCCTTTAAGGGTTTTGTGACGAAATTGTGGTAGACAAGCTCCCCATTGCTTTGCAGTTCATCAGAGCACAGTTGGAGAGTACCTTCGAAATTTATTTTCTGTTTAAAATAGCTTGTGCTAGAAAGCATTACCACATGCATGTGCACTATGAGTATTATTAGCTGGTAAAAGTCAACTACTGGTGCTTTGACTCAAGGGCTTTCTCAGTTCTTGAAGGGATTGCTAAATTCAAGCCTGAAATATAATTAAAAACCCTGTAAACTGTTTTTTTTTCAGAACTGGATGAGTAGTTAGGTGATTTTATATTGAGTCATAGTTCCACTAATTCTCTGAATCCTTTCTTGAATCCTAAGCATTTTCTTCATTTTGTCGAGTAGAAACCCACATGGAATTTAATAATACTTCAATTTATTGATCAGCGTCTGTTTTACTTCTATTATTTGTACTATGGAAAGTTCAGTATGTGTAGGTCTCCTATATGCAAAGGATTATTTTGTTTAGATGCATTGGCAATAATCTTTCATATCTTTAAGGAAACTTTTGACTTGCTTCTGTGATCTCAGTGGTGTAAAAGAGAAGCTGAGTCAGCCTTGACATAAAAGGGACGCTTGCAATCACTCATGTCACCCTCACAATTAAAGGACATTTGTTGCTAAATCTTTTCATGCTCTTTGAAAAGGGACAACTTAAAGGTACCTGAAAATGAATAGATACCTTTCTTGTCTTTCCATTACCAAAATAATTAATGGGGGACCATTACCAGGTTTAATTACTAGTTAGCATGGGTCTGAGAACTGTCACACTCTGAATCATGTGGCTAGGATAGTTAGCATTTGAAGCCAGAATTTTAATGCATTTCTGATTTTCTTAGTTCTTTCCATCTGTGATAAATTAATATTTATACTGCTTATTCCTTACCTAAGGCAGAGAAGATGGCAGCAGCCCAAAACATTTCTCCCATTAAAGCTGGAATAAACAGTAGCCCTCCCATCCTTTTTCCATAAAGCTGCTGAAAAGGGTCTAGCATTGTCACATAGCCTTTGGATCGCATGGGTTTTGCAAAAAAAAGGCCACCTACAAAGAAAAGTAGCATAAGACACCAGCTGCAATGGAGAAATGCATTGCCATTAAGGGGTAAAACATTGATTATCAGTTAAGGGTACAAAAATATTAGTATTACTGGGTTTTTTTTAAAGAAATAAGTACAGTTAAAATATCCTCTAAGAACTCTTACCTTACATCTGTCTACAGAGTTACATAAACACATCCACACCATTAGTATCTATGGTCCAATAATGAAAAATAAGTTTGTCTTATTTTGTCTGGTTCAGTTTACTTAATCTGCCATTATGGAGGCTGTCAGAGTTTTGTCTAATTTTGGATCAGCCTAAGGGAATGGCTTTTCTACCTAATCCTGTTCATTCTTAGAGCAGAATCCAGCATGAATTTTCACATGGTCCTACTCTAAAAATAAAACTGTCTGGGATGCCTGGATCAGAAATACGAGTTCATACATGGATAGTGCACACACAGCAAATCTGATTCTTTCAGGACAATTCCGATTTATTATGTATGCTTAAATCAACTTTACTACACCTGCGGGCTAGGTCAGATGCCTTCTCAGCTCTGCAGGTGTCAGGCTCCCAGACCATTTGTCATACACTTATTTCACTTTTACATGTTCAGGAATTTTGATGTATCACAATTCTTCTCTGCCTGATTGGCATACGGGCTGGATATGTACATAAATGTGCAAAGACCTCACCTTTCTAATGTACAGTCCTCAAATTCTTTCTGGCTGGGGAAAAAAAAGGACATATCTCAGGAAAGCTGAAAGAGACCTTCTATGGAAACCTGTGTAGTTGAGACTTGCACGTGACCATAACTAAGTAGACTTCTACTACAGTAAAACTGCTGAAATGCAATGTATAAGGCACAATAAAAAAACTGGAAAGCAGTCAGTTCCCAATAAAATCTACTGTACGGTATTTGGTGACACTTAGGTTCTTCATCATGCGATATGTAATGTATTCATTGTATTGTACGGAAGATTTTTCCATATTTCTATGTATTGCTTTATATCACTCATATTTCTTCATTTCATTAAGTTCCCTGAACAGAAAGTACTGGCTTACCAATCACAATCGATTTATACTGCTTATGTTAACGCTGTCTTTAGGCAGGTTGTTTGGATGTGGAAACCCTCCAGCATTTTTTTACTATTCTTGGATTGGTCATGGATCCTGTTCCTATTCTACTTGTTATGCCATCATTACAAAAGACAACTAAAAGAAGAAAAAAAAGAGTCACTGGTATTATAATCTATTAGGATGTTCAAACATCTGTCAAAGGAAATAGGGGATATTTATAATAGGGACCTTTAAAACTAAATTGCTTGAAAAATTAGGAAAAGCGGTATGCAGCACAACATTGAACTAACAGGGAGATTATAGCAATCTTAAATCCTTCCAATCTGAAGCAATAATATTTCTTCTAGACTTGTATTTATAATTTTTATTTTTTTTTTTAAAGAAGGATAAACAACTCCTCCTCCCAAACCTGCATGTACAGATCACGCCTACAGAAATGCTTTCCTCTCCGTGCTCTGCAGAGAGATATATGGTCACATGATACACACTTCTTTTCTCTGCAGTGGCCATTATAATTTCCAGGAAAAAAAGTCTGGATATCTAAAAACAGCTGGAAGTGAGGGGAGAGGCTAACTCAACCCCTTCTGGGCTATTATTAATTTGTGTCAATTCTAAGAGGCTAAGAGACAGGAAGATGCTTGTGACTACGATCCTAATGACTGTTTAATGACATCGATGGATCATGACCCTCATGACCTCATAATGACATGAACTGGTCTCCAGGCAGACATCTACTGTTATTGTTTTCCTTACAGGAAATAGAGCTGCTCTCAGGGATGGGAACTACTACTGGAACTGGAGCTGGCCCGCATGTTCCAGAGAGGAGCATCTACGATGGGGAAGGTTTCTGCCTGGGAAGAGAGGAGAACCAGGACAGGCCATAGGAAAGCATTTCCGAGGGGAAAAAAGAGTCAGGAGGGAAACCGAGTTGTATAGGAAGAAATAAAAGGAGAAGACGACCTGCATAAGCAACAAAGGGAAACAAAGGGACAGACTAGGTGGGAGGACCATGAGAAAAGACTCAAAATAGACTGAGAGGTCAAGTATTATTAGAAAGGCTAATACACCAGTCACATTAATGAAAGATGAAAAACACAGTATCGTTTTGTTGCCTTAGGGACATGATCTGTTCACAAACTGAGAGGCTGTGGTTGACAACTTTGTGGTGTATTCATCACGGCTCACAAGGCAATACTGCTGTTGCGAGCTGCTCCATGTGGTTGAGACATGGTGAGAAATTTTTTATTGCTATTATTTCTAAGAAAAGTAAGGAAGTTCTGAGACTACATTTCAGGAATTAGAGGCCACAGCATTAAAAATTATAATGCTGTCTGTGTTTTACACTCTGACCCTGCATATAGCAGGATTGTGTATTAGCATTTTGACATGTGATTTGGAGTTTTGTACTGCGTTTAAGAAGATGCTTGGTCTAATTTTAAGGAAACAGATTGGTTCTACTACAGACTTCCTACACAAAATTAGACAAGTTACTTAGACTCTTGGTGAAGATCTGTAAGGTATAAGCACTTCCCTAACCTGAAAGGTTATTTGCCATTCTTGAATTCCAAGATTTATAGGTGTCCTGATATTATCATGTTCCAGATCATACAGGCACTTAAAGAAAACCTGAATATGTAAAACTTAGTATATATAATTTAAAAAAATCCCACAACAAAACCTTTCTTATTGTGACCTCCATAGATCACTACGGTTGTAACAATCAAATAGGTCTTGCCAAGGCATTCAGGAGACTTAAGATATCAAACTATGTATAGTGATTTTCTGTTTTTCTTTTTAATAGCTAAACCTATCAGCAGAAGGGATCCAGTTTACCTCAGTAGCCTTTTATCAGACCCTAGTTGTTTCATTTCAAATGTTGGACTTGTCATCAGAACTGTTTAAAATGAGAGACTATTACCTTTAGTTCTTTGCTTACCTAAAACCAGACTAAGGGAATATCCGATAGGTGCCTGAGCCCAAGCTAGACCGTAGCCTGGGACATACACAGCTTCTGCTGTCCCGTTGATGTAACCTCCTCCAACCCATGTGGCTGAAAAAGAAGAGGTGGAAAAGTCTTTAAGGTGCACAAAGGAAGAAAACCTCCCATGTTGTGGAATGAAATTGTCATCACTTATAATATTGCTATTTTTTGTTATATGTACTGTACATGTGCCAGACATGGCATCCTTCTGTAAAAGATAGTCCTAATTTGAAAAACTTACAACCTAAGCGTATGAAAAAAGAAGTCAGATGGACTGAGACAATCATTAAGGTGTCTAAGCGTCTGTATAGTCAGTGAAGATGTGAGGGCTGAGTCAAAGCATTGAAATTAGACAGGAGTTTAATGAATGCATTGTTTACTAGGGCCTTCGTGAAACAAATTGCCCTTAAAACCTTGCTAAATTTTAAATTGTGGCTACACAAAGCACATTTAGTAAACTCTGATTTCCCTAAATGCTATATTTCCATATAGGGCTGTGGTGGTTTTATGTAGCTATTTAAGTTCTGAACATTGACTCATTTATTTTTGTGCTTCCTGAAGATATATTCCAGAAGTGAATTGTGCTATCTATAATATTTCTGATTTTATCTCTCTGAAAACCAGCAGTATTTTTAATATGTCAGCCTCAGACCCTTAATGAATTGATTCTCTGCCTTGAAGGGAAGTTTCTACATTTGAGAACTTGGGACCTACAGTATGTATGAAAGAAAATCTCCAACACAGAAATGTATTGTGATTAGAGCTGCAAAAATAATTCGTAACAAATTATGTAATAAAGTTTATCTCTTCCTGTTTGCAGATTCCATGCAAAAAGTTCTTGATTTTCTCTAATGTATAATGAGTAAGTTTTATGAGTCTGGGTCTGTAGTTTGAACAAGAGCAGGCAGATCATTACAAGTACTAGATTTTTGTAATGCTATTTTGATTTGCCTCAGAAGTCTTTGCCTTCTCATATAAAGAGTAGTTCAGGCTTTCTGTGTAAAAAGTCACAATTGTAAGAAATTTATTTTCCTTAAGCATTCTTCAGAATTGTCCCAGTATCCACCATCATACAAACAAACTTGATTTTGTGTTTGAGACAAACAATTGGAGATAAACACAAATGAAGAAAATTTAATTAAAAATCCTAAAGAAATTTCATGAAAATCTAAATGACCACTCTTTTCCGCTTAACTCTGATATCTTTCAAATACTACCAGAGATTTTTTTTTTTTAGCTCAATGCTAAATTACACCATCGATTTAGTATCAAAGATCTCCGGCAATCAGAGCATTACCATTGTGCCCCTTTCAGCATTTTGAAGCACAGGAATGGACCATTCTGTTGTTGGAGATAGTATAATGGGCTTGTTTGAGGTATGTGCTTGCAGAGAAAGCCTGCAACAAAAGAAGTGATCCAAGGAACCCTGTTATTGGTAGACTTTTGGGTATCGAGATCTATTGTACACTACAGAGACAAGACAAGAGGTGAGTGATGCCCATGTGGGACAATGTGGAGAAGATGGGTGAACACTGACCCTTGGTGGGAAGAGCAAGGATAGAGAATCTACATAAAAAGTTGTCAGACATTTGGGATTTTGTGCCTCTTGATAGTGTGAATTAATGTAGGTGGGAATATGATACTTTGGTTACAAGAGTCTTAGAATCATAGAATCACAGAATGGTTTGGGTTGGAAGGGACCTTAAAAATCACCTAGTTCCAGCCCCCCTGCCATGGGCAGGGATATTTTCCACTAGATCAGGTTGCTCAAAGCCTCACCCAACCTGTCCTTGAACACTTCCCAGAAGGGGGCATCCACAACGTCTCTGGGCAACCTGTTCCAGTGTCTCACCACCCTCACAGTAAAGAATTTCTTCCTAATATCTAATCTAAATCTACCCTTTTTCGGTTTAAAAGCGTTACCCCTCATCCTTTCACTGCACTCCCTGATAAAGGGTCCTTCCCCATCTTTCCTGTAGGCCCCCTTTAAGTACTGGAAGGCTGCTGTAAGGTCTCCCCGGAGCCTTCTCTTCTCTAGGCTAAACAACTTCAGCTCTCTCAGCCTGTCCTCACACGTGAGGTGCTCCAGCCCCTCGATCATCTTTGTGGCCCTCCTCTGAACCCACTCCAACAGGTCCATGTCTTTCTTATGCGGGGGGCCCCCAGAGCTGAACACAGTACTCCAGGTGGGGTCTCACCAGAGCAGAGTAGAGGGGGAGCATCACCTCCCTTGACCTGCTGGCCACATTTCTTTGCAGGCAGCCCAGGATGCGATTGGCCCTCTGGGCTGCTGGCGCACGTTGCTGGGTCATATTCAGTTTTTCACCAATACCCTCAAGTCCTAGTCCGCAGGGCTGCTCTCAATCCACTCATCGCCCAGCCTGTATCCATGTTTGGGATTGCCCTGACCCAGGTGCGGGACCTTGCACCTGGCCTTGTTGAACTTCATGAGGTTCACACAGGCCCACCTCTCTAGCCTGTCAAGGTCCCTCTGGATGGCACCCCTTCCCTCTAGAGGATCAACCACACCACTCAGCTTGGTGTCATCCGCAAACTTGCTGAGGGTGCACTCAATCTCACTGTCCATGTCCCTGACAAAGATACTAAATAATACTGGTCCCAATATGGACCTCTGAGGGGCACCTCGTCACTGATCTCCACCCAGACATTGAGCTGTCGACCGTTGAGTCCATGACTACCTGGCATGTGTATTGCCTGTTGTGTCTTAAGCAGCACAGACTTATGGAATAGGTTGTAAGCACCTGTATGCAATAACAAAAGTAAATATTTAGAAAGGGAATTGTATTTGTCTCCTTCCCTGGAAAAAAACGTGAGCATGAATTCTGCATGAATGATACCCACTTCCAGATGGGGAATAATATCCCATAGTCAAGGATAGACTCCAATATTGCTGCAGCCATGGTGCAAGGAGGCTTCAATGTCCGGCATCAATTTGCCTGGGGTTGCTACTGAGGTGGCAGGTGTTCTCCAAGGGGCACTTGAATGCTATGCCTACCTCCCTTATTTTCTTCGGAGAGGGGCAGGTCACTTCTCTTCTGTGTGATGTTGCAGGGGCCATTGCCCTCCCCTGGCTGGGGACAGGAACAATGCTCTACAGACAGGTATTGCTGGGTTGGGTGGCATGGAGGATTTAGCACTTATTTTCAGTTTTATTTCTTGATTTCTAGATTGGGGATTGAAAAATAACTGCTGATCAGTTTTTCTGTGCACATGACTGTTCTGGAACATCTGCCAAGGACCCCAGAGCTCTAGGAAGGTGCTATATGGCTTCTTCTGAGGGGGTGAATGGGTAGTCAGCACGTACATTGAAATCAGTAAATACATTAGAAAAGAAATAATGGGATATGATAGGATGGGTTTTCAACCTTAGATATTAATTTTCTGATCCTCAGTTTGCTAAGCCACAATTTAAAGTTAGTTTAATACCTTTTTTGGTAAAATTCTTTTTTTCTTCTAAATCAGACAAGAGGAATATAAAATTTAATAATCTATGGAAACACTCATGGGGTAATCTATTTTAATCCTCTCTTTGCCTGCTGTCTGAAGGACCAAAAAATGCAGCTAATACCAATATCCATTTAAAACATGCACCCTAAAAAATGATCAGACAAATACTGAGGATATGGAGAGCAATTCTACTCCTAGTTCATATGAGGAACACAGAAATTAATCTCAGACTTCTATATATATATATATTGATATGTATTAGAAAATCCGATTTTTTGGCACTTCTTTGTGAATGATGCCTTGTCTGACTACTCAAATTATTGAATAAGCTCATCAAGTTCTGTAAAATGAAAATCCTGACCTAAGGATTACAAAAAAATAGCATTTTGTAATATTTCTTTTTTTCTTGTGAAAAGACACATGGCTCCATCCAACTAAAATGAAACAATGACATCAATAGATTATTACCTTTTTGGTCATGTTTGCAAGCATTTGATTATGTCATCTCAAGTATTTCCTCTGGGGTTTAAAATCAATCACCGAAATCAGAATAGACTCAAGTTTGTCGCAGATACCACTTCTTAAGAATTTCACCCACAAATTAAGGAATGCTAATATTTAATGCAACATTTTAAATATAACTGTGTAAAAATGATACACAAATTAAAGGCGTGTCTACTATGGTGCTCTGTTAGCTCATTTTAATATGAGCTGCTGTGATCCATCCCCAATTCAAGCTTCTCACTCTCTCTATTTTGGTAATTGCAGACACACTCAGCCTTCAACAGGCTTTGTGTTTAGGCTTTTCAGTAGCTAGCTGATACAGCTGCTTCTTCAGACTCACAGTATACATCCAAATGTGTCCACAGCCATTATTCATAGGTAGTGCATTTGCTTTAAGGCTTTTAAATGCCGTTTAGAAAATAATACTTTAGACTCATGAATCTTGAGTGCCTCCCTATGAAGTCACAATGCTTATGCTCTGAATTTGATTTTAAATTTATAGGATGAGTTCTGTCATCCTCCCCACCAAGTAGCCCTAGAAACTGCTACTGTTTTTTTTTTAGCAATAGCCGTGGAAGATGGTAGTGTTTGTCTCGGGCAAGAAAGACAGAATTAGGCCTTATCCCATACCCCAAAGTACTTCGTGTCCATACTAACAATATCCTTTCTGGAGATCTTTAAAAATTTCTTGTTTTCCTTTTATGGGATAGGCTTTGCTTTTTAATTCCTATTTAGCCAATTAAAGCTGTAAAATATAAAGACTATATTGGAATAGCCATATATCTCTGGAGGCATGGTTATGAGGTGCAAAATCTGCATCTATCATTTTTAAAGAAGCAAATATGTCCTTGAATAATGTGACTATTTAGTAAAATTTATTGCAGATTTTGATCAGCTTACTTTCACAATTATTTTGTTATGGCTTTACAAACTAAGTATCTCAATCACCCTCACGGATACAAAACTTGGACTAACCCCCAATTCAGTAGACTTGTGCCCACACTTAACTTTGTGTGCCAGGCGTGGTTCCCCGAAATGGAAAGTGCAATTTACTTGCCATCTCAATTTTTCTTTAATTGCCATATTTATGGAAGGCAGAGGTGAGAAAGTATGTGAACCCTGATAGTATAAAATCCACGAGCGTTTTAGCCACGCAAAGGCTTTAGGATCAGCTTGATATTCTACCGCAGAGATGATACACTATGCCATCTCTAGAGCTTGCATGAAACGGGATGAGCATATGTGGGTGTGAATTGTGGTGGTTACAGAAATTGCCTGCAATACAGGAAGCCCCCGTTCAAGTCTCATCTCTGCTTCAGCTGTTATGAAAAATATTCCCGTAGAATAGGATTAAGGAGACCAGAATTTGTGTCTTCTTCCACAGGCAAAGCTGTTTGTCATAACGACTTGTGTGGGGAATGTCTTGTTTTGTCTCCACTCCCCCAATCTAATGGTTACAATTTTGTGGCAAGCAATATCTCTGCAAAATATTCTGGTTTCAGTGCTCTGGAAAACATTTAATTCAGCAGAAAGCAGCCAAACCAGCTCTTGCTATGAGCAGAGTCTTGCCATATCTGATGCTTCAGTAGCCAATGGATGAGTGATACAGTAAATTATAGCAAAGCACGAAAAGCAGAACATCTGCCTGTATTCAAACTTTACTGACTTTTACAAACATTCTTTACTCAATATCCAAATATTCAGTCTTTGAATGAGCAAAATGCCCCTCCAAGGGGATGGGAATTTCTCTTGATTAAAGAACACAGAATTTTGGCCCAAGTTTTTATGTGTCTCTTCCTTATTAGATAACTGTGAAATCAGAACAGGGCAAAACAGCAAAACATAAATATAACATGATAAATCCAATCTGGCAATTGAAAGGGCTTTGCTTGAATAGGATTCAGAATAAATAAAATAAAAAAAAGAAGCATGCTTAAAAATTAAATTGCTTAAATAAAAATGGTGGGCCAATTCACTCTTCTTATAATGCACTTTTGTTCCGATCCCATATGTTAGCTGTAAGACTTGAGATTTGGATCATATTGTGAATATCTTGGCCCAGCCAGGACACCTGGTTCGACTGGCTCTGGGAGTTGGACAGCACTGCTTACAAAATCAGTGAAGAACTCTTCCTTCACCCAGGCTTTTCCTACTGATACTACTATTCACAGTAATATATTATTTTGTCAAACTGATGCAAAAGAAGCTAAAAGAATCCACAAAGTACATTTGCTGAAATCAGTGGAATTACAAGTTTGGATTTATGCCAATTTTCTTTTAGAAACTTATTCTTAATTGATGCTGCACCCCCCCCTCCCTCCCCATCTTTTTGCATATAAACTTTTTTTTACTCAGATTAAACAAAAATAACTTACCAATTTGGATGGCTTTAACAGCAATAACAGTTATTTTAAAACTGGATTTCTTATTAATCTATATAAATTCTATACTTCTGTCCCAAACATATCTGATCCACAGATGAATATGAAAGCAATGAATAAGAAATGCAAGATATTCCTCCTGTATGATTTTAAAATATTTGTTGTTTTCATATAGATGCTACATTTGGCTGTTCACTAACAATGTTAGCAGCAATTGGAAAAAAAGCATATATATAATTTTGTCCATTTTGCATTATTCAACATGCAGATTACACTTCTTCATTCAGATGGAAAACTGACAAGTTATACACTGGTTAGGAAAAAAATAAAAGATGCTTTTTTACATACCGGTCATTGTAAATCCACCAACTAGCAAGCCAATGTCTCTTCCACCGACTATAATAGCTTCGCTGCGATCTCCTTCGCTGCCGGTGTTCTTGGTTTTCCAAGCAGCCCATATCCCAACTGCCAGGATAGCCAGGTAGAATACAACTATGGCCACCAGCCCCTCCACATGGAAAGCCATGTTGACGTCGCGACTGTTTCTTTGATCGCTATTTCATTAAGACCTCTGGAGAGAATGCAATAATACGTTAACAAACCTGGTAAGATGCTTTTTAGAATCAGTGTACAAAGAAAACTCAGATGGTTATTAAAGAGGCTATTCTGGTGAATTTATGAAATGAGTATTTCTGATGTAATTGAAATTAAGTTTACATGCCAATTAAAATGCCCGTGGAGCAACAACCAGCAATTGCAACCTGCGATTACGATGGGAAGCGAACGATGTGGCTGAAAGCTGCGCAATTCCTAGAAATCAGTTACTGAGCACGAAATTATTTTAGTGTCACCAAGTCCCCAGTGTCTGGGAACTCTTCGGTCAAGAAATAGCTTGGTACATGAAATAGGATAGAGGATCTTGGCCATGTGGGCTATTATAAAAGTCTCTATTTAGTTAGAAGACAAGCCACAAAGCTGTTTTAAGTTCTGTAAGAACTATGGATAAGTAGTAGCTACAACAGCAAAACACATCTTTCGAGTCTTTGTGTTGGAATGCCGAGTCTTTTCCCCCTTCTATCATCTCCTGTATTTAAAAATCTGCGCTTTCTTTTTTGTAACATTTAATTGTCCACCATTAAAAGTATCAATCTGTTCTCGTTCGCAATTTGAGAAGTAGACGGAAAGCTTAAAAGCTGTCGAACGGCAGAAATTTTCAGGTGTACGAACTACAGCGGGGAAAAACTCCCGGGCGACATAGGCAGCGGCTGCCCCGTACCCACAAAGCTGTTTTAAGTTCTGTAAGAACTATGGATAAGTAGTAGCTACAACAGCAAAACACATCTTTCGAGTCTTTGTGTTGGAATGCCGAGTCTTTTCCCCCTTCTATCATCTCCTGTATTTAAAAATCTGCGCTTTCTTTTTTGTAACATTTAATTGTCCACCATTAAAAGTATCAATCTGTTCTCGTTCGCAATTTGAGAAGTAGACGGAAAGCTTAAAAGCTGTCGAGAACGGCAGATTTTCAGGTGTACGAACTACAGCGGGGAAAAACTCCCGGGCGACATAGGCAGCGGCTGCCCCGTGTCC
>NW_008795029.1:4841726-4845623 GCF_000699145.1 Aptenodytes forsteri
GTGCGCCGAGTGCTGAGGCTGCGACGGGGGGCTCGTGGATAAAAAGAGGAAAATCCCTTTATAAAGGAGGAGGGTTGAGAGGGGTGAGAGGACCGTGTCCGTCAGAGCTGGGGGGAGGAAGGGGGAAAGACGTCAGAGTGCTAGGGGACGTTGGGGGGAAGTAAGGATGACTCAAGGGAGAGTGATTCTCGTGCCATGGCAGGGAAACAAGGTTAGGAAGTGAAACTGGGGTGAGAAAACAAAAGGGAATGAGGGGGAGAAAGGAAGGAACAGGATCATGCCAAATCAACAGGAAAGAGAAAGGAAGGAAAGAGCGAGCTGATCAAAAGAGCCATGCTGAGAGTAGGGCTGGAGGAAGGGGAGAGAGCAGAGGTAGGGAGAGGGAAGGTCACCTCTGTGCTCTCATTGCCCTCCCTGGCACCCTTCCCGCACCACCCTTGGGCCTAACATTGGGCAAGCACCAAGCCGAGGCACGGCTGTGTGGGGCTGGTCAGGACCATCTTTCCCCACAGCTCCCTTCCGAACCTGGTTGAACGTGCAGCCACGTTTCCCAACTGCAGGGCAGCTATTTCTTGAGGAGTCTCCCTTTTTGCCATGCCTTTTATAAAGCTCACCTGCAGAACTATGGTAGTATCAGCTTTCCCGTGAAAGGACTGTTGCTCTTTGTCTCCAAATGATGCTCGACAATGAGCCTCTAAGTGCTGAGAATAAGGGTACACGTGCAAAGAGGACCCACACGTGCCCTTGCCTCCAATTTTTATGAAGGGAAGATAATGCTGAGCTGTAGCAGTCACTGTCAGCTCTTGAGAGGCAGGTAACATGGGCCATTGGCTCACGAAGCACAGAAAAGTAGAAATAAAAAGCCCACAGGCATACGGAACTGAGATTGGTAAAAGAACTAATTTAAAGCGGAAAGCATAAATTCATCCTAGACTCAAGAGGAAAACGCAATGGGTGAAGATGTAAAAACAGAGAGGAGGAAGGTGGCAAATCAGCAAAGCTCAGCCCGCTGCAAGGAACGACCCAAGGGCTGGCACTTTCCTGCCTGTTTGCCAACTGCCTGGCCAGCAGAGCGGCTTCGGCTGCCTCCTCACGGACTGCTGAGCATATCACGCCAAGTAGCACGTTAGCCCCAGCCACTTATTATGTTCATTATGTGCAATAAATTATGATTGCATACTCATAAATTGTGTGCATAATACTGCTTTCAAGTCCCTGGGCTCAGTTGAAGAAGCCCAAATAAAGGTGGCCAAAGAATTAAAGGTTAGAAATGTTACTATTTTTGTCAGCCAATCTCGTGGATTGTTGAGTGACGCTAGCGATGCAACGTTTGCTTTGGGAGTCTGCAGTAAAAACCTCCTCCCAGTAAAAGGCAACAGAGACATATTTTGGACACAGGGGAGCATCAAGGTGCCTTCTAAACAGAAATCCTGTCAGAAGTAAACACAATATAAATAAGAAGTAGAAGTCAGAGACCTTGGAAACAATGTTGAGGGTGCTCAATTAGGAATAAATAAACAAGTTCGAGCAATTAAAATGCGATAGAAAATGCTTGGATGCTAAAATGGGTGTTAAATTAAATTCATAGAAAGTTTAATTACATTTTAGTCTGTTTTTCTCCAGCTTAATATACAGAAAGAAGTCACGACAACACAAAGTATGGAAAATTCTGGGAAAAAGTGTTAGCCAAAGTCTGTCTTAGGCAAATTCAAAAAATGCTAACCAATGAAAAAAAAATTAAAAGAAATCCTTTCTTAGATTAAATCCCAATTTTGGTCTTCACTGAAGACTATAACAAATTCCTATTGTCCTTAGTGGGCCTAATTAACACCTGTTTATGGCATCGGAGTGGGGAAACTATTTTTTTTTCATTTCTAGAAATTAATTAATTCTAAATTAATTATATTTTAATGTAATTCATTAAAATGAATCCTGAAAATGTATTATTTTTGATTTGTGTAGCCTCTTTTGACAAATTTTGTCTCTTTGATACTCAGGAATGGTTTGCAACCTTCCACCCAATGAATCAACTGCGGTGGCCAAGTTTTACCTTACACGTGTATCTACTCCTGTAGTCACTTAACCACAAACAAGTTAAATCATACATTCTCTCATGAGATGTTCATTTAAGCTATAGGTTCCTTGAGCTGATACGGCTTCGGGTTTTGAAGCTGCCTTCACTTGGACGTAGCTGGGAAAGACCGAGACAATAATTTTAGTGAGGTGTGAACTTTGTTTTAATAATTTACTGTCCCTTCTTTGCTCATCCAGTATTACTATTTCAGGTAGTTTTCTGGTGCTTTCTCTTGGGAAAGGACCCTGCTACACTGGATCCCTGTGTGCATTCTGCCAGCTGCACCCCAACAGCATCCATCAACCACAGCCATACACAAAGCTCATTTCTCACGATATCTGAGGGTGTGCACAAATGAGTACCAGTAAATTTTATGGCTCTTGGGAAAAGATGCACTACGGTGCCAGAGATATTAATGGCAACTGCAAGGCAGATTCCATACTAGTCCTGACCACATTTCCAAAGAGAATGACTTCTGCTAGAAGTCTGCTTAGAACTGAGATATTTTCCAGGAAAGAGGCAGCCCATTGGCAGTTTGTGGCTTCTAAAACAATTATTTTTCATTTGAACATAATTTTCTTTTTTTTTAAAGAACATAGCTTGAAAACATGCTGTTCAAAAAAGAAATCTTAAAACTTAGTTTTCATATTTAAGAAAGTTGGCACAGAAGCCTGCATTTATTCACCTTGAATCATGTTCAAGTTTTTCTATCCTTGTTGGTGGTTTGTGGCTGTCCATCACCATGGGCTGCCTCTGCCCCTTGTAAAAGTCTTGCTCTGAACAGTGACAGTAGTAGGCTTGATAACCCCACAGTGGGGCAGTCCGAAGTTGACAGGTAGGGTGGGTCGACAGAAGATCCCTTACTGCTTTTTCATTCTGGGTTAAGTTAGCTGAATCAGTATGAAGCACTAAAGAGTAATCTGATGAATACTGGTACCTTGGTAAATAAAGTTTTGCAAATAACCCTGCATCCTCATTCCTGCCTGCTGCAAGCTTCCAAGGGTTCATCCTGCACTGGGCTATCCAGCTCTCAATTTTACCTTACAGGCTTTATGAAACACTGATGAAGGGCCAGGTTTTACTTTAATTAGCCACAGTGCAAACCTGGAACAATTCAAACTAAGTTACTGAATGCACTTGAGATTTGCTCCACTAACAGAAACTGTCCTCAAGTCCTCTTTTTTTTTTTGGTGGCAATTTTTCAAATACTAAAATTAATATTTATTTCAGTGACAGTCAAATCCTTTGAATATTTTTGTGGAGAGTTTGTGCAGAGGCAGGGTACCTATCGAGGAGCAGAAGGCTAAAGGTACAGGTCCCTACTCAGATTGTTTCAGAACATAGTTTTTCATCTCAAATTAGATGGCTTACCTTGAGCTTTTACTTTTCAAGCCAGTCCTTGCTAACCCAGCTGTATCTGGTACTCTTTCCTCCTTCACTTCTTTACACAGCTCTTGAGGAATGTTTTGTGGAAACAATGGAAGTTAGCTTTCATGTACAATATCTGTCATTTTTTAAGCAAAGATAGTACAATATTTCCAAAGATTTCTTGAGCCTACATATACTTATTTGAACTCCTTCTCGGTAACAGTAAAGATTTTTGCATTTTAATCCTATGTCCATCACTGAGACTTTGCTTAGAAAAAGGTCACCTGTATACAACTCAAGGAGCTGATCAAAATAGAATCATAGAATCATTAAGGTCAACTCAAGGCTGATCAAAATAGAATCATAGAATCATTAAGGTTGGAAAAGACCTCTAGGATCATCGAGTGTCGCTGTCAACCCAACACCACCATGCCCACTAAACCATGTCCCTAAGC
>NW_008795029.1:4848454-4870846 GCF_000699145.1 Aptenodytes forsteri
TGAGCCCCGCCAATTCATGAGCGAGAGTCCTCTTCCCCCTGTGAGACAGCTGAACTCCATCTGTTGCCAGCAGGCCCGGTGCCGTGTAAACCTCCCCATGATCAAAAAAGCCAAAATTCCTCCGATGGCACCAGCCCCTGAGCCACGTGTTGATCAGGTGTGTTTTCCTGTTCCTTTCAGTATTCTTCCCTGCCACTGTAGGGATTGAGGAAAACACTACCTGTGCTCCCGATCCTTGAACCAGTCGCCCCCATGCCCTGAAGTCCCTTTTGATCGCTTCTGGACTTCTCTCTGCAACCTCATCACTGCCAGCCTGTATAACAACAGCGGGTAGTAATTGGAAGGCTGTACCAGACCAGGGAGTTCCCTAGTAACGTCTCTGACCCAGGCCTCGGGGAGGCAGCACACTTCCCTGTGGGATGGGTCTGGTCGGCATATTGGGCCCTCTGTTCCCCTCAGAAGGGAATTGCCTACGACAATTACCCTCCTTTTTTTCTTAGCAGAGGCAGTCATAAAAACATTTGTTTAGGGCCAGTCAGGCTAAACTGCCACCCAGTTTCTTTTTCTTAATGCTTCCTGCTAGTTGGTCTTTCAGAGGAGTCTGAACAATAGGGAATGTGAGGGACAGAAACTGAAGTCTAACCCTGGTAAACATCTATGTTAAGGACTGTAATTCACAGTGTTCGAGAAGCCACAGATTTAAGTCATGATGTAAACCCTCTAAGGAATAAATATCTATCTAGCTAAATACACCTTTGAGATTAAATTCTATTTTCTGATAGACATTTCTATGTTTAAAAATTGCATGGTGTAATTATGCATTTTATAAGATTGGATTACAGTTACTGAAAAAAAACTAGCTTCCTTGAAAAAAACACAACAGGGTTTTGATGAGCATTCCCTTAGTATGAAAGCTTTTACTATAGCTTAGTTTAAGGCCTGTAATAAAAGCTTTCCTGAGACAGATACTACAGAAAAGTTTATGGTAGAATTATTCTAAAAAAGGGCCTCTTGATCAGTTTGTGGGTTTTGGGATAGTATCCACCTTAGATTCCCTCTGCAGTTTCTTTATTAACCATGGAGTCCCCAAAGAAATTATCCATCCATTTGCTCAATAGCTCAGAAAAACCACCTGGATGAGAACTCTTTTGGAAGATGTATTTGAAAGGTTTTAGCAGTCCCTGGTTACCTCGCGGGAAGATACAGATACAGCTGCAGTTTTGAGCTTTCAGGATTCCAGACAGTGTAGATCACTGATGTGACTCTTTTGATAGTAAACTGGATAAAATGTCAGAGAAACAGCTCTTTTTTCCTACTGTGGCAAATACTACATGTGACATTGTTTAATACTGTCTGGCGTGCTTTCTGTTAGTCTATAGTATAAAAAAAAACAGTAAAGAATGATAAGACTGTAAAGTTTAGTACTTAAAAACATACGAAAATCAGAGTTAAAACTGTGTATGAAATCTTAATACAGTCCTCTTATCCATGTACCTTTTATGATAGTCTTTAACTACTACTTTTCCCCTGAGATACCTGTCTCTTTCAATAAGAGTAAATCTTCACTATTGCTATTTATCTTCCTCATTAAACATGTGGCCTTACACATCACACTTCTTTCAAAGTTTGCAATGAAAACAAAACTGGTGGTTTTCTCCAGGTGTTTCTGCAGTGCAGAGTATTAGTGCTTCACAAATACAGATAATTTTGTCTGTGGAACACACTAAAAGAAAGGGTAGCATTTTTGTACAGATTTATATATTTAAAATACAGCTCCAGTCAATTTCTGCTGCTGCTTTATTCAATGTTTACGCAAATCTCAGAAGCAACTAATATTGTTTTTGCTGAAATGCTGAAGAAAAGAAAATCAATATTCAATCTAATTCAGACATCAGGTGTGAAAAATTTCAGCTGGTAGCCTGATGCCTGGCAAAGTTGTATGCAATTAAAAGTAAGGCTTTTGTTGTGAGAAGTTTCAGGCAACCTGAACTGCACTAGTTTTTCAACACGTGTTGTAAGAAAGCTGTCAGAAAAAATTTGAAATTAAGGGATTGAAAGAGAAAATAGGATGTGTTCAATTTTTTCATTCTCTTACACCAGCTGTATTGCATTATTCCTGTTTTACTTGGGTGTAAATAAGAGAGAATCAGATCGAAGACATACACTGCCTTATGGTGAACTGCTATATCTGAACTGTACTGAGCATACGATTGAAATGAAACAAGCGAGGAGGTTGTGTGTTATCATTACTTAATATTGATATTGCCAGTCGTTCCCAGAAGCCAGTCACATCAAAGCTCCATTGCAATAAGTGCTACATAAATGTATTGTAAAGTGAAGACCCTGACACAGAATCTACATATTTTCCTTTAGGCTTTTCTGCATTGTTGATCAGCATCACTGAACAACATGAGGATTAAGAAAAATAAAATAACTGTAACAAAATAAAACTATAATGCAAAGTAGTGATTCTTAATATAGGATATAATACAAAATAGCTATTTGGCAAGCTACTCAGAAGTAATGTTTGTCATTCTCTTTTTGATTTTTGAAAAAGTCAGCAAGTTAGGACCAGCAAAGGGGGTAGATAGACAAACCAAAGATCCACCTTTCTTTGGCGTGCCTTGAACTAAACGAGATCAAGCTGATTGAAATGCTTATTGGATTTCTGGGGAAATCTATCCCTGAGCAATAAATCTGTCTGAATGGAGACTCACCATTTATCAATCTTACAGCAAAAGGCCTTTGAACTGGTGGACAGTTGGCATAGGAACACCGTCAGCTAGGCTAGCATTTCTGCCATTTATAATTTGCATTGTATGATGACTTACAGTGTGTCAGTGACCATTCACATACCCAAGAAGGCAAGGAGCATGTCTACGTGGGCATTATGATCTTGAAACCATGTTAGCACCTCGCATCCGCACAGGAAACAGAAATCAAAATATAACCCAAAGCTGAAAAGAGGAGCGTGGTGAATGGGGGGTGCCAGAGCTCTACCCCAGCAAATAAAGTCACAGTCATGAGTGAACTGATGCAGAAGTGGGCACGAATTTGTTTGCAAACCTTGGAGACTATCAAGTGCCATAACACAGCAAAGAGAGAGCCTGGAGCAAAGAGAGAGCAAAGGAGAGAGAGCGGTTTCTGAAACACTTTTGGAGCTGTTACTGACTATATGAATATTCTTAACCCGTGCTGAAGATGGCTTGTAGTCCTGAATTTGGCTTTGAACTGAAAGGGATGTAAGAAAAAAAAAAAAATTGTTTCAGGTGCAAAGACTAGCAGATGAGTTTAAGCCACCTTCAGTTGTTTAAGCTCTGCTACTTTGTCCTGCAGTGCCAGTCATGAGGGCTTTACGCTAATCTGTCTGAATTAAAATTGTCCATTATTTACTAGCCAATTTTCTGTTGCCGTCTTGGAAAAAAAGTAGGAATCAAGGAAGGATTTCAAGAACATAAAGTTGTCAAATTTCAGTTTAGGAAGGATTTTTTTTTTGGTGATAGCATGGAGAAGATCTTTACAAATGCAGTTTTAGGAGTATTTAGAAAAAAGTGCCTCCATACCTTCACTGAAAAAACAACAACCCAGCTTCATGTAGTTTCAATCTTTGCTCTGACAGGACTTCAGTCTTTAGAGGAAATCTGTGAAAAATTTTGGTAAAGCCTCTGATGACTGGTTCTTTCTCATTATGAACTTCACATGAGCAATATACCTTTTATAGATCTATGGATACCATCTTCTACTAAGAAATCAGAAAGCAAACTGAATTAAAAGTAAAAAATGTAATAAAAATGTTAAGCACTAAATGAAACCACACAGAAATGGTATTTTGTAAACTATGATCCAAAGATACTGTATAAAGTTTACTTTAAATACTACTATTATTAATAGGTATGTTGCTCATGTTCTTACTATAGACATGTTTAAATAAACCCTCTGATCATTTTCAGTGCATAATTTTGACCAGGTAGGAACTGGCAAAAAATTTGAAGAAAATCCCATTGAGATTTAACCATGGGAATTTCCTTGGAAACATCTAGTGAGGGCAATGTGAAAATCTGGCCTTCCAGGCACCCCTACCAGTAATTGATCCTAAACAGTATAAAATCATTTTCTCTATGGCACTGGGTAGACTGATACAGCAAAAACTGCTGCTGTTTGGACTCATTTTCTCTTCACTCACATCCATACATTTTGGCTAAAGAATCAATGATTTCTTGAGGGAAAACCTGAAAATACTGATTGGATTCTGTGAGGATTTTAGGATTAGATAAATCAAACCTTTTTTTTTTTAACAGCAGTACCTTTTGAGTAGTATAGCTGAAATATCCACACAGCATAAGTCAGATGACCCTATCTGGGCAATGATTTCATCTGTTGCTATGTGCATGGCCTGTAATAATGAAAAAGTTGAAACTAGTGTCAGCCAATTTCAAAATACTGAGAGAGAAAAAACATGTATCAGCTTTAAATTAGTTTTTAATGGAACCCTTGCCAGAACAGTTTACGGATCTCCTGTATAATAGTTACAGAAACCTAGTTAAAGTCTATACCTGCTTAGCTTGTTGTGAAAGTCACATAAAATGTGATTTAAGCTAGCATGTTTTGTTTCACAATGAAAGTGAGGCACATGTAGATGGTCAGTCATTGACAGGCAGTAACCCCATTAAACCATATCTCCATGCTTGTTCATCCTTCTAAAGCTTTCAGAGTAAACATGAGACCTGTCTTCTGCAGAGGTTTGAAATTTATTCTGTCTTTAAAGTTACCCAGTATCTCTTTAAACATCCATATTAGTTCACTTGTTCCACTGCTCCATTCCTCCAGGAAAATTAAATTATGTACTTACTTACTGATGTCTTAAAAAGCACACACAAGACAAAGTGCATGGGCGAACAGAGGAGAACCAAAATGGTGATCCTTACTGTAAAAGCCACTGATACTAAAAAAAACAGTGTCAGCTTCTCAGTGGCCAACGAGCTGCATACAACCATCAGGGCACAATTCAGAGCCGTTTTCTGAATTCTGTGATCTAATTTATAAGTGATCCAAGAGAAATGTAATTTGGTCTTTTCAATTTAAATCATCTGTCTAAATAAAAATGGAAATGTATCATTTTACTGCTGTTGAGCCAGAGAATTTACAATAGTATTTGTAGCCAAAATGAAAACAAAAAGTAAAATTATTCTGATTTTATCCCCTTTGAAGTCATTCTTCTCATCAACTTCAACTGACAGGAGATGATTTTATAAGCACATCGACTTCTACCAGGAATTTGTAAACAGGGCTCATAATTAGTGTGGGAAAAGAATATCATAGTAGGTATATCCTTGGAGGAATGTGAAGGAAATGAGCGTGGAGGGTTTTGGGTAGTAATAATCTCAGATAGAATATATAGGAGTTTATAGAGATGCTGTTTAATTGCAAGCTCTGCAGTAGTTAAATCTCATTAAAGATGTCCTGAATTTATGTGTAATTGTCAAATTGGAAAACTTGTGCATTTAATGACAAGGTTCACAAAGCCAATACTTCTGGCCTGAAATGCTATCTAGTTTCACCAGGTCAGTCCTTTTTAGCCACAAGTTATTATTTTATGACTGCTGAGTGACCTGAAACTTCACAGGAGAAGTACATTGGTTTGTATTTCATTTGTTTACTAACACACGTTCATAAATGTTGTCTAAGAGAGTACCATAACACTTAGTCGAAGCTGACTGGAGTATTTCTGCTTTTTTTAGAACAAGTTGGCTGAAATTGATGGGATTAAAAAAGCACCTCTAACTTCAAGAAAAAAGTCTTCCTTTTTAAATCATCCAGTAATTTCAAAGGGTTTGGAACAGAATGGGAAGACAACTGGATTAACGTGATGAGCTTGGCTTTTTTAAAGATACAATATAAAAATATTTATCTCAGTTTAAGGGCTTCAGTAAAACTTAGACACTGCCTGGGCATTGCGTAGGCCTTTGTACACAGATGTATTTGACACAAAACATAGTTCTTTCTTTTGTGTTTATCACTTTGTCGTTTGTTTCAGTCATTGCTGCTAACATACAAATATCTTGTTTACCATCTCTGTGACAAAATCTATTTAAAACAAATATTGTTTCTGTGTTTTGATGTCCATTGCCACTATTTAGTAACTGGGCTCTGCTTTCAGCAAGTCAGGTCTTCCTATGGATAACTAACTGCTAATCAGACTAATCCTGCAGATTTCAGTGGTTCCACTACTGGGTTTACAAAGTTCTTTAAATCAGAACCTCAGTACCTACAGGTATCTTGAAATTGATAAGGCAAAGCTAAAAAATACTTTCAGTGAAGAGTTCTTAACTGTGGACAAAAATGTCCTAGCTCCTCTTTCTTGTGAGAATGCTTTCATCCAAAAAGCACCGTTTATTTCTGTGTTTCTCTGATCTAAGTGCTAGTACTTTAAATGCAGTCAGAAAGCATTTGCCACACAAATCCGTATTGAGAAAATTGTGAATAACGTCTTGATGTAGCTTCTATGTATCACTAAGTGCGTAATCCCAATTCAAGGGGACTGCTCCAGTGCCTGGCAGAATTACTGTAACTGACTTCAGTGAAATTTGTATCAGGATGTATAAAAATGGTGAATTAGATAGATAAAATGGAGTCCCAAAATGCCATAGATTTATTACAGGAGTCTTGGTCTGCAAAGCAGAGTGTAAATAACAAAAAATATTCCAGGTTGTGAGACAGGGATACTTAATAAAAGAGCATCTGATCACAGCAAGAGGGATTTTGAAAGAAGACTTTGGGATTGGAATGGCCAACGTTGGTCAGAAAACCTTGTACCTACAGCTACTTATCTTCTTGGGCTCTCGGTACCGTTTGCAAGGCATTCTGGGTTCTCTGCGTGTCAAAAAACACACTTCAAAGTCATAATCGCTGACAGTTGCTAATCTTGATGTACTCAAGGAAAGGAGCAGGTGACCTTTAAAAATCTATGGTTCCTGCAGACCTGGGTCATAGCAGAACAAGAAAGAAGGAAGCTTGCATAGCATTGCTAAACTTGTTTGTGGATCTGTAAGAAGCTTAAGTATCTAGTTTAAAACATGCAATTGTTACCAAAGCAGTGGTGGAACTGACACTGTCAGAACATATTTCTTTGGCAGCTTTGATTAATTCCATTTTTAATTAGAATAATTACTTCTATTGCTTTATTTATGAAAAAAATAGAAATAACCGAGTTCACATTTGTGAACTGATCCTTAAGGTATTAGTGCTTTGACACATTTGGGAGGCAAATGCAAATAGCATGAAAGCTGGTATTTTTCTACGATTTGTTGTTCATTGAACTTGAAGCTGGGAAAAATGGTATTAAAAATTGTAGTGAACCTCATGACAATTCCATAGATGAATTTCACTTGGGGAATTTGCTAAAAATGTGCTTTGGAGCATGATTTTGGAAAGGGCTTATAAATTAGCTGAGGTGAAAAATTAAAAAATAAGAAAAGAAAAGAAGCTAGGCTCCATTACCCAGTACTCTATCAGATTTATTGGGAAGTCACCCTTTCAGCTAGTGTTTTTATAACTTAAACAAATTACAAGTAAACATTGTATTTGTGTGTGATTTTTCATGAAAGCAGTATTTCCAAGTGATTCATTATTTATTACATGCTCTGTGGTATACAGGCTATCCATCCTGCAGCTGTGAGATGTAATGAGAACAAGAAAAAGACCTTGTGTGCTTTAGCAGGAGATAGCAAACCTGAAGTAACTTTCAAACAATAAAAAAGGAAGATTTTTACATACAAAACTCATTAAACTTATCTCAACAAATGAGAGGCTCTTCTGAAACTCAGTAGCCCTTCCCACTTGCCTCCTGACTCTGACTTAGTGCTTCAATATGTGTGCTTTATGGTTATATACTTGTTTAAAATGCATTTCCATATACATATTCAAAATGCAGTCTCTCCCGCTCTGCTTAGAGTAATCAAAAATATCAGCGTATGGAAGAAAACCGAAAGGCATATATTGGTCTTCGTTTATGAATTTTCTTGATTTCGTTTTCTTCTCTTTGTAGTTTGTAGGCGGGTTTTGTGCTGCAATTTCAAGACATATAAACTGGCACAAGGGATTCTGTTAATATTTGTACAACCATATTAATTATTAATTGCTATATTTAGAACATAATTAATATAAATTATTTTAAAATCAATTTACACACTTTTAAACCCCATAATTTCACTGACTTCCCAGTGAAACCATAATTTTTACTTCCCCCCCGCCCCCGCTGCTGGTCGCTCTTGACGGCAGCGGTACCAGGCAGGCGTCCGAGGTGATCAGAACCAAGGTGATCAGCACCATGGACAGAAGCCGCGGTGACGGGCGGCGCTCAGCCGGCACCTGGGACACCTGCCCATGCAAACGTCAAAGTCCAGTCACCCGCGGGAGTGATTGCCTGCAAGGGACCTTAGCCTGCAGCAGAGCCTATCACTGGCATCGTAGGTCAGCCTCAGTCACCCAAATAACCCGTGGGTCGGGAGCAAGGAGAGAAAGATTGCTGCGTGTGAAGGTCTCCTGAGTTGTAAGACCGCAGAATATACACTGCAATGAAAAATGAAGTAAATCATGCTTTCCTGGCTAAATAAACTACTTTGACACTGTTAACTTTTTGAAGCAAGGACTGTATTTTCCTTTGTTTTTTAGACAACGTCTGGCATATTGCAGAATGCTCTGAAAATATGACTGGGAGCTATCTTTGAAAACAATGGTCTGAGCAAGTAATATTAGTTATGACTCTCCTACTTGTTAAGTAACAACCATTAAATTATTATGGACTAGATAGCTACTAGGTGACTGAACTGCAAAGTTTCCTGAGCAACACCAGACAACAACATTAGTCAAATTAACAGACTATTTTGTTCTCTTCCTCCCTTCCCGTGAAGAAGTACAACACTGGACGGTCTCACTGGGAGGTGGGCTAGACTCCCGCACAACAGAAGTGTCAAAGCATATGTGGTATGTGACACTGCATTTATTAAAAAAAAAACCAAACACCAAAACCAACAAAATCTTGTCAATGACATTAATTTCTCATGATTCCAATCCAAGAATGACTTGGGAAATAATTAAATTTTCTGTTAGGTGAGTTGAAAGCCTGTATGAAAACCAGGTACTGTGGTGGCAGTAGATAGTGTCTGTGGTTCATCTGGGACAATCTTAACCAAAAAAGAAGCCTTCTTACCTAACTTCAGACACCAACATCATAGACATCTTCATGTGAGCTAGTCACTCTAGGCTCCCTTTATGGTCAATGAAGTGTATGTTCACCTGAAGTGAAGGGTGCAGGTCACCTGAATCTCTGAAGACATCTGTTAAGGACAAGACAAACTACACTCTGATTCCTTCCAGTGGTTAAAAAGTAACTGGGGTAACTGCTTCAGAAATAGACACATCCACTGCAGATGCCTGTTTTTATCCAGACAGGCCCCTTGAACACTGACAGTAAGCAGTATGCAAGTAACTGAGCAAGCATCCAGAATTGCCAATGTCTTTGTGAGGATTAAGTTTCTAGGGGTGGGGAGGCTGCTGGAAAGCCCCACACAACCCCACACTTGCCTGGAGGATGTGCCATCAGATGATAGATAGTATCTGACTTGTTCAAATACGTCCACTCATACTGAAATAAAACCTAATGACAAAAGTCCACAAACGACCGCACATTAAACTTCCTCTGTATGCATTTTATACCTCAAATATCAGCCTCTGACAAGACTATTGTATATGAGACCATAACTAATTTAGCTTCACATTCTCCTCACTGTCTTGGATGCTGGTTATACTTCACTAGTTTATTTGATTTTTCAACATCTCTCCCACTAAAAATTTCAATCAAAACAAGTGAAATGACTCCAGAGACACTGAAAGCTGAAAAATATGTCTCAATTCAACTATCTTTTTTTTTTTTAGGTATCTAGTATTGATACAGAAAAATAGAGAGAAAAGATAGAGATAAAATTTACATTATAAGATAGAGGTAATTAAAGGAAAAGTGTTTAAAACTCCCTCTTTTGGATTCAGGGTCTGCTTTGAATGAAACCTCTTCTTCCTATTAGTCCAATGAAAATCAAATGCAGAAAAAATTAATGCAGTATTGTCCTTCTGAGTCTGCAGACAGCCTGAAGCAAGAGTTCTGCTTCAGGGAATAGGAAAAATCAACTATTTTTTTTTTTTAGGTATCTAGTATTGATACAGAAAAATAGAGAGAAAAGATAGAGATAAAATTTACATTATAAGATAGAGGTAATTAAAGGAAAAGTGTTTAAAACTCCCTCTTTTGGATTCAGGGTCTGCTTTGAATGAAACCTCTTCTTCCTATTAGTCCAATGAAAATCAAATGCAGAAAAAATTAATGCAGTATTGTCCTTCTGAGTCTGCAGACAGCCTGAAGCAAGAGTTCTGCTTCAGGGAATAGGAAGGATGCTCTAAACTCATCCAATGAAGTGGATGAATGATAAAGACTGGAGGTGAAGGCTGAAAATATGCCACCCAATATTAGGTGTCTGATAGAGCTACTTGAGCCAAAAGTTGCATTTTCCCTAGGCTATGTATACAACCAAGGAAGACAGATGGTTTCCTCTAGAGGTGGACTGGAGCATCTACTGAGATCTCTGTCTCCCTCACTCTTCTGGGAAATTTTACATCATTAAGCTCTTTCTGTAGGCACTTCCGTTCACTGCCAGAAGTTATATGGTATGCACTCCTTTTCACCCTCCTCTCTGCCCCTCTCCATCCAAATTAGTGAATGAAAAATTATCTCAGTAGATTAAGATGAGGCGCTTATCCCACAGTTCCAAGCTGTTGACTAAACTCCTTATATGCCAGAAAGTAGGCCATGCAATTGCCATAACTTTCAGCTTTTCCTCTGGCAAGAGGGCAGTTTCTCTGATGCAGTCATCAGCTTTTCTGATGCCATCAGATTTTGATTGCCCACCTGCTACCAAAACCTTGCTATGTAAACCCAATACAAACCAATTTCTTGGTGTAGAGAGGATCGAATAATGTGTTGCCACGAGTCGTTTTTGCCATGTTTGCCATAGTCAGGAACACTCATTTATAGTGCCAGAGTGCTTGACATTTTACTAATGTCTATGGTATGCTTAGAACTGGAAATCTGATAATGACCCAAAGCACAAGAAACATTGATTTTTTTTTTGCAAATGGAAGAAGCCCACTGTTCCACTTGATCTATTCATAAATCTCACATTTAATACTGGAAAACTATTACTCCTTTATCATAAGGAAGTTGCTGTGGCATTTCCAGTCTGTTACCCAGAGCACCTCCACAATTCTTGCCACAGAATTTAGACGCACCTGGGGATATCAGGGATCATGGAGCAGGTTTCCTCTCCTCTCCTCTCCTCTCCTCTCCTCTCCTCTCCTCTCCTCCAGTCTGTTACCCAGAGCACCTCCACAATTCTTGCCACAGAATTTAGACGCACCTGGGGATATCAGGGATCATGGAGCACTCCTCTCCTCCTCTCCTCTCCTCCTTATGTGATGCTCCTCCTAACAATATTATTTCCTCTCATTCCAGAGTAGGGCATAGCTGAGCTGTAATAACAGCATATCAAGAAAAAGCAATGGCCACATTTTGGTTCCCTGCTTCTACATTGCTTCAGGGGAAATTGTTTGTGACAATCTCATTTCATGTCTAGACTGCATCCCACTCTTCAATAGCCCACCTATGCTGGTGGGCCATTCCCCCTCCTGCTTTGTTCCTCACTCTATTTATTCCTAGTTCAGTAGCACAGAGGGAAGAGTCGCAGACCACAGAAATTTTCTTATTTTATGTGCCAGGGCCTGCAATACTGGAAGCTAATTTGATGGAGTAAAATGGTATTATACTGCCCTATACCAGTGTGTTATGTAGGTGACATCTATTTTAAAAAAAGTCAGCTGTTTATTTATGGTTTTCCTAAATACTACCCACAGCACAATGTACTGTTCAGTTATCACTTACAATTTAGTGTCATAGATAATTTACAGATTAACATGTTACCACTTAGGGAACTGAATGCTTATTATTTGTTTAAGCCCGTGGAACTCATTTATGTCTCAGACGTGTCAGACTCTGAGCATGCAAGCTGCCTTGGGCCAGGGCAGATGCACACGTGCCACTGAGGGGCGCAGCGAAAGGAAGGAATCCCTCCTCAGACAGCCACCCTTCCGCCGTGGCTCTGGCTTTGCTCCTATATGCTATCAGGATAGACAAAAAGCAGAAATAACATGCCTGAATAGTTGGTGTGAGATAGGTGCCAATCCCTTACCCATTTTCTTGGTCAGTAGAAGGGGTAATCAGCAACTACTGGCCCCAGCACCCCACTCTTGAGGTATGTGGAGGTGATACCAAACTATGAGTGTCCCATGAGCAGGTATGTGGTCTGGGCTACAATCCAGCACAGACGCAGTAGCAGAGTTCCAGAAGGCCCTCACTGGAGTCTATTGCACACAGTTTTGGTTATTCGTGAATAAGGTGGCAATATTATTGTAAATAATATTTAAAAAAAAAGGTCAAAGTGGTGGGAGTTGAATGATTTAATAGCTTTTTGTTATTTTCAGTGCATTTTAATGGTAACTACAATAAAAATACAGTTTTGTTTTATCTTTATTTTTTTTTCCAAAGAGAAATACAATCTCAGCATTTCCAGATTGAAATAAAGCTAAATTGCAGTAATGAATCACTGAAGTATGACCCCATAGAAACAATGATTTTTGGAAGGACTGAGCAAAATCACTGTCAGCGAGAAAATTGCTTCATACAGATCTGACGCTGACTTTTCAGTTTTCTGTCCCTCCCCCATACTTCTCCCCTTTTTCATCTCTTTTGAAAGGGCTACATGGAAAGCGTAGCTCATTGTTAAATGATCTGAGAAAACAGGCAGAAAAGAGAAAAGGGCAAGATAATTTCACTTGTATAGATGAGCAGACAGGAAAACAATAACAAGGCAATCAATTGAGCAAACAGAGGCTGTGGCAGTAACACAATTGATTATGTACACACCATTCTCAAAATCTGAGATGCAAACAAATTTTTAGGGGAGATATTAATCAAGAGATTATTCTTATCAAATAGGTTTGCTTACACAAGGACTTTTATCCATGCCTATAAACCACTAAAATACTAAACAAAAATCATAATCCTATTCCTCTTTGCAAGATTTGTAAATCTTAGCAGAGCCCCTTTTCCTCGTTCAATTACAGTTTTAGACTAGATCTTCCACTGCTCTGAATTACCATGCTTCCATGGCATTCGTGGTACTTCATTGACGTACGTTACCTGAAGTTTGGGTTCTTTGTACACAGTTTAGTGATGGTGAAGATATCAAAATAAAGTTTGGAGACGAAGCCCTATCTCTGTTCAAGATATGAACACAGCCTGGGAAATGCACACTTTCCTGCATCACATGAAGATATCAGGAGCAAGCAGCCAGCAGTAGAAGCAAGCATATAAAGATTATACTGCATTCTTATTTGTAAAGGTGTGTTTACGAAAAGGCACTCCAAGAGGCCATTTAGTCTGTTTTTCATACTGGTTTAGCCTTTTGCTTCTGAATGGGTGGGAATTTCTCTTAACAAAAAAATCTTCAGATGTGTTTAAGTACCTCTTAGATCTGGTTTGTTCAGAGGATGTTCAATACACAGATCTGGTCAAATTTAGTAGCAGCTGATCAACTAATTCCTTTAGTGCCACCTAAAAACTGTGTTGATTAGGAAATCTTCAAAAATGCTCCTTGATATCAAATGCCTGGCATCCATAGGTTTAAAAATTAATTTATTCTTTCAAGGTTTGTCTCAATTCAGGAAACCATTTTAGTAGAAACCAAAGACCCACTGAAACTAGCAAATGTGGCCAAAATTCCAAAAAATTCCAAGCCTTTCTGCAAGTTAGGATTAATTATACCTAGATCTCCTCTGAAAAATATTTGGGCAATGTCTGCCCAAAGATCTGCCAATGGTTTAACAAGGTCTCCGAGCAATCTATTCCAGGGCTTGTCTCTACTATTAGAATCTGTTCTCTAATGTCTAGCCATAACCTTCATTTTTGTTATTTAAGCACATTCCTGCCTACCAGTGAAGAGGAGGTTCTTCCTTCCATAGACAACTTTTTATGTACTGTAATGCGGTCATCTCATTCTTATTTTATAATTATTTTAATTTATGCTTGTTTTCCTCATAGGTAAAGTCATATGGCCTTTGGACATTCTCTGCTTTTCTCTCTTTGATGAGTTCTTATCCTCCTCAAAATTTTGTGCCTAAAGCAAAATGCAGTACTCCAGTAGGGTGACTATCTGAGACGAGTATATCAGGTGGATTACTTCAATATTTCAGTCTGTAATCTTGTTTTAATATTTGTCAGAATGGTGCTTGTCCTTTTGCAACTGTATTGAATATCTGTAGGACTTGTAGTTGGTCTATAATTTAAATTCTTTTTTCTCCCTTTTTTTTTCATTTTGTGTATCTCAGTATATACAGCTAAAAATTGAAGATTGATATATTTCCTCTACTGAATTCAGTGTCAATTTTGCCATTGTTTTCAGTGGAGCCTAGAATTTATTTCAAGATAGCACAATAGAGATGTTAATCATAAGAACATCACCTTGAATCTTGAGAAATTTTAAGCTTTTTTCTAATTAAAATTCTTTGTTAACAGCCATAAAATACCATACATATATATTTACTGCACTTTCTACTAAATGCTTGAGAATGATGTTTATTAGTAACACATATATACATTTCAAAACAAGCTACTCATTTATATTTAGTAGCTAGATATTGTTATCCTAGATACACTTTCTAAGCCTTGAAAGTATTACAGATCTCAAAAGAAGCAGGAACAGCCTCATTTCACTGGGGAAAAAAAAAAACATGAAGGGGGGATTTAGAGGGCTGAGCAGAAGAGCAGGAGTATGTGTCCTTTAGACTCAAGTCTGTGATAAAAGCAGAGTTGTGAAGCATGGGAGAAGCAGTCTGCATGTTGGTAACACACATGACAAAATAGAAAGAAGGCAGCTGGCAAAGGTAAGTTTGTTAGAGATGGCCAGTAATGCTGTGTCAATAATAGCTATTGCCAACTATGTTGAAAATAGCTCTTTAGCACATAATATCATAAGGATTTCTCAGTCAAGAAAACTAACATGGTGATTGTGGCAGGAAGGCTCAAGTGACTGAGGATCACAAAAATATTGACAAGTTATAATTGTTCAATCACATAGAAATGTGGAAGTGGCCCATTTCTGAAGTGGACTGTCAAGAAAGCGTTTGCTCTAAAGTCGTTAAGATATACTTGGTGATTCTCAAATTCTTTGAGATATCTTATTCTTCACAGTGAAATATGCTTCCTTCTTCTCAGTGAGACTGAGAATCAATAGGAACATGCATCAAGGTATATATTCAGGAATTGATTGTGGTAATCTGTTTAACTCCAATTTAAGAAAGCATTATAAGGAGATGCGTTTCACAACAAACCGTCTGACTTCCTGAGGTCTATTAACACTTCTAAGTAAACAAGCTGTATAAATGGAAATAGCCTTATGGACATCTAAGGAGGATGCTCATATAATCTTTGAAATAAATAATAGAGCAAAGTTTTCATCCAACACCTGAGTGTTAAAATTTGTGTTGTTTAATATTTGACTCAGCTTCCAGCCCATTAGCAGGGCTTATATTCAACCGTTAGCATACAAGATGCCTGCTCATATGGTACGGCATTGCTTGCTTTCCATTACTGTGCTGAACGTACCACAGCTAATATGACCCATCTCCTCTGGGTAATGCCATGTTTAAAAAGAAGGAGCTAATGAGCAATATTGTAATGTAGTTTTCAGAGCAGTTGTGAGAAGAAAGAGTCACAGATGCAGCTGAAAGCTTGTTTTACTTTTAAAAAATCACCTTTGATTCTTGAGCTTTTTAATATTTTCTCTCTTTTCTAAAGGCATTTCATCCTGGAAAGCTGAACATACTCCCATTAGCAACATGTTCAGTCAAGAGCATCAGGAAAATATATTTGTTGTATTAAAAAACCATATAAATATTCCCACATTTGCTTTGTGAGGGATAACACAGCAGCTGTATTGTTAAACCTCATGCTTTGCAGAACACAGTCCATCAGAAGAGACATGTGTTTTGGTTCATCTGAGAGAGAGATGGCTGTAAATCACCAGGTGGTAATAGGAATTGGCTGGGAAAGCTGTGCTCAGCAGCAGAGGGATGGAGGCGCAGAGGAGAGCTCGGTGGGAGAGCAGCTTCCCTGCCCACCTGTCGCTCTGCTGTGGCTCCAGCACTGTCGCTCCTACCCTGTGCCCCTACTGCCATACGCTCCTTCTTTTAATTTCCTGCCCCAGGCAGGACAGCTTCCCCCTGCCCTTGGCACAGCTCCCACCTCCTCAGGCAGAGATGCCTTTGCCTCATTTCACCCACCTTTGCCTCAAGCAGAGGAGCTCCCCATCCCTTTCCTACCACCTGCTTCCCTGAGTGGTCTGTGGAGTTACTTTATTTACCTACACCCCATTAGAGAGCTGCCTGCCTGTTAACAGGTGTGATCTCATCAGCAGAGTACCCCCGAAAATCCTTGCTGCTTTTCTGTCAGGGACGTGCAATGCTCAACATAGGTGAGAATGAGTGCCTCGGTATCATAAAATGATTTCCTAATGGAGGTTCAGACCTTGGAGGTGGCGGGAAGCATAAGTGGTTAGTGTGTGACACTGGATCTGATTGTATATCTGCTTTATATGAATGGAGGTGGGAAGCTGCTAAGAGAGCTGCGATTAGCTCCCAGCAGGGTAAATGTAGGTACCTTCCAAACTCCACTGGGATAATTCAGCTGCTTTGGCAATTCCCAAAATTTCTAGAAAATTAAGGGGTTTTTTTGTAGCCACATGCTGATTTCTTCAGCTTTTATTTGGCGTAGAAAGGCAAAGCTGTTTTAGAATATTTATTTTTTTTCCCTGGGTAGAAATCTTGTCTACCTAATTAGTCAATGACATCTAGCCTTGCAAAATGTTTCACTTGTTCGTGTTTCTTACAAAAGTTTGTTTCTGAACAAATACCCTGTTGCCCAGACTATTTTGTTTTATATTCATGACAAAGAGCCAAATTTTGGCCCAAGAATCCTGATGTTGTGGTGTTAAGATAGAGCATTGGGTGTTAGAAGTTTCTAGAAATACCAGTCTCCTGCAGTAACGGTACGGAGTAATAAGAATCGTTTGATGTTTGCTTTGAGGTACTGAAAGTTAATTAAAACAGAGGAGGGGTAAAAGGATTGTACTGACGTAATTACTTTTATGTCTGTCCATTTTATTTAAGACTATTTCTGTGTTTCAGGCATACTCTTTGGGATTTATACTGTAGGTTGTGAAATACTATATTTCCATACAATCTCTGAGATAATTCCATTGGATTTGCCACAAATACTTGCAGATAAGGCCCTGCATGGTGCAGCAATGAAGTACTAGAGGCACTGGAAGCAAGCAGATGCAACTGGAGATGCTATCACAGATCCTTTCATCCTGCTGCTGGCTTGCATTTTGGACCCCAAAGAAGATTTCTGTGAGTCTGACAGACTGGAGGGGCTTTTGTATGCTATATTATTTGGAAGTGATGTTGCAGCATGATGTCTGCAGAGGTCAGCTATGCATCTACCCACCTGGGGTCAAGGTGGGTCCCTTCCCGAGGAACACAAGGCACCGCTGCGTCTGGCTGCATCTTAGACTCCTCCAGGAGCAGAAAAGAAAGTAGCAGTTTAAAGGTAGTGTGATTCCAGACCTTTTGTGTGACAAGAGCCACTTGAGAAAAGTAAAGATTACAGCCGAGCGTGTGATATCTGCCGGAGTGTGAAAAGCCCGGAATTAGCGAAGGCATTACTCACCAAGCAGCACTCGCAGCTCAGGGAAGGGAGGCTGCTCCTGAAGTGTCACGCAGTGATAATCTCCAAGAGAGCTGGTGGGCAAACAAAACACTTGTCATTTCTCCTCAGCATTTGGTGGAAACAGGGCTTCCTTTCCCTGAGTGGGTGCAAGGGGGCACGGATGGGAAGTTCACTCTTTAATTCTCTTACCAGAGACCAGAGATACCCTGACATGGCTTCTATTCCTTTGCTCATTCAAGGAGAGCAAAGAGAAGAGGGGAATGGTTTCCACTCCTTCCTCAGATCTTTTATTTAGAAGCAGCACTGTGAGAAATAGGACCAGGTTTTTAAGCCCTTTATTCCATCTGGTACTGGGATAACAAGGTCATACAGACGTGCCGTATTGTATCTTTCTTGTGGGAAAACCAGAGAAGACTATCGGAAAAATCAAGATTGTGATATATAAAGGTTGTAGGGTTTTTCTCATAGGCAGCTCTTGTTGCACTTTTACTATGGTCATTTTTAAACGGAAAGCATGCAACAAATTGGTGGCCCCTTTTTGTAAAATGTTACGAAGCTTAGAACATGGTTAGCTTTATGGATAGTGCGCGCAAGCTAGTTAGTGAAGGGAAATTAATCTATACTAGATTACAAGCATGGTTCTATTAATCTGCATTGGAGAGGATAGAAATTTATACTTGGCTGGACAGAAATAACAGAGGTACAACCAGTCTGGTGACTTCAACAGGTCACCCCACAAGGTCATCAGCACAAGCCTTTTATTTATTCAGTATTAGTCACTGGGCAAGGGCCACGGCAGCAACAGCACTGTAAAAGCACAGCAAGCCTGTCCACACCTGAAAGTTTACAATCCGGGGAGGTTGCCATCTCCCTCAGACCTGCATTTCCTTCACTAGTCCTCATTGTGTTAAATGTGCTTCCAAGTAGCAAAACACTGACGCCTTACGGAGCCGCAGCCCAGCTGTTCCCAACAGTCCCTGCAGGTTGCTGCAGCTGGGTCCAGCAGCCGGGGGGTCTGGACCTGCTTAGGTCTCCACTTCGGGGAGTGGGCGTTCGCTGTAATGGCTGCAATAGGAATGAACACTGTTTCCAAGGGATGTTTCTGTCTAGCACACAGAGCGAAATCTTTGGTGGTGAGGTCATTATTATGTGTCGAGTCGAGTGAGATCTCTAGCTTTACTCGCCACAGACCCAGCTTTTCACTGCCTCTATGAATAATTGTTTTGGATCTCACCAAATATATTTTATATCCACAAGCGGAAAGGCAAAAAGGACAGAACAACACTATTTACTCTGTCCCCTGCCTCCAAACCTAACCACAGAAAACAATTATTTACAGAAGAATAAGCCAGTAAAGAGCAAGGGATAATCCAGGAAAATTATTTGGCTTTCAATTCATAATTCAAACCTAACGTATGCAGAAGTTATTAACGTATTGCAAATGTCGGGTGGCTGCTATGAATGAGCTGATGCTCTCAGTGTGACCACACAGAACAAATCTATACCCAGAACCAGCTATTGAAGATGGGCACTTGCTTCCAGTTCAGGTTAGACTCTCATACATCCCAATCATCAAGGATTTTGTACGCATCTCAGAAGATTTTTACAGGCATGGACGGCACATTCAGGAGGTAGTGGATTTACTATTAGCTATTCCACTGCTATTGCTTATTGGCATGTCCTGCCTCGTTGGTAAACGTGGGGCAGCTTTATCTCACTTTCACTTTGGGATAAGCTGCCTCTCAATTATCTTGTGGTAAACACAAGCAGTTACCACAGTGGAGCTGACATGTTACAAATCAATATTTCACTTTATGCAGTGGTATCTTACTCTTGTCCTCATAACCAAAATGATGTACCTGCCATCTGTCATGTGTGGTTCTCCCTTTCCCTTGCTAGTGACTTCAGCTTCAGCAGACACACCATTACTTTAATGACATGTTCTAAGGATATATTTAGCTTTTGTGGCAGTGGACTCTGCCTGTTGTTTGTTTACATGGTGCATCTCCCTCTGGAGTTGAGATGATTTATATGTTGGCATAGAAGGGAGGGACTGGAGCTGTTCTCTCTGTAGCAGAGCCAGCATCAGAGCAGCACTGGTGCCGTTATTCGTGCTAGGCTTATTATGGGAATAAATACAGATGTCCCATTTCTGATGCTGCCAGTTAGAGACCTTTTACAAGTTCAAAACTCACAGAAATGCCAAAAGAAAAAAATAGATGGAGGGTCAGAGCTGGCTGCATCAACAAACAGCTGGAAGCCAAGTGGGCAGGAGACCTGGCTATAGTCATGCTCAGAGACTTGTGGTCATTTGGAGTAGAGGATAGTGGAGGTTTTCTAGCTCCCCAGAATTTAATAATTTCAGATGAATGATGATACAACTCCTGTATGTCTTGAATATACCTTTTCTTTCATGGAATACACATCATATTTCATTGAATATACAAATGTGAATATACATTTTTCCACAAAAAGTACCTTTGCACTTGAGTAATATTGCTAACGTGAGGTTCTTAAGACTCTCTCTTGGAATACAGTGGGAATTTGGGTCCAGCCATTAGTCAGTCGGAAAAGATCAGAGATTGGAAGTGAATAATCTTAGCTGTAACCCACTCCTCACCAAATGATGAACATGTAGCACTATTATTTCAGATTTTAAAGTAAAAAAAAAAAGTTTGGGAAATGAAAAAGGGAATATCGTCAGAGCAGTATGAAGTTAGGTGTGCTACCTATCCTGTTTATTGTATGAGAAAATATAAATACCTTACAGCAAGGTATAAACAATAGCCTACTGGTATAAAACAAATTTATTTGCAGAGCAAGGTATAAACAATAGCCTACTCTAAAATAAAAAATTTATTTGCAGTGATGAAGTAAAAAAAAATCATAGTAAACTAAACATTTAAAAAGAAAACAAGAATTTTAATATAAGACTATATAAAGCATACTTCTATATGGTATGTGGTTAAGTGTAGTTGTGGAAGCAATCTGAACTTCAATAACTAAAAATAAAGTGTTATGTCATGAAGAACAATGAATAATGAAGTAAAAATTCCAAAAGAGCTTAAAACTTCTGTCTCTCATTCTTTACATTATCTATTCTTTTGAGGCAAGCCAGGAAATGACAGATCTGTCTTAGAGAAGAAAGGTAAACAGAAAAAGAGGAGTAGGAGTGTTAAACAGTGAAGCCCTTCGGAGTGCTAGAGCTTCACAGAACGGAGACTGTGGAGCAGTTGCAAGTACTCCTGGGCAAGGAGTGATGCTGAACTTGGAAACATGAAGCTAATCAATCTGGAGAAAAAATAAGCTGACACACATGTATGCAATGGGAAGGAAAAACCTCTGGTGCAGTAATGCTGAAAGCAAAGAGGAGGTACAGGTAAGTATTTGCAATGCAATACAGCTTAAAGAGAAAAGGCTGGTAGAACATGCAGCTGGATGGAGGGGAAAGGGGGGATGTGAGGACATATATCAGGTGCTGGGAAGCAGCAGCTCTCTTCCCACATGACTCTGTTGGCTCTAGGCCTTGTTGGTTACACATGGTTAAAATGACTCCAGAGGTAAGAGGGACTGATTTATACAAGAAGTTAAAAGAAAAAATTTTCACCTTGACTGAAGAAAGGGCTCATCAGAGGTACCAAATAGCAATTAACTGACAGGTGAAAGCATCAAGGGAAAGAATTGATTATTATTTTATATTAAACAACCATATAATTTTATAGTGAGAAGCAGAATGAATATTCTGATAATGTGATATGTTCAAAGAGAGAAGAGTGAACCAATCCTTGTGTGGAACATGGAAAAGGAGAGTGAGAAAGCAAAGTAATAAGAAAGGAACAATATTGAAAAAAAACATTGTCTAAAGCTGTGCTTAATTAAGAAGCTCTGTGTGAAAGGTGTTGAACTTTAAGCTTTAAAGGATAAAGATCTAATCAATGGCCTAGAGCTCTTTGGCCACATACTTGCTGAATCACGATAAATTTTGCGGGGGACCCAGCAGGGGTGGCAGCACAAGACCAAGTTCACCCTCCATTGGTGAAAGAAGGGGTTGCAGGAGAGGCAAGGTAGGTAGCGAGGGTGGCTGTCCCACTGCAGTTTCTGCCATGTGTTCCTCCTCAGCCAGGCCTTAACTTTATGTACTTGGAGTGCAGAGCTGTCGCCCCTCTTCTAACATACCCCCCTCAGCCTCACCCTCTGGCTGTGACCAGCACCTCATCTTGCAGAGCAGGAGACCCTGCGCTTGTGGATGGGGTTGTGATGTTTGGTGGGGACCGTGTGGTCAGAGGTCCACTTCCCAGCTGCTGCACGTGGTTGTGATCCCTGCAGCACCTCCTGATTTGACAAGCCAAAGCATCCCCTGTCGTGGGACCTAAGGAGGCTCTGTCTTGCTTGTTGGAAAAGAAGACACCTGAGAGACATGTAGCTAAGCTGGTGTCGTGGTTTAACCTCAGTCGGCAACTGAGCACCACACAGCCGCTCGCTTACTCCTCCCCCCCCCCCCC
>NW_008795029.1:4871116-4874656 GCF_000699145.1 Aptenodytes forsteri
CCCCAGTTTATGTACTGAGCATGACGTCACATGGTATGGAATGTCCCTTTGGCCAGTTTGGGTCAGCTGTCCTGGCCGTGCCCCCTCCCGGCTTCTTGTGCCCCTCCAGCCTTCTCAGTCGGTAGAGCACGGGAAGCTGAAAGGTCCTTGACTAGTGTAAGCACCGCTTAGCAACAACTGAAACATCGGTGTGTTATCAACATTATTCTCATGCTAAATCCAAAACACAGCACTGTACCAGCTACTAGGAAGGAAATTAACTCTATCCCTGCCGAAACCAGGACAGCTGGGAAAACACTGATGTGGACAGTGTGAATCCTTTCTGACTAATAACATGTAGCTTCATAAATGACCTCCTTACCTGCAGACGGGAGGGAAAACAAACACACATTTGTCAAAAGAGCTTAATGGCTGATTCTATTTTTATAGTGTTTCAGAGTTTCGTCTGCGGTCAGGCAATGAAACGCAGCCCACAGGAAACAACTTTATCTCCCTTTTTTTGAAAGGTCCTATACGACTCTTGGGGATGGTGATAGAGGGAGCAGAGATGATGAGAGAGCAGGGCACTGGGGGAGCCTGGGCTGCCCCCCGGCCGAAGCTGAACCGGCACAAGGACGGTGGCTGCCTTTTTTTTGCTTTCGAGTGACTCTGTAGGAGAAAAAGAAGTAGGAGGGTTCCACCTGCCGGACAAACAATTAAGCCAGTTGCTCCTGAAAAAGGGATGGGGAAGGTTTCCATCTGCGATTCTGTGTTTTTTACTTGTGCGAGGCAGAGACAGACTAGCAGCACAGGTCTAACTGCTTTGCTGTCCATACCCAGCAACAGTAGTAGCTGGGTATAGATTACTGTGATGTCTTCTCCTGCAATGATTTTCTCTTAGGGTTAGTAAATTAGTATCAGAGGTTTCCAGATTTCCTAATTAGCTACAGACCTAAAAGCAATCAGCTCAGGTCTATTTACATGCAAAAACGAATCTGTCCTGTCTATTCTACTGCTGGTTGCTGAAATAAGTAATATAACTCTTTAGGAGTCCTCTCCCTTGTGACTAGTAGGTGCTGAGAGTTGCAGGAGCACGACGTTCATTACCTAATAGGAGGATTTTTTTTTTTTCCTTGTGAGTCAGAGCTAACCCAACGCCCCAGCATGGAAAACTGAGACACAGTGTTTATTATTCAAGTGTCACAGAAAACAGAAACTTGTCACTTTTAGAATCTGAAATTTGAAACACAGGTAATAAATTACTGCTTTTCTTTCTCCTTTCAAGTATTTTCCAAAATACCACTACAGCTGGTTGAACTTCTTGCAGATCCCACCTGATCTGACTCACAACCTTGTCTGTTGGCAGAGTTTGGAAATCCAAAGAGCAACATTTTGCCTCTTCATGATTTTATCTCAAGTTGTGTCCTTCGTCTTTAGACATCTTTTAGACATCCTGGGGCAGGTGCTGCCTCATACTGGGGATTTGAGCTGTTCCAAGCCTTACTACAACACTGGGAAAACCAGTTGCAGGAATTTGTCACCATGCTGGGATTCTTCCAGAAGAAAGAGGAGCTAAGTACATACATATATAAAACTCTATCTATATACATATTATGTGCATGTAATATATGTAACCTGTAGTATTGCAGTTAGTAACATTATTTCCACTGATTTTTCACCCAGTTTCTTGCCTCCTCTGGGATATTGAATTGGATGTAGGGTAGAAGATATTTGAAAATGGTGTGCAGACTGCCAGAAAGTCATTGATTTCCTTTTTCTCTCTAAAACGTACATTCTCACACTACACCCTGCAGCAGAGCAAACCAGTAACACCAATTAGTGAGCATGTTTCTAACAAATCTTGTGCATATCAGGAATACACAAAGCAGAGAGCAACAGAAAAAAAAGAAAAAGATCACTAATGCTGGCAGACGAGTCTTCTGCTTCTATAATGCCATAACATTACCAGAAGTAAAAAAGCAACAGAGATCTGTGGAATGCAAATCTGCAGAAGTCGAGGATGCCTGCAGTTATAGTATGTAAACAGTATCTAGTTTTGTGGTGGAACTGATTAGAAGCACCACTTGCCCTTGAAAGAGCCAGCTAACGTATTTTAAAATCAATCTGCAGCTGAGTAAACGTACAACTGAAAAGGCTCATCAAATCTCCAGGCTTAAATGGATTCTTGTTACAGGTTAACCATGATGTAAAGGTAGCATTAGTCTTCCCTCATCACCCTCTTGGGACTCACTTTCTCACCTGCTATATATTAGTCAAACATTTGATCAGGGAGAGAGATACCACCTTGTGGAACTGGTTAGCGTTCCCTCTTGATTTCAAATTTATTGTCTTAGAAAAATACTGTGCTTCTGTAGGATGTAAAGAAAAAACCAAATGCCCTCTGTGTAGGACTGTTGAAATGTGACTGACGGACATGCTCATTAGAGCGAACAACTGGCAACTCAGTGCACGAAGGAAGGACCGGTCCAAAACAGAGATCTGGACCTTGCAGCAGCTGGGAAGTTTGTAAGGTGGCTTCCTACTTTCCTGCTCCAGCAAGAACATTCATCAAATGCAAGAAGTCAGATTCTGCCTTTGACTTTGCAGTAAGAAAAGAATAAGGACCTGGAGATTATAATGAGTGTTTTATTGGTGGAGGATGGAAAATCTCATGTGCTGTACTTGCTGGTCAGATACGAAGCTTTGAATTAATTTTAAAGTAACCTTGGCTTTAAACCAGTAGGACTGCAGTAGTCTGTTTTAGGGTGCTGCATGGCCATATACACACACTGTCTGCATTTTAAAGGGAAGGCGTGCCTCACCTAATGTGAATTACTATTTTTGACATGCTGTTGCACCAGAAGATCGTGTCAGGAGGATGTAAATAATTGCACTGGCTGCCGGTCTCCGTATTGCTACTTTCTGTAATACAAAATTAATTGAGATGCAGCTGACAGAGAGACCTGATCCAAACGTCCTCCAAGGTACTCTTTAAAGGGGAATAACCATATCCCATTTACTAGCCAGGTTTAATACAGGACCAACAACAGCTGCCTAGATGCTGTCATCAGAATTTATTAATGCATTCATCTTCTTACGTTTTGTTAGGAGAACTAACTATGGAGTGATTTTTCTTTTTCAAACACCTAGAGTTTTGCAATCACCAGGAAAGGCTTAGTCACCCCTACTTCTGCGAACTGAAAGAAAAGGGTACGAGACGAACTACAGAGCAAAACCCATATACAAAAGTTTTGTGGCCGTGCAGGTCCTGTTTCTTCGGCGGAAGAGTATGCTGGTCCCTGCAATGAGGCTAAAAACAAAAAGCAAGCCATCTGTGGCCTGCGGATTAATTCCTGAAGGTGCAGCAAACAGGAGGCAAGAGGTGACAGCGGCTGCCTGCCCCGTCCCGGGCGCTGCCCGCCCCGTCCCGGGCTCTGCCCGTCCCGCCCTGGGCTCTGCCTGCCCCGGGCTCTGCCCGCCCCGTCCCGGGCTCTGCCTGCCCCGGGCGCTGCCCGTCCCGGGCGCTGCCCGTCCCGGGCGCGCGCCTCGCTAGAGGGCGGG
>NW_008795029.1:4875025-4920099 GCF_000699145.1 Aptenodytes forsteri
TGGCTGGCGAGGCATTGATTTCCAGCTGGTTTTAGCCCCCGGAAAGGTTTTCTTCTGCGGGAAGGCTTCTTGGTAACCGGCCTTCGAAATCCTCCCCTTCCCTTTTGCAAGGGCCCGTGGCCGGTTAAAGAGACCCAGCGGTGGCTCTTGCAGAAACGTTTGGGAGTCAAAATATACAAAATGCAGTGCCGCCACGGATAGTGTGTGAATTTTTGTGGCACGCTGGCAACGTGCCAGATGCCGGGATAATTTCTCCCTTATTCCTGCTAGGGAATGGATGACTGGGCATTTGTACGGTGCTTGTGAAAGGAGAAAGTTTCTCTTCAGGCCAGGCAGGGAGCTGGCATCGACAGTTTGCCTTTCCTTGTGTTGTTTTGCCAATGCCATCAATCTACACCACCCTTTATAAGAGCGAAAGGCAATCTGAGAACGGTAGAGTAGCTACCTTAAATCAAAATAAACCCACAATGACAGATGAAGCTCGCAGCACAAACCCCACTTGTTCCAGCCACAGGGTAACAATCGTCTCTTTAGACTGCCCTGCCCAAAGGGGTCCGGGCAAAGAAGGGCACGTGGATTTATGGAGGGGGGTCCTGGTTTCTGAATAACCCCCCTGTTCAGTGAGCGAAAGTGTGGAGGAGTCCAGCACAGATGGCCGAGACAAGTGTTGATATGGAAAATCTGTTCCACCCTCCCCGGACGTGGAGGCAACACCCCGCTGGGAAGTGCTGTGGGCACCCCTGGGCAGGTCAGGGGAAAGGAGCAATAGTCCTGGGATGGTACCTGTGGAAAAGGGGTGGGGAGAAGGGGGAGTAAAAGGGGAGGGGGAGGGAAAAATGAAGGGGTGCAGAGTGCTTTTTGGGGAAGGGGGGAAATGAGGCGACAGAACTGACCTACAAGGGAAACAAGCAATCAGGTGTGTCATTGCAGCCAGGAGCAGTGAGAGATTTCTTTTTTACTTTTTTTTTTTTAAATTACAGAACAATCAGTATTTCATTCCATTTCGAAATGGAAAGCCGTTCCTTATTCATTAAAAATGTACATTCCATAAAATATGGATCAGCAGCAGGCCCCTCTGGTGAACAGTGAGTTACAGTCCTCCCAATTGGAACTAAATTATTTGTGTTGGTTTTACGATCTGGAATGCAAAGTCCTGTGCTCCAAGTGCTTCTTTCCAATGATTTTAAGCAGTTTTATTATAATACTTGCAGCTTTTTAATGTCTGAACAAAGTAATACATTCAGGGGTTATGAGTGGAAAAAAGGAAAGGAGACCAGAAAAGCACAGCTTATAATGGAAAATAATAATAAAAAAGTTGTAAAGCACTCCTGTGTAGGGGAAGGGGGAGAAGGAAGTGGTATTTAGTAATGGAACCTCAAAGTATAATCCTTCAAATTTTTAAGTGCTTCATACTGAATCATTTGACTTGAATCTGAACCTACAGTTATAATTACAGGTCAGCTCTGGAACATGAAGGGCCTTGTTGCCTTGCACAGATACAGACAATTTTGCCTAAGGATCCTCCTTTCAAACCTGGTCTCAGTTCGGCAGAGTCTTCTATTGAAACTCAACTGATCTTACAGGACATACATCATTAGTTATAGCCACGAAAGAACATCGGAAGAACATGAAGAAATGGTATGTTTTGTCACTACAGAACAGAATCAAGCCCAATATTGCCTTGATCTCAGATTTGAATTTACAATGTTTTTCCTGTAAGTTTGCTCAAACCCAAACTAATAAAGCTCTTGGGCTGTCCTGAATTGAAAGCAACTATAACCTCTGAATCTTAAATTAGAACCAGGATGCAAAATGTACATTCATTTTTCTTTCTAAATAGTTTTGTTATATAGGAGTGTGCAAAATCTCTATTTCTTCATTGTAGGGGTTCTGGGAAAGAAATCCCACTTTTACTCTCTACCTAAAATGAAGAGTTTTTCTTTTTTTTCCCTGCAAAAATTTCAAACATGTTGAATGAACTCCTTCTCTTTGATTAATGGAGGCATAAGCTTGAAATCCATCTGAAGATTAAGGCCACTGTCTTCTCTATGGAGTCACGCTAAATTGAACGTTATTTTGTAGGGGTTCTGGGAAAGAAATCCCACTTTTACTCTCTATTTAAAATGTGTAGTTTTTCTTTTTTTTTCCTGCAAAAATTTAAAACATGTTGAATGAACTCCTTCTCTTTGATTAATGGAGGCATAAGCTTGAAATCCATCTGAAGATTAAGGCCACTGTCTTCTCTATGGAGTCACGCTAAATTGAACGTTATTTATAATTTATAGGAATGCTGAGTAGGCGGAGACTCCTGCAATATATAAGCTTTCATCCATTAATTTAATGAATATAATTATTCCCTAAATCCTATATATAATTCTTGCCATGTTGAAAGAGTGGTCTGTACAGATTTTTCAGAGTATTACCACTAAACCTCCTTAAACTTCTCTCAATTTACTTTGTCTGAGATGCACTGAAAATTACCTCATTCTTCTGGGTAGCGCGTTACTACACACTTTGTAGGTTCCCACCATACATATTCATAAATACTGTAGTGCAAAATATACATTGTACAGAATTATTCACCAAAGAGATGTAAAGGCATTTAATCCTAAGGCCTGAGCTGTGTCCTGCTGAGCACCCCTTCTCTAGCTGAAAATTGATGAAATGTCTTTGAACTTTAGAGCTGGTCACTAGTGTCTGATGCAGCTCCCACTGAAGTCAGTGTGGGTGTCTCTACTGATTTCAGGGAGAGCTGGTTTTGCTCTTCAGAGCAAATACTGCGTCCCCTACTGAAGGAGAGCACCCACTGGGCATCTGTCAGAGCTAGTCCTGAGCAACGACGCTGGGCTCAGACCCATTGCCGTTCCACTACCTTAATTTGACTTTGATTTATATTTTTTCGTGTAGTGACATGAGGATGTAATAGATCCTGAAGAGACAGATTCTCAGCTGGTGGAAGTCAGCATAACAGTGTTGCTTCTATTCAGGAACCTGTCTCCAAAATTCAGGGCCAAAAGCTGCCTATTTCAATAAGCACAGTATAATTCAAAACCTCTGGCAGATCCCTGAGGATATTAAGGACAGCAAAACTTCTATTAGACTCTTCCCTTTGAATGTCACAGATATCTGAGAACAAACCTGTTTCACAATTTTGTTGTAAATTGTAAGTCCAATCATTACTATGTGCTCTCCAACACACAGCCAAAACTTTGTCTTCTAATATTTGAGCCATTGACTCTGTGGTCATTAGCGTTTCATAGATATAATACTCTTAGTATAAACCAGTTATTATAAACAATGTACTTTCAATAGGCAAAACCGCTAGTCTATCAACAAGACTAATTATGGTTTAAACTGTGCTCCATTCACAGGAATCTGTAAGTTCCCTCTTCAGAATAACACCTTTTACATAGTATTCCTAATTTTTACTGTACAGAGTTCTGTTGCTGTCTCTTTGAAATGCCTCTCATTTACACATTTAATGTCTTTTTCAAGGTTTTAACACTTGGCTGTGTATACATTCACAGCTGTGACAAATTTCACCTCTAAGTCTTAAAGCTTTTTTTTCCCCACCAACATTTCACAGAAATCTATACAGTTGTCCTTAATTTGAAGGAGTGCAGAAGCAGCAGCTTATGAAATCCAGATATTTCCCCGTATTTCTGCAACCCACAGGACACCTAGGTGATTACACTTGGGACCTATTCTAAGTGGAGGCACAGAGACAGAAATTTCAGTGGTAGCTCCCTGCCAGTGCACTGAAAGTTACTGGGGCTGAACATGTTTGGTACTTCTGAAGGTGGGGAAGGGAATTTTCTACCATTTTTCCTACTTCTCCCACGAGGGAAGAAAAGCCGCTGCACATCAGCAGTGTGTGCAATGATGAGCCGTTGAATACGGAGTTTGGAAAGGGCAGAGCCTGTGAATCCCTTCCTTACGGTGACTGGGGAGGTATGTAATTAGTACCTCACTCTGACAGAAAATACTTATTCCTCATATGCATTTGAGAGATAGCAAGCCCGGTAAGAGAGGCCACAGGCTTTTTGCTAACTCTGCCTTATGCTGCCAGGCCCCTCTCCTGTCCTGCTAGGCTTGTTGTCAGCTCGCTGTAGGAGTTTGCTGTCTGAACCGGAGTTTGGCACCGGGCGTCCCTGGGTCTGACGTGCGGTTCAAGTGTGGGATAACAGTGAAGGACTTGAAAGTTGGGGCACAGGTTGTAAATGGTGGCCGCACAGCTATAAACAACTCTGTGATGGACAATTACTGGCTGTTGGAGAAGAGCAGCTTTGAGAGCTGAGAAGAAATTGCTGTATATCAAAGTATATAACAAAGAAGGGAAGCAACGGCAAAACATGGAAACACACCAGCTGATCAGCTGGGTGCCATCCCTGCCACAGCCTGGGAAAATCACACCCTCCAGCGTCACACAGTGCTTTGCTCGGAGTGAAGGCCAAACCATCCAGAAACGCAAACATCTTGCAAAAGCTCCAGGTCCTGAAAAGGAGGAGTGGGATCGCCACCTGCTCCCCCCTGTATGTCGCTGATCTCAGCAGGAACCACATGCTACAGAGCAAACAGGTGGAGATGTTTGTGGGTCTGCCCAAATTACATATAAAAGATTAACATGAAATAATTACAGATCCAGAGGTAGGCTTAGGATTTTGCTACTAAACACTGCTGCTCAAGCACTTATATGAAACTAACTGGTAGGTGGATGACAACGTATTCAAATGGAATTTACTATTTATAATACCTATATAATTGTCCTGTCAAGATTTTAATGGTAGAAAATTGAGACTGAGGTATGAGCAAACAGGAAAAAAGTGAAGTTTATGACTGAAAAGTGGTTGGATAAAAAAATGGAGGAAAGAACAGATCTGATCAAAAGATCTGAAGAGATCTTTTGACAGACAGCTGAATCCAGTATATGCAACTGTTCTATGTATGTTGACTATACTTAAAACCCCTCCAAGTTATAGGCAGTTGCTAGAATGGATGTGGATATTCTATGGAGAAATTGACTGTAGGGCTGGGCACCCAAGGCATGCGAAGAAGATACAGACTAAATTGTCTGAAATCCAGATGGTGAAGGGTCAGGTCCCAGCACATTCCTCCCATAGACTTGGCCCAATACTTCACACCTTTCATTGTTTGCTGCTTGGGGAAGGAAGTCAGGCTGGGATGTTTTGGGGAGAGGGTTCTAGTGATCTACTTAACACCAGAACAGAGCTACTGTGCCCTTCGGTTCAGAGCCTGCCCAGCCTAAATCTCCTAAGGGAGAGCTAGCCTCAGCCAGCTATATAGACAGTTATACACACAGTTTGTTGGGGCTACTCAGTTTTTATCTGATTGTCTAAAAAGATGGGAACCCAGAGGAGCCAGGTCCATACTGTGGTTCAGAATTAAACCAGACTCTGGATCCATTTCCTGGACTTTTCTCATCTGCCTCCTGGTTTTGGTGAATAATTTTACTAAACGTTTGGCTTGTCCTAATGCCAACACATACACAGCACTGACATCCTCCAGTAATTGAGTCATACCTGTCTTGGCGAAGTAAACCATCAGGACTGTTGATATAAGAAAGATACTAATAAATTGCCCCGAGTCTGAAACCTGGAACAGGCATCTGCAACAGCATGTACCCTGACAGTCTGACTACCTTAAGAAGTGAAGATGCTTGGAAAAACAAAGCTGCGCTAGAAAAAATGCACAGTAGCATCTTTAGCAAGTAAGTATGTGCTGAAGTCAGTGGGAGCATCAGGAGAGCAGCACCTCTAGAAAAAAAAAGAAATTGCTCCATAAGTTTTGAATTGGAGGCCAGTACATAAAAGAGTGGAATGTAAATCTTCCTAATGCTTAAAGAATACAGAAAGAGTGGTGCTTACTAATTATCTTTTAAATTGGCTAATATGTCACCTGATGAGTATGTGCCTCTGCTGGGCCATCTGAGAGTTTAGTAGCTGCATGAGGCATTAGGTTACATTACAAAACACGTAGGAATTCATTATCTGGGGCAATTCTTTTTCAGCCATCAAGTTATTCCCCCTACTTGAAGCCAATGAGTTTCCTTTCCCATGAAACCTACTCTGTATTCACTCCCTAAAATAAGTACTAATTAGCTAAAGATAACAGTCAAATAAACCACTTTAATTGGGAAACAGAAATTGGCAGTTAAACATAAAAGTGTGTATGTAAATTTGCTGATTATCTTCAGAGTTTGATAAATCATCTGTTTTCTCTGCAGAATGCAGGTATTTATTCCCAAACTATGAGAATGCTGCTATCATCTCAGTGCCTTAATCATATAAATTAAAAAGAAGTCCAAAATAATTAAACTGACACCTTTTTGCCTATTTAGGAGATGCTGGTCTGTCTTTTGCCTTGGTAATACACTCCTTTAAGTACCTCTAGTTAAAAAATAAAAAAATTCTACCTTTCATTCCTTCTTCCTGTTGGGAGTGAAGAGTAAAAAAAATTCACAGAGCAAATTAAAAGGTGCGAGAAACATTGACATGACTTTATTGAAAGTCTCCGTTCTTAGTTTTTTGCTTTGAACTTTGTATTGTACCTTATGCATTTCAAATCCTGATGCGCTAGTTTAAACAGAGCTTTGTGATCACATTAAGCTGTGAGCTGCAGAATTATTCAAACAAACAACATCAATAATTTTGTGTCAAAATCTTCAGGACAATGTATATGTTCTTGCACAATATCCCAGTTCTGGGATCATTCTCTAATGGAAAACGTTCTACCAGAACAATTTCAACCACCTCTACTCTCCAATCTTACAAGGTCATTCACCGTGAAGCAGCAAGGTCATAGAGTAATTATCCTCTCTAGACACCTTGGTTTTATTAGCATGAGTGTAGTTATTACTGAGATGCCCTTCTCCATTCTGTGACAGAATTAACATATGTAAATATGACAGTAGGTTACATCTACTTGGACTGAGCTTAATCTGATGCGGGGCCTGATTTTTGTGGTCCTTGAGCATGCATTAAGTTTTAAATAGCACAGAATTGTCACAGCTGAGCAGGTGTTTTGCTGTTTGCAGGACTGATGCCATTCACAAAACTAGTGGGGCTGGATTTTTGTGAAACTAGCATGGGATCAGCACGGAGCCTCTAGGTTTCCTGATGGGGAACAAAGGTTACCTCAAACTGTATTGTTCAAAATATGAATTTTGTTTAACTGTTTATTTCGAAAGGGGAAATCCAAAGCAGATACTGAGACTAATGATGTAAATTCATCACACAGTAAGTGTTATCTTAAACCGTGCCTGTGAGCTTAGATGACTATCAAGGCTATTTTAATTTGAGTGAATGTCCGGCGACCTCATGTCTGTCTTGCAATAACCCGGAAGACTGTAGAGATATCTTAGGACCTCTATATGCCCTATTTGGGATAGAGTTTGGCCTGTTCAAGAACTTCATTGGAAGAGTCCAATGGGATACGGCCTGGAGAGAAGAGGGATCCAGGAGAGCTGGTTGATTTTCAAGGATCACCTCCTCAATCTCAAACATGGTCCATCCTGAAATGAGGGAAGTCAAGTATATGTGGCTGGAGGCCTGCTGGGTGAACAAGAAGATCATGACAAAACTTAGACATAAAACCACAGTGTACAAGAGGTGGAAACAGGGACAGGAAACCCAGGAGGAATATAGCAACGCTGTCTGAATGGGATGGGGGCTGCCCTTGGTTACGCCAGCTCTGAGCTGGCCATGAGCCCCTGCAGCCAAACCCCCAGGAGGGGAGATGCTCCCAGGGTCCTTACACAGGGATGGGATTTGGAAAGCCAAAGCCCATCTGGAGTTGAATCTGGCTGTGAAAGGCAACAAGAAGGGCTCCTACAGGTATACCAAGCATCAGTTTAAAGAACATGTCCTATTCAGCCAGAGATTATTATTTTTGCGTATGCCTAATACAAGGAAAAGGTCATATGAATATGAAAAAAGGAAAGAAGAAACACTTTCTCACCATTCCTGTTCTGTCCCCTTATTCCTTTTCTTTAGCTTCTTCCCTCTTTATGCTTAACAGCCAAGGCACACACCTGATTTGGGGAAACCTGCATTCATTCCTCCTTTCTCCTGTGCAAGGAAGACAGCAGACTTTAAACTAGTCTTCCTCCTTTCTGCGAAACGTTACCTGCCACTAGCCAGCAGAGACCATCCGTGTGGCAGGACCAGAGAGGGAAAGGGCCTTTCCTTCACTTTTGTGTGCAAATGTGAGCAGGTGGCAAGGCCTTATGAATACTAAAAATGCATTGCATGGCCCTTCAAAACCTCTTCAGGTCACTGTAGACTTGGACAGAGGGCCAAGTATGTGGGCTTTAACTTTTAATTAAAAATCTGTAGATTAAGATGAAATCTTCTTCTTCCCTCACTTAGCAATGTGCTTACTTCAAGCCTGTGGTGTCCTTATTAAATCCATATACAAGCTTTTATTGCCAAATTTCTTAAACCTATCTTTATTTGCCTATTTCCAAAAAATAGCAAAACCCCTGCTTGTTTAAACAAAGGGCAAGTGTGGCAGCAGGAAGACAGCATAGAAACAATAGCTAGTGCAGGAGATTATGAACTTGTTGAAAATAATCCTAATGGTAAAAGACATCGTACTTGCACCAGCTTCCAGAGAAGCTGCAGTCCTTGGGCTACTTGCTCATAATCGTCCCCAGAAAAATATCCATTAGAAACTGCAAAGCACCGAATATGAAATGCCTTGAGATATTTTTGCCAGAATACCAGTTGCTTAAGAGGTTAAAAATACTTGGAAAGCTGCATACCCTGCAGTGCATGTTCTGTGGTGAGGAAGCACTGCTGGAATGAATGAGGCTGTATTTTCAACTGGGTAAGCTGTTTTCCATAGACTTGCACCATTATCTGGGGTCTGCACTCCTGTTTCCAATTATGGCTCTTTATTTTTCTCATTCCAGTGAGGGAAATGTGTTCCCAACGTCAATATCACAACCAGAGTTGACTGAAAAGTTCCAGAATCTAGGGTCAACCAAAAAAAGAGAAAAAAAAAAAAAAGAGGAACAGATTAAAATTGAATCTTCTGGTTTTGAGCCAGCTAGAGAGCCGATAAAACCAATAGGGAGATAATGTTTTAACAGGCAATGTTTTTCATCTCATTCTACTCTGGACATCAATGACTAAGTAAGGTACAACAGATATCAGTTGTTCACAGCCATTAACATATTGACCCCTTTTGCCTTCCGTAGAAGGTATGAAGAAACCTGTGATTGCAGCAGCAGGGTTCCTGCAGTCTGTAGCCCCAGTCATGAGAGAGGCCAACACGATGTTTTTGCTAGTACTAATGTGCAAAATTCCAACTGGCAGAATTAATTGGACTATCAACTGATTTATCAACTCCATCTGCTACCTGTTCCTATTTCAAATTGTAGCACCTCTGCACCAAGAAATCTCCAGCTTTTCTTCAGGCAAAGACACCTGCAACAAGGAGAAACTCTCCCAAATGTTGGAGGGCTGGACAAGACTGCAAACGCTGCTAGCATCCTTGCACAGTGTGGCCAGCTCACACAGCTGAAAACTCTCTCAGAGATAAAAGCCAAGCAGCAGAGTGACTCTGAATCCTAATTGCTATTGCTAGGAAAAGCTCCCCGTGCAACTGTGCCAAAATACTTCATCAGCATGATGTGGCAGCACAGGGTGAAGGGATGCACATAATTTTCATCGTTCTGTAATGGCATAAACGCTCACTGAAGAAGAGGAGTTTTAGGCTCTCCTCAGCCTGTTGATGTTACAACCCCCATCCCTTGTGGGTGTCCCCAGGCTCCGGAGCAGGCTGCAAGGGCGCAGAGAGGAGCACCCCTTCTGCCAAAGATGACCAGCTGGGCAGCTGGGAACGCCTCCCTTTCTTGACTGAAAAACCTCATGGAGAGCTGTCTTTAATAGGTCTCAGCTTTTACTTGTGTCCAGGACCCCTTAGCATCAGGCTTCATGTATGGGCATAGCATGGAGCCAATTAGTGTTCTCCTCAGGGCCACGGGCACAGCGTGAGCATTCACACTTACATTTTTAGAGCAGACAGCCAGAGACAATCACAAAGTACCAAGCCGGCAGGGTGGACCAATGTGCACCGAGCTGGCAATGAGACTTTTTGATTTCTCTTATTGTGTGGTGGGGTGTTTGCTTGCTGGGGTTCTTCTTAAAATTTGCTTTCCCCCTCACCCCCCCACCCCGCCCCCCAGTTAAATGCATTTTCCCTCACATCTGAATTGATTTTTGGTCCCAGAAAGGTGAAGGTGCCTATTAAGCAGAAGTGTGCTGGCTGCGGGCTGTGGGGCAGCGTGTTCGAGGGAGCTGCAGACACAGCACGGCAATTCATTTCTTTGCTACTCTGTTGTTTTGTCATGAAAGCAAAGCCTAATTGAAGACAGTTAGTCTTTAATGAATAAAGCTCTCTGTAATTTCCAGCTGTGGCCATGTAATCAGCGTTCATCCGCATGAAAAGGATTTTTTGTGCCCATATTTCATTTTAATGTGCATCTGTGCCCGTATTTTGCCCTTCTTCTGATCGGGTTGACAGTTCTGCCTTTCACTTCTGTCTTCCCATTTGTGTTAGAAAACAAAACCCCAGAAAGCCCCAAATAGATTGCATTATTTAATAGTTTATTAGAGTGTTCCTCTGACTTTGATCATTTAAATTAATTAAATTCTGTTTGGTTTTGCTTACTATTTTCCAAATCACTTTGTTGTAGTACATCAGATCTTTTCTATCCTGTTATTTTTGGTCACTCTTTCTCTCCACAGCACCACTGTGCCACCGCAACACACTTTTTAATTAGTTTCACCACAGTCATCAGCTTTGTGATTATCTCTGCATCTTGAACACCTGGTCTGACTTTAGAAATGACTTGCCATCTGGTCAAATACTGGATAATTATAACAATTTAATGGCAGGATAAAATAGTGTTGGTTAAGAGACTTGATTGTTCCCTCCATTCCTTCCCCTCATGCAGTTTGGTTGCATTACTTCAAATTAAATTAAAATCCCTTCATCAAGTTATCGCTCTTGGGTGGGTTTTTTTTCCTTCATTCACAATACTCATAAACATCTCCTGGAGTTAGTTTAGTTTTAGACTCTCCAGACATTATGTCTCTAAGAACTGTGAATTACTGCTTTAGATTCACTGATATGATACTTATTCTATAACTTCCATTGCATATCAATAAATGAAGCAGTAAATGGGTCTTGTCTGGCAAGTAAATGCTGAGACAACTGCAGGGGAGCCATTTGTCAGGAACACACACAAATGGAATCTCACTAATGTGCTACAAAATGTTTTTTTCTGTACAGTTTAATACTACTATATGCATACTCTTGGCAGCTGATATGCTGCACCATACTATAAATAAGCTGATTCTCGTGAAAAAGTCAGTGGATCGGATAATGAACTTCATGCAGCCTGGTCATTTTATGATTGGCTCATTTTATGACACTTGGGTGAATAAGGGGGGGTTTTGCCCATTACGTATTGGCTGAGAAAAGTATTTGTGAAGCAACTTCTCAAGCTTTTTTAGTATACTACTAGCAGCTGGTTTGGAAAAGTAAATAGATGTGGTTCCTATAACTTTCTTTTACATTATGCAAAGGAAAAAATGCTATCTAGATTTTCTTTACACTTAATTCCTTTCAGCATTTGTAGTTTGCCGAAGTATATTGTAATTATTCAGATTGCATGATGATAATTACAGTAACAAAAGCAATAATGAAGTATCTTTCCATTGGGAAATGAATGAGAAGAAGAACCCTTTTGTCACTCTTTTTTCAGGTGCTATTGGCAAGAAAAAAGGCCTATTTAATTTTCTAGGGATTCTTTCTTGTATAAATACCAAAGAGGATTAGATTGATTTTTCATCCAGGTCCCTGGGAAACTAAATACTTTTGTCATGTAATACTTCCTCCTAGCAAACACCAAGTTTAGTCTGTAAAAGCACCAAGTCTATAAAACAAAGAAAACATTATTGGAGGTGAAGAATGGAAGGGGACATGGAATAATTCTGGAAAGCCAATGATAATCAACAGTATTGTCCACATATCGAATAAAAATCCCCTTATTATATCCAACACATATAGGATGTGGCAGGGCAGTCTGAAACTTTATCCTCATCCACCGGAGAGGAGACTGCATCACCATTCACTGTGGTCGCGGTTGCTGTGTCCTGAATGAGGGGCTGGAGCCCAGGTTTGGCCCAGACACTGCACTTCCCAGCGTCTCTGCAGGCTGGGCTGCTTTGTCACTTCTGCTGTCGCATACCTTCCCCTCTGCTGCGGTGTGGGAAGAGCTCACAGACAGTCCCCCGGCGCTGCTTTCGTGCTGCTTCAGCAAAACAGCCTCTGTGGTGTTGTCCATCCAGAAACTACTTTAGTTGCTGCTTGCTTCAGAAAACCACCTCTTTGCACTACCTTTTTATTTGCAGAGGAACCCACCTGCGGAGAGTTTGCTGAACCCTGAAAGACAAGCTGCCTCCCTCCTGCCCGGGTCTCACTTTGTGCTACCTGCTGTACCCTTTAGCCACAGCAATGACTTCTCATCCTAGGCACGTTTGCTGCAGGTCTTGGATGTGCTCCTCTCCTTCTTTACTTTGTCAGGGAGATATTTTTATCCAAATTCTTAAAACCTGCTAGCAGTGAGACCAAAATACCACGACAGGAGAGCTCCATATGAGACTTGGTGCATGCAACAGCTGGTGAGAGAACACCAGCCTCTCCATAAGCCTAACGCACTTTTCCCCGCTCACCCGAAGGTGGCAAACTACTCACTCTCCAGAGCTTTAGGGCTTCTGTTTGTAAAAATAAAAGTCCTTGAAAACCTCAAAGAACTAATTGGGAGGAAAGAAAAAAAAAAAGGTTTTCTTATAAAACGTACCCCATCAGTATAACCTTGACTTTTCATGAGAGGAAAATTATTTTTGCAATAAATTGTATAATCAACCAAAAGCCAAACCATTCTTATTTAATCAGAATATTCAGAGAAACAGGGGCTTTAGCTAAAGTCTTTTCATCAGGACCTTGCCACTGCTATGCACTCTAATGGGTAAATTTAGGTCTTAACTCTGCAATCAGTTCCACTTGGGTAAGCTCTTACACAGAACCGCACTGGTGTCTGATTGCAGAACCAGGGTCACAGCAATGCAGCTACACTGTGGCCCCAGGTTCCTCATGGTACAGTCCTGAATGACAAATACCTAAATCTTCATCTGATAATTGACTCACATTATCTAGGAAGTCTGGGGAACAAAACCTCAAGGTTAAAACAAGATAATTGTTGTTGGCTTGCATAACGATGTGGTAGCAAGATTTTTTTTTTTAAATTATACATTCCTTTCATAAATAAAATACTCTCTGCTGTAAAACAATAAAAGATGGGATCCAGTCTGTCTTACTTAGGTGAGACATTTTAGATGTTGCGTGAAGCAGCAGTGAGTGCTTCCCACTGTCATTGCATGTTTCCAGGTGGCACGAGGGATGTGCTGCGGAAAGGAGCAATTCTCCCTTCCACACACACTCCTCTTGCTCCACAGTCTCCCAAGCCCCCTTCTTTCTCCTCTTGTGTTTCCCCAGCCAGTGTGGTTGTGTTGGTTACAAAGCAAACCAGAGCAGCCAGCCAGCTAAAAAGCCTGGTTATTTTCACCCAGAGCGGATCCCTATCCTGGTGCTCTGCCTTGTTCTTGCAGAAGGGAGGGAGAGGGTGAGGGCAGGGAGCAGGGAGGAAGGAAAGCACTCCCTTTGACCGCCCAACTGGCTGGTACCGGCCAAAAGAGCTCATGGACGTGGCAGGTGCCCTGGATGGTCTCAGTAGACACAGCCACTCCGGAGCATTCAAAAGGCACTTGTTTCTCCCTCTTGGCTAAGCGTCCCCCAGCTCTGTCACACTGCTTTCAGCAAGGACTTCTGTTGAAGTTCCGTGTAGATGCCTCTCAAGCAAATTGTTTCCCTGCTGATCCAAACTCACCAGTACAGTTTTGGTAGACATATGGAATGAAAATTGAGACCTCTAGAAATAAAAGCAAAAGCGCCACTGATTGCTACAGGGGCAGGATGTCACTTGGGAAGAGAATGAAAATACTATACAGAGGTTGATTTAACCCAATATGAAATAATTTCAGGGTATGAGGCAGGTGGTTAGAGGTAGTCTTAGTGCTGAAGAAAGTAACTGCTGAGATGAAACTTCAAGAAACTCAGGGAATAACTTTTATTCATAACCCTGTTGAAATTTTAGTCCTATCAATTTGTGTGTGCGTGTGAGTAATCTTATTTCCCATATCTTTAATTTTATTTTCTAATAGCTAGACCACACTCTTACAAACTCACAAAGTTGAAGCCACTAAATCTAATTTCAATTCCAAAAAGTAAGATATAGATTGAGAGTTTCACAGGGTTGATCATGTTGTTTCCAGTGAAACATGAAACATTCCTAGCAGAGGACTAGTTTAAGACCAACTAGTTGATCTACAGGTTTATCAACCAAAAAAACTAAGGCAATTTGCAAAACCACAGGCAGTCCCTATAAACTAGGGAAATAAGCCATATTTGAAAACTTCAGCATGTAAGCTGAACTTGGCGCCTTGATATTCTTAAAGGTGTTATGGCTGATCTTGACTGAAACTAACAGGAGATACAGAAAACTGAAAAACCAGAGACCTTATTCTGTATTTCCATCCCCATAGGTCTTGCGGCTAATGTCAGCAGGGAGGACTGTCCTTACAGTGTTTCCTTTTCATTTTCTGTAATGAAAGGATGATGGGAAAGAGAGAAACAAAAATGTAGGGGAGGGAGCTGAGTCATACGGCTTAGCCTCTGGATATGATATTGAGATAGCGGCAGCAAGAATGGGAGATACATGCTCTGCCCTTGGCTGCAGCAAGTCAATCCCCAGGGAAACTTGCATATGAAGTACTGAAGAGGGCATCGTGTTCATGCAGTCCCTTGCATAAGATACCTCTCTTTAAGTGTTATGACTTCAAAGAGTAGAATCAAATTCATTTTCTTCTCTCAGCCAGGGGCTGCACTCAGGACCTCAAGGTAAGAGGCTGAGCCAACTGAACTCAAAGAATAAATGCATTACTGCAAAGGTAGTAGCAGATTCAAAACTTCAGGTGAAGTCTAGCCACTCCTGGAAGAAAGACAGAGGGATTGTGTTAGCATGCATTACTCCAGTGTCTCTGGAAAACAAACAAACAAACAAACAAATGAACAAACAAACATCCCCCCCCCAACTAGCATTCCTATGGACTAGTGATGACTGTGTTGTATACAGCCTTAGCTGAGCTACAGGAAAACTTTATTAAGCTTGACGTTCTCCTGGTGCAGATTCAGTAACTATAATAATGAATACAAAGGAAGACCTCCTTGGCAATCAGATGTTATCCTCAAACAAAGCTTTTTGTTGTGCAGGTACATGGCTGTTACCACAGACTGTATTAGTGATCCATCTAGCCTGATATTATTTCTCAGAAAATGCAAAATATTTCCAATAAATGGACAAGAAATTCTTGTCAGTATTTTGTAATAACCTGTTCATTCCCCTTTATTAGTATTAGCCCTATGCCTCAAAACAGGAGGATTTATAGTTCTCTAGTGAAATTTCCAACTGTTATAGCAGTGCCATCAGAAAATATTGTTGCACAGCCTCTTGCGTGTTCTTCTTAGTATTTTATCAAGATTTTAATCTTTCAGAAAATGCTGCATGGTTATGAATTTTATGATGCAATGATATGCAACAGATGAAGTTTTCTGTCTGTCCTATTTTCTGTATCTTTATCTATAGGCAACTCTAGACGGAACATCTTCCTGGGGACCAGGAATTGTCAGCTAGCTTGAGACTCCTACAACAGGTTTTCCTTCCTGTGGTTTGTTTTACAGAATTAATGTATGAATACAAACAGAGCAAGACGGACTATACCTTGTACTCCATGCCACTGACTTTTCCTTCTTGCTAAATCAATGTACTGTCCCCAAATTCTGCCATTTTGTAACTGGGTGAAGATCATGTCAGAAGTGTCTGAGAAAATGGTCTGTGAATAAGGGTAAGTGTAAGCGTGAGTGTCAGTATTCTTTTATGGGCATCTAAGTCCAGTTGCTCAAGAATTTTGTTTGTTCCCTTGAATCAACAATTAGAATAATAGCATTACTGCTAAAGTGATGCTGGTGAAGTCTCAAAGGCCACACCAGCCACCTATGCTAGCTAGAATCGATACAAGCTTTCCCCTGCCGACTGCAGGGGTTCAAGCGCACATCCACACCACACACTGTGTCTGAACAAGGTCTTTGTTTTCCCGTTGTTCATTCCCCTGGCCAGATGCAGTCCATCATCACTGTGAGAAACCACCAGGCATCGTTCAGTGGACTGCTGAGTAACAGGCTCTTGCTGTTGCAGTCGTCCCACCTACAGCTGGCCAGAGCCCCACCAACTCCAGCAAACGCGTTTCTGCAGAACAATGCTGTCTTTGTTGGGTGTTAAGAGCATTTGAACAGCTGCACTTCCATAGGAATATAGCCTCCAAATAAAGCTTGCCTGTATTTAGGCCCAAACAGAATCCCTCCTTCACACCCAATTTCAAGGGCTAAAGATTGAATGCAGTATTTACATTTCATATACAGGCAAGACGTCTGGAAACCTTATAAAAACATCATTATATTTATATTCTGTATATGCAGAACCATAGGCTCATTATGTCAAAGTGATGCCAAATCAGAGACTAACACCTACACCTGATTATGAAGCAATAATATTTTTTGCTAAAAAGTATTTATGTTATATATGGTATTTCCATCATGTCTACAATAACACCAGTGATCAATTATAAATCTTGCAAAGCTTACCTGCCTCACTCGTCAAGTGGATTATTGTGAAAAGGTCCCTAGGGACCATCAAGTGACATAAGTTATTCCACATTAAATGGAAAATTGATCTAGTGGCTAAAGAAGCTAATGTTGTGATGTTTTCTGTACCAGGAATCTTGAATTTTCAGCTTGCAACGGTTTGAAAAGAAATCTAGTGCACTTCATAATGATGCTATGGTATTCTCTAATGATTATTGTTGTAAGAAAAGTTATTAGCATTCTTTTCAACAGTTTTAATGCACTTACTTTGACTTTACAAATAAACTGTAGAACAGATAATAATAATTCCTAAATATTGATCCATCTGTCTTCAGTTTGCTTGAAGCATTTGAAAACGCCCTGAGAGGTTTTCTTGCTTCTGTAATCTGCTGCCACACTTAACATTTATTTTCAGTAGACTGATGCTTTCTTTCCAACCCAACAGCAGAGCTCCGCGTTGTGTGAAGTACCAACTCGGTGACCTTGGGAAGCGATATTGACAGTGACACCCTATCAGTGTGTCTCAGGCTGGATCTCTCACTAAGTCTCTGTGACATATGGACTGTATTCAAAACTTCAGAGCCAGATCATTTTTTCTAGATGTTTTTGCTTCCACTTTCAAGAATACACAGATTGTGTATTGTACCTGTTTTGGTAAAGGTTAGAAAAAAAATAAAGACAATGTTTCATAAGTTAATGGAGGGAGGGGCATAATGTTGGGTATTTTAGCGGTCATCCAGTGGCCATCAGGTTGCAAAGAGGATATTTGAGCGTCTGGCTTTTTGGCAGTGACAAAGACTGCGGTTTTTCTGTAGAGACAGTCTGTCAATGCAGCTGGTAAAAATGAAAATTTTGTTAATAAGCTCAGTAACTATCCTGTATCCTGACTGCTGTATCCTTCATGTCTCATAATAAAAATTTCATTTATAAAACATGTTATAAGCAAAACCAGTGTAGTATACAAGAATTTTCTCCAGAAAGCATGAGGTATTTATTGTATCTTAGTGAAAGAACAATCATGAACTTTAAAATCTGAATATGATTTAATATTTGCAGAGCTAGTATATACATGAACAGTAGAAAAGAATATCCTATAGTGAAATATGAGCTAATAATTACCCTAGCAAGTCATGGAGAATCATATATTTTGCAAGAAAATCCCTCTTAGGATCCAATTAGATACCTGAAATTTCACCTGCTTAAAGATTTGCATACTTAACTCAATAGCATGGCTTCTCCTGCCTGCTCCCAAGCCACAGCTCAAACAGCTCCGGCGCAGTGTGAAATGCTCCTTGTTGATGGGGTCAGACTAAGTTCTAAGCAGTTTAAAAAGTGCTTTAGCCTCACTCTGTGTCTGGATTAAAACACGTTATTAAAATCTGATCATACCCTGGTTAGATCTCAGATTTAAAAGCCACTCTTCTCCTTGGAAGTATTTTGTAGTTTAGGCAGGGCCTAATGAAATAAAGCATGATTATCTGATCTATATTGTTGCCCTCCAGCACTCTGTCTCAGATGCTGAAAAGGATGACTCCCTATCTCACCTTTCGCTCAGACGTGTATCTCAGCCTAGCAAGCTGCACCTCCTTATTTCACTTTATGCAAGAACTCTCCATTTTATCTTTTTTTTTTCATTATTTCAAAAACACTTTCATGAGAGGAAGAATATCACATCAAAGATAAAACAAGCAAGCAAACAGAAAGTATTACAACCCCCTTTTTCGGCAAATCCACCAGTGTCATGCTCTCTGATGTGCTCAGTGCCGAATCTGGTGTTTAGATGCTGTGTTTTTCTGGATACAGATCCCCCTTTCTTATAGAATCTGGACAGTACTGTCTTTGCCCTATACAGTTACTGTTATTTATTATTATACATGTGCATGTGATTCAACTAAAACTGGAGAAAACGTAGCTCAGCAAAGTACAAGATAGGAAGATTAAAGAGGAGGCACACAAGTGAAAAGACGTTGGAAGACACTTGAATAAACATTGTACACATTTTAGCTACCCAAAGCCAGTGTCAAACATGAAATATGCCTTCTTGATTATCCAGCACAGGATAAGCAGCTGTTTTGGTTGATAACTGGCATCCTCAGTGATGCTACAGTTACCAGAAAACTGCTTTTCATACAGAGTTGTGACTACTTGTTGCACACTTTTCCACTGCATCTGAGATTGTTGGTATGGCAGCAGAGGTTTTGCAGCAGCTTGAGCCCAAGGGGGTTCCCATGAGGTTACACTCATGAGATTCCCATGGGGACCTGAGAAGAGCCCCTACCAGTTCTGCTCACCACAGCATGGCCATCTCAGCGATGCAGGGGACTGGTCCAGTCATGCATCTGCTGATAATCCGGACACCTTGCCTCCAAATGCATTTTGAAAAGTGGCAACTCCCTATCACCAGTTTTAGCAAGGAAATGATTCTGATGCTAAAGGGCAAAACAGTAAGGCGGCAGCTACTAGTTCATTGTTCGTTTCTTAAACACTGTTATTATTCTCATTTTTTATCCATTTGCTCATCAGCTGCTTTTGTGTGGGAAGCATTTCACTTCCCAGGAGCACAGCTTTCACCAGCTAAGTAGCAGAGGGCTATTACTGACTAGCTCATTGTTTGCACATTACCTGGGCTTGCATGTCTATTTTGGAGGCCCTTTTTGCTCTTAATGTTCTCAGCTGGTGAGGGATGAATGTGCTTATGGGAGTTACACTGTCTAGAGTCGCGCCTTGACATCGCAGCTCGGAGGTCGTGCTGGTTGTAAGCCATTCAAGAAGCAGCAGCGTTCTTGTGAATCTCTGGCATGACTGAGGTAGAAACATGGTGATACTGTCCTTTCTATGCCACCACTGAGTTTCTACCTCCTGCTACTGTCACTGGTGACTGTGTGTCCTAGTGCAAGATGCCTTCAGTTTTTTCTAAACCTCTCTCTAGCCTTACTTGAATGGCTTGAAGATTGTTGGAGGCAGAACCTCTGTAATAATTTTAAAAAATCTGGGGCAAGAACAGATTCATGGGGGAATCCTTTCATCTGCAAATTGTATTCTTTCAGTTTATTGACTAGCACTGCTATGGCAATGTCTGTCTGAAAGCACCATTTCTATAGCAACCAATCAAAATAGCATCTTTACAATTTTGGCCAGCAGGGCAATGTGCCAGATGGCAATGTATGCTGCTGTCAAGTAAAGAAAAATGGCCATTATCATTGTCTGCTGCAAAACTGGAAGAAAATGGGGTCTCTTTTCTGCAAAGGCAATAAGGGCACAGTAGGGAAAGCAATACTGGAGGTACAGCTCTTTGAAATGTTTGTTGCTCTAGGAATTTGTAAATGAGCTCAGAAGTGATGTCATCTGATATCTAACCAGACAGAAACTTTTCTGGTATAACAGCCAGCTCAGTCTTCTGCAATATCTTAGATCAACTTGTTCTCCTGGATAAGCTGGGATATTCAAACAGACAATTGTGCTGTGATCTTATGTAGTATTTCTGATGGACTCGTGTGAAGGCTTCCCTCCTTTGGATGGCTTAGCATTAATCAGGTGGAACCAAAGAAACAAATGGTAGACAGATTGTAGACTAACCTGGTCCTGACCGCATCACAACTGGTTTGATATTTGCTGGTTTTCAGTCTCAGTCTTTCAACTAATAAATGTAAATAGGCTTGCTTCTTGCCACTACATTGACAGTACAAGGCTACGGCTTTTGGTGTTAAAGTCTTTGCAGAGAGCACAGCAGACTCAGTAACATGGATTCTGTCACTGGTCGTATGGAAGATTTAACACCTCTACCACAGCGTAGCAAACCAAAGTTAGATAGTATAAACTTAAGAAGATTTGCATGGCCAGTTGGACACCCAGGGAAGTCCTACCTTTACCAAAAACCCAACAGCCATCCATGCATATTCAGGACTCCAGCCATTAGCCACACAACTCTAAAGGATCTGACAAAAATGGATGAGACCTTACAGGCAGAGCTTCTCTTCTGATTGTATCTATTTATTACTATACACATATGCATGGATTGAAGTGGGAATTCAGAAATAATAAGGCATGTTCCCTATTCTGTCTCATTTTTCTCTAGCAAAAAATGCATGTATATGCACATTTGATGTGGCAGCATGGCATATCAGTGTATGCTGGTCCCTTTCAAGCACTGGCAGGGATGTCACAGGGAGGTCCGTGGCACAGTGCACAAACATGGACAGTGGGTCTGGTCTTGCTGCACATGTGCTGTTGAGTCCTCTGTATCAGACACACATCAGCTGTGACCTCACACAGCAATCCTGTTACAGCCAGAGTGGTATCTTCTGAGTGCTGCTTTGGAGCTAGGGCTAGTCCAAGACCTCAGTCCTGCAGGCTCATCCCTGAAGATGGCCCTGAATGTGTTACTGATGTCCACCATTTGCTGTTCCCCTGGAAGCAGGTCTGTTTGCCTGGTGAATTATCTCAGTAAGAAGCCGGCCATCACCAGCTTCCAGCTGAGTGCTTAGAAGCTCCCTGAGCAGCAGTGCTTCTTCCTCATTCAAGGAGGAACAATGATATCCTCCCATAACTACCATCCACAGACCACAAGGTAAGGACAGAAAAACAGAGTGGAAAATTTACTTCAGAGTTAATCAAGTAGTACATAAAGTGCCTACCACATATCGCTCATGTAGCTTATTCTCAGTTCTCCAAAGCAGTCCGCAGAGCAGGCACCAAGTCCATCCCACACGGCTGTTGAAATAGTTATGCCCCTTTCTTCGGTGAAGAAACTGCAAAACCTCTGAAGCAATGTGAAGCGACCAGGGATGGCCAACCGCCTTCACCGACAGCCTCCTTTTCTGTAGGGGGGGACATGACGAGGTCCAGCTGGCAAATATAGAAACTCATGGGAAAGCCCCAGATAGCCCAGAAATCACCACCCACGTGTCGGTACGAAGTGTCCCTTGTGTAGTCAATTCTGCTTTTGTAAAGTAGATACAGAAAGAAACTGCAGGTAGCGGAAATGAATGGGGAGGTTTAATTCAGTGGTATTTCACTCCTCTTAGGAGGCATGCAGATGGCTACAGAGAGCCCAGTGAAAAACAGTGAATAATCAGGGAGGGTGAGACTTAGACTTCAGTGTCAAGTGGAGTTGCTCATTTGTTTCTCTCCGTATCAGTCTGCCTCCTGGGATATTATACAAACAGGTTAAAGGTTTAGATTTCCAAAGAAGGGAATCTACACTGCGCAAATGTAGCACTTTTTGTTCTTCTGAGTGTCATTTTTGAGATTGCCAAGGGCTGTAGCTGGCCCAGGCAAGCTTTTGCAAAAGGGAAGAAGAATATTCATAGTAGGGGCTGGGAAGCCACACTTCTGTCCTCTGCAAAACAGCTGTTGCCAAAAAGCAAGTGGGAAGGTTTCTAGCTCCCTTTTCATGTTAAGAAGTCCATAGGAGATTATTTGATAGTAGCTATTTTGATATGATAAATGCTTTCTGCCTCAAAAAGTGACACTTTTCCAAAGTGTGTACAGCCATGTATTGTCATGGTAAGATACTTTTTCAAGTAACTGCTTTCTTTGTAAGAGGTCATTCTGTGTGATTTTAATAGATTTAGCTGAAACTATAAAAAGGCAACTGAGTTGATTTTAAATAAAGCAAATTCTGTTTTTTATGAAGTTTTATTAGTTTCTTTGAAATGCAGATTTGTATTAGCTGAGCGCGAAATAAAAGGCCATGGTGGCTGTCCATGAGAGATAAGTAGGAGCATTTGCATATTCGTGCTTCACCTCTCTTTCTTGGGGGTGGCTTTTGTATTTACATTACTACGGATGCTGTCTAAGGGGCGAGATTGTCACCTGCATTTTTAGGCACAGCGAGAGAAGCATATTAAAATACTACTTTACTCCTGCTAATTTCTTTTTAGCTTTGCTTTTCAGGCAAACAGCCTGGAAAGTATCTCTTTTCAAAGTAGATGCTTTCAAGAGAGAAAATATGAGGTTTTACAGGACATCGTATCATTTACAACACTTTTGGCTTCTGATTTTGGAAATACCTGTACCTGAGTTCCTGTTAATTCTTCAGCTCTGCCCACTTCCTGCAAGTACTTAATAGAAGAGGGCATGCTAATGTTTGAGGTAATATGCATCAAATAAGCATACATATACGTGTTGATAGGATCTGAGCACAAAGCATCCTTTGATGCCTGTAACTGCCTCAAATTAATTTACAATTTGTGTACCCAATCAGAATACACATTACAACAGTGACATTTTACACGCATTTGGTTTAAGAGTAACTAAACACACAATACTCAGGGCAATGAAGAGTGAAAGCCCTAGTTTTAACTTCAGAAAGGACTTTACATCCAAGCAATCCATTTCCCGGCCTATGCAATTAATTTTGTTCTCACACATTAGCAGAACAGAGTAACATAGGCATGCGTAAGTCCAAAAATCTATTTTCCCTTGAATTTTGAATAAATAGCCCTCAAATCTTGTCTTTCAAGTTGCATTGATTATAACTACTGAGAAGACCTTAAAAGTGAAGATGCTGATTCTTTAATTTTCTCACATCCAAAAGTCACGCTATTTAAATGTCCACTTCTCCTTCTGTTTTTTCCTGGAGAAAAATCTTGGGAAAAAAATTTTCTTAAATGAAGCATTATAAAATTTTACTGACCCATGTAGCAGCTTATTTTAATAGACATATTAGCATGCTCCTAAATGAAAGTCCATGAAAACAGGAGCTGTAAACTTCATGCTTTCCATTCAGCTGCTTTTCCTTTTTCTTCCATTAAAACTGCATTTACAGAAGGGATCAAGCAATACCACACAAAACTTTTTAACTAGGTTCCGACAGAATATCCTCCTGAAAACAGGTCTGGTCCTAATTTTTAAAAATGCCCCAGAAATCCACCTTATATCCATGACACCATTTTATAACTTATATATCTAAGGGACCCAAACCAGATCCACTTACTGCTCCAAGCACGAACTGTTAGTTAATTTCTTGGGGCAGAGACAGTCTACAAACCAGAGGATACGTCTAAACGACAACTGAAGCAACCCAAAAGAGTGTTGCTCTTGGGCTTATACAAGGTATGGCTTTCTGGCAACAGAAGTAGGCAAGGCTCTAGCCTTCTCCACGCTCCCTCCCCATGTCTACCTAATGACCTCCCATGCCAAGACACTGGTTGGGCCATGAGATGTTGGTTTGGTCAGGTGGCTCTGTGACAACTCCACTCACACTCTACGACAATTTTGCCTCACATTTGCTTAAGGCATGTCAGACACCTAGCAGCAACCCTTATAGCAAAAAGTCTTATGCCAGTAAAACCTTTGTTGTAAGAGCTTATTTCTCTGTGGAACTGTCATTTCTTAGCTATTATTTCTTTTATGCTTCACCATAGCTTTACAGTAAAGAAAAAAGGAACTTTAAACAACATACCCCCCCCAAACCGAAACAACAAACACACACAACCACTCTGCCTCTTTTGCAACCAGAAATGAGAAAACTGCACATTTGCTGGGAGTTTGCTGCCATTTCTTAGCTACAACTGAGCACTGAAATAAGATGTAACTTGTGTAAATACTGAGGCTGACTTACACAGTACAAAAGTGCATCTTTTCTTCCATAACATTATCTGACATGCACCTGTAAAACAATGAATATTGGCATTAGACATATAAGATACTTTTCTGAGGATAAACTCAAGAGCATGACAAACTATGATTGAATCCCAGTGAATCCAAATGTGCTTTCCAAATTGTCTGGGAACAGGAACAGAAAGATTTGGCTACTCACAGATAAAGCCTTTGTGCCAGGGAAGATGTGAAGCAATGTGGGGCAGACTTACTACAAGGCTGTCCGGGGAAGAGGAACGTTCATTAAAAGTTTGAGGGTGGATAAGTGAGACAAGCAAGAGGATGTGTAAATATGAGATAGATGTGAATGTTCCTCTAAAGAATGAATTTCTGGGAGGTGAGCAAGCTGGAACACACACTATCTTTTCAAAATATCATTTCAAGACCTATAAACAAAATAACTTGTTTAAGTCTTTTTTTGTCATTTAGCTCTGAAGAGAAGATCGGAAGTCTCATATCTGCACACATTTCAGATAGCTGAAACAGTAAAATTTAATGAAAATGCATTATTAAAAATGCATCACATGGCAAACTATCAAATTAAGAATGGATTGTATTTATTTCACTTACAGCATACTTAGACTAAACTATCTAACAGCAGCTTCTTGTGAGATAAGCATATTTTAGGAGCCTGAAGTTTTATTTGTAATGACTTGCATGCAGAATGGTTCTCCTCTAATGAAAATAGGAAATATGATGAGCATGAACAAATACATTGCTACCAGTCTGGGAATAAAAAGACTTTTTACTTTTGTTGGAATGTATGTCTAATAGGTTCAAATAATGACTATGTTATTTTTCCAGTATTGCATGTGCTTCTTTAAGTACTCCCCTTTCTCTTGTTTCACCATTTATACACGGAGTGCTGCCAGTATCTATTCTTGCATCTCATGTCTGTGAAACAACTCTCCCCCCTCTCCCAAGCAGACTCCTCATTACTGTTATCCTGGAGCTTTAACTGACAGCTCACTGCTATTCAATATCTGAATATTCTGAAAGACCAATATTCTGCCAGTTCCAGAAATGACTTGCTCAAACACCTGACTTTCATGTGCTGCTTGACCAAAGCCACATTAGCAGAAATGCCTGGCTGTGTGTGGCTATGAACAGTCATTAGATTGACTGAGAAAATGATCAGCTCATTTTGCCATGGGAAAAATGCGCTTGACCATTTCCTCCTGTTGGACCCAGCTTTGTTCCCTGATGAAAAAGTCACACAACCTTTGTGTGAACATTGGCATGTTCCATCCTCAATGAGTCTGAAACAAGTTGGACAAGTCAATGAGTCAAGTACAGCATGTTTGGTCCACATGCATCTCAAAGCACCAAAAACCAGAGCTGTATCAAATCATGTGGCAAAATATGTGCTAGAAAAGCCCAGGCTAGGAAAACAGCGAGGCAATATTCTGTAACTGAAGTTCAGTACCAGACATGGTCAGCTGAAGCTACACAGTATTATGAAATTCACCCCAAATTTGTATGCATATGAGAAGGTAATAGCTTTTTATCACGGTGCTGTGAAAGAGTACGATGGAATTATCTGAAAAGAATACTCGAGGTTCCAGTGAAGATGCTGTGTAGTGACCTCTGTAATAGCTTATGTCACTACGGATTGTTAAATATAATAATTAAAGATGCAACTTTACTGCATAATATCCCCCGCCATAATTCAGGGGAGCAATGACTCTCCCTCATTGCAATGAAGCGTAATACCATTACATTTGTGCTTCACATAAGGGCATATTAGACAGGACAGTAGGATGGATCCATTCACTACCAGAGTTTGGTCTGCTCAGTCGGTACAGAGTTACATGAGTGTATATTGTTACACTGGTAGAAATATGAAGAAGATGCCTCACGGGAGCAGGAGAAGAGAAGGTAACCCAAAAGATTCCAGCAGACTCCACGCTGTTTTTCCCCTTTTTGAAGGGTCAAATTCACAGTACAGCACTGAAGTTTGCTGTAGTGCCGTGTCCCCAGGTCCTGTGGCAACTCACCTCACTGGAGGCAGCAGAGGAGTATTGTTTGCTTTCAAACATAAATATATTGCATGTGTCATTCCAGTCAAAGGAAAGAGTAATAGCTGATAAAAAAAGCCATTCCAATCCTCTGCAAGGCATGAGTGTGCACAGCCCACTGCAACCTGCAGTGTCTTCAAGCAGCTGTCGGGAAGCACAGCAATGTCTGGAACTTGCCAAGATTAGTCAGTCATTGTTTCTAGCTAAACTTTGACTTGATCGGAGCCTATAGAGCTGCTATTCAGTGAATTACTGCTAATGGCATTTATTGCCAGCTTTAACAGTAATTTACCCACCATTAATCAGAGCAGCTGGTTACAATACTTCTCAATCATTCTGAGTCCTCACTTTGCCAGTTGACTAAAATATTTTATGCAACCATTAGTCACAAAGCCTCAGCAAACAGCCAGTAAATTTAGACAGAGCCTGGGATCCTGAAAAGTTACACCCTGCTTGTGTCTAATTTATCGTCACTGTTTATGTTTGTGCCAAGACTTGGGCTTTCCCACTGATCAAGATTTGAAATACATAGTCATAAAATGTTCTATAGGAGTGGGCCATCGGATTAGTAGTAGAAAATCATGTTCTGCTTAGTGGAGATATTAGCGGTACTTTCATTACAGGAGAAAGTATATCTTCCTATCTACAAGGCTGGTACGTATTGCTTGGGTCATTTAACTCGTTACATATAGGACTTCCTGAAATTCTCATTCGTCTCTTTATTCACTTAACTGCAGGACATATTGCGTATACGGTGGTGTAGGAGGCATGTTCAGGACGTTTGAATAGGCTGCTGTCAAGAGAGGTGTCTGGTCCCCCCCTTCCCCAGCGGAAGATCCAGTCTTCTACCTTGAACAGAAATAATAAAAACATCCTTCTGTTTTTCAAGCTGTAATATCAGTGATAATCAGTCTACCCTGAAGAACAGGAAAGAAGGGAGGGTAACACTGAAAAGCAAAATAATCTCAAGTTAGAACCTCTTTATGTTGTCAGAAAGAGAGGCCTAGCTAGTGATGCATTTGTATTAGGGAAGCCCAAAGGGAGGTACAAAGAGGACGAGGGGTGCCTTTGTTAACACACCAACCAACTCACTATTAATTCATGCCAGAAGCAGTCTCTGTGCTCCCTCCACAAAGTTCTTGTAACAAAAAGTGTTTTAGAAGTTAAATGTTTTCTGGAAATCATTTTAAGATGGCCACTCTGCTTAATCAGCATGAAGTTCAGTCCTGCATCAGATTACTAAAGCATACCATTACCCCCCAAGGGCTTAAAATTCCTGCAGTTTCATATCAGTCATTTTGCCATGAGCACTGCAATTCCCATAACATGATCCAGGTCTTGGAAATAAGGGTAGGAACAGTTAAAGTATCAACATTAGCTTGTCTGACATAGGCTACACTGATAAAATATGTATTTCCAGATGTTTGGCTTCAGAGCGTTATTCAAACTGACGTATTGCAAAGATTTGTCTTTATCCAGCCTATATGATACAACCTGGTCAGACACAACAAAAAATGAAAGATTTCTTTTTAAATAAAACGGAAGATTGTTGAAACCTACAAGTGGTGGTCTGTCCAAGTTTGACAACGATTCACCAAAGCCCTGGTTGGACTCGACCAGCAGCGTGCCAGCTGCCTTCCAGCTTGCCGGTTGGGTTTCTTGTGCTTCAGAGGGGAGGTGGGTGCCTGGGCATTGGGCAGCCCTAGATGCTGGTGCCCACGGCCTGGGGAGGACTTGGAGGAGGCCAGCCAAGTGAGATGTGGTTTCCAGAGCTACATGGGGAACAGTAATTTCTTCTCCCAGTTTTTTTTTTTCTACTTTAAAAAGCAAAGTTTTTTGTTCAAATTTAAATCAAAACAAAACATGTATTTCTTCCTAAAGATGGAGTTATTCTCTGCCTGAGTCTAAACATATAAATTCCTGGTCTGTCTGTAGGCAGCTAAGAATTACAGTGTTTCCATAGCTGTGGTGGTCTCAGGATACATATGAGTGCAGGTTTGTAGGGAGATGTAATAGCTTTGATTAGATCAGTGAAGCAGGCTGGGCAACACAAACACTTTTTGGGCACACACTCCCTTTTGTAGATATGAAACACAAGTCTGTCTAAAGCTGTGTCTAATAAACTACTTCTAGTTGCTTGTCTAAAAAAAAAGCTGTTTCCTTACAGCCCTGTGTGCTTCCATTACATATTTGTGGGTGTCTTTGGTAAGAAGAATCGCTCTTGCCCATATCTGGGATCGGATCCTGGGTAATTTCCCAATGAGATACAGATAGGGAGTGCTCTGTTCTGAATTTGGATGCTCTGGTGTTGAAGTATATCCTTTCAAGCACTAAATACGAATTTAAGGGACTGACAGCAGCACTGGATGTCCCACTTCAGGTTTACAGAAGTGTCACACAGAGCTGGCTTGCTTCTGGCATATTCTTTAATGCCTCGCTGCATGCTAGAAAGGCCTTTTGGCTTACCCCTCTTAGTGTCTGTCCCCTCTCCTGACCCCATGAGACCAGGTTGTGTCCTGGCTTATGATTTGGGAAGTCCATGACCCACCGGGTAGGCTGGGAAATGCGCTGGGGAGGTGAAGTGTCTGGTTAAGGTGTCCCACTACGCCGGTTTGTAGGTTTGTGCAAACCGCGGGGGAAGGAATGCTTTGCTGTCAACCAGAATCGCTTTTAATTCAAGCCAAGTTAAGGTAAAATGGTGGGGGAGAGAGTGGAAAGAATGGATTTACTTAAACAAAATTGACAACACAGCTGCCAATGTTTATAAAAGGCATGGGTCAAGAAATGAAAGAAAAGAACATGCTTACTCTAATTTAATCCAAGGGGTTTCTCTCACCCCTCTGCTGTCTGATTTGCTGTAGACATTCCTAAGGCTACCTGCTCAGAGATTTTGTCTCACTGCATTTTTTCTGTCTCAGGTTGCATCCGCCACAGAGAAAAGTACTTCCTGATAGGACATGTTTGCTTTCATAGCTAATCCTCCTTTCAGATTCCACTGATTTAATCTTCTTCTTCTCCAGAATGCACCTCCTTCTTTCTTTTGCAAAAGATATATTCTTGCTGCTCCCTTCTTAATTAAAATGTTATAGTCACTCTGGTAAACCAGCTGCCATCTTCTTTCCTTGATGGTAATTAACCATTGGGTGACAGTGTTGTCAGTGCTACTAATGACCAAGCCAGAAGTTTCAGATGAAATTTGGAAGGACCTACCAGAGTTAGATAAGTAGCTGAAATAGTGACAAATGCAAGCTGGAGTAGAAGGTAACTCATATTGAAAGGAAATATTAACATTTTTCATCAAGTGTTTTTTTTTAATTTGCCATTGAAATAGAGAGGAAAAAGTATGTCTTTAAATATCAGGGAAACATCAGTCCCATGCAGAGAAGCAATAAAAAACCAGATAATTAGAAGATACTGCATATATCAGGGTTTGAAAACTGTGAGTCAGTGCTGTATCCACATTTTACAGCTTATGCAGCTTTGCTCATCCCTGTCACTAAAAGGTAAAACCATGGTCCAGATGGAGTAATGAAGTGATTGCTGACGTGAAAGCTTTCTATGTGATGTTAAGATGAGAGCTAAAAAAAATATTTTAAAACAAATTTCCTAAAAAGAGGAATATTTTAACAAATACTTCTTATGTAAACTCTTTTTCTGGCTAGCTACTGTTATGACTAGTCTAGAGAGGAAATGTATAAGGTGATATTAAACTGTCATCTAAAATAAATGGGAAGATACGAGTTGGATGCAGGAGCTGAAAAGAAAAAAAAATCGATTGGAAAAGGAAACATTTACAAACTAACACTTAAAACCAGAATACATAATTCAGTTCTGTAACCCCATGACAGATATCACTCAAGAAAAGCACTTTGCAGAAGGCTAAAAAGGATTAGACACACATAGGTGAGCAAGATTAATATCATTCAGTTACATTTGTTAAGATCAAATTTATAAGGAAACCAAGCCATATGTAGGGAGATAGCTCCCTGAAGTGAAAAAGAAACTTCCCCATAGTCATATCACAGTGCAATAGTTCATTACAGGTGGCTTTCACCTTGGCTTAAAGCCCTTGCCCTCGGCTGCTGGCAGGCACAGAATATTGTTCTGTTGGAACGGTTGGTTGCTGAGGGCAGGATGGAGGTGACCTGTTCACATAGCTTTCTTGCCCTTTTCTTTGCATGCACCTTTTTCATCTTTTACTCCTCCCACAGTTCTCATTTTATGTCCCCACTTTCATTTTTTCTGTTTTCTATTTCTCCTCCTACAGCACTTCCCCCTTCAACCTGTTTCTCCCAGTCTCACTCCAGGTGGTTTGACCTCTCTCAGCAATTCTTGTCCCTACATCCTTCTCATGCTGTATATTTGTCTCACTCAACACAGAGCAGTTTATTTTCCCTTTTTTTTTTTGTTGCCACCTTTCATGCACATGTGGGAACAACCTAGTAACGTGTCCAAGCAAACATATTTCGGCTAGATGTCAGGAACACCATGAAGCAATGAACCACTAGACTTCCTCCCACCATTGGACTTACACTCTTAGGGAAACAGTGCATTATGACTCTTCCATTTTCAGTTCATGTGGATCAAATGGACCATCACACGGCAGCATCCCCGAAGAAAATGAGCTAAAATTCCTCAGATGATCATTTCATTCCCTGTTTCCTAGTGCTGAATGGGTGACTCAGCTGATGGTGACAAACTCTTTTGTCTTTTTGTGGGCTGCCACTTACTGGCCCAATAATGTTTCAGAGATACGTAGCCTTTTTCAAACAGTGGTTCCCTTAACGTTCATTTCCTTTCCTTAAAATTCAGCTTGAAAGCAAAAGCACAATTTTATTGTCATTTCCTCCCCAAAGGCAAAGCCTATGAAGATCCTTTAGAAGAGAGAGACTGTTGAGACAATAGTCTTCTCATTTATTGATGCCTTAGTTCATATCATGACTGTAGCAACTTGCAGTGCGTAGGAGACGTGGGTATTAGAGATGAGAAGCCTCTCACTGATGCATTGTCAACTCTCTTTCACATAGCGTGTGTGAATACAGCGGCTGTAGGTCTGTTAGAGGGACAGACTCCAACTACTGGACTAATGGAGCTGTATGGCTCTGTCCGTGAAGATTTATCTTCACCCCCCAGTGTCGTGGAGAGACCGGTCCCGATTCCCGGCTGCAGCTGAGCTGTGCTGGGAGCAGCGGGCACTGCTGGCTGACTGGCTCCGCTGCCACCCTTCTGCACGGGAGAGTGTAATGGGTCAGAGTGCACCACTGCTCGAGTGCAGTCCCCAAACAATTTCTTTCACCTGCTGGTTCTAGCACAACTGACAGGTATGAACGCGGCTGGCATAATGAGAGGGTTTTAAAAGACCACCAGAAATGCAGAGTGAACTACTCAAGGGAACACAGAAAGCTTATTACAGAAATTAACCAGTAATCTTTCTTTTGATGTCATGGGGGGTGTGTGTGTGGATTTGCCCACAGGCTATTTTTTCTTGGGTTTTATTTTTTTCCAATTGAAAACAAGTGGAAGGAAAGGAAAGATACAGACAAAATAAATTCCCTCTGACTTCAAAGCAGAAATGTTTCTACTTTGGAAATTCATGCAATTACCAGATAGTTTTAAAGTATAATAATGCAGAGACGCATGGATAACACCGTACACAGCATATTCCACACTGTGCATGCCAGCAAACACTCCTAAACAACAACCAGACAGAGGCATGCTGCCACTTTACTGTTTTGTTTCAATGAACCAATTTACAAGAAACGGGTTTCTTCATCCAAAAGGTCCAAGACCTCAAATTGTCTGCATAGATTCACTTTGTCCAGACTGGACAGGTTTTAGAGATTAAATTCAATCCATGCAGTTTCCAGACAGATAAGAAGGTAGATTCCTTCCCCATAGAAGTTACAATCAAAGGGTGGTCAGATGGACAAAAAGCTAGGGAGGGGAAGCTAGGAGACATATAGCTCAGCACAAATTTAAAAGGTGAACTAAGGAATTGCTTTTAATCCAATCATTTCCCAAACAAAGAGTGACGTTCATTGTTTTGGCAGCTTTTTTTGCCTGCCTCTCCTCTCCTCCTCTTTTCCTTGATTTTTTTTCAGCATCTGTTTCCTTTTCTTTATCTGGTGCATAGCTAATCCAGTGTGTGTGCAAGTGTAGGTGCTTAAGGCAATTGCTCAGCCTTGAAAGGAATTCCTACCTGTAATCAGTGACTACCTAAGAAGGATTTTGCTCCTGCCCAATAATTGTTGTTCACCTATGACCCTTTTTTAGTAAACTCATAGCTGTCTCATTATTACTCAAAAAAAAAGGTGCTTGGAATAAGAATGTGTTCCATTAAGCAGGCAAGTCTAAGCGAGTGTCTAACACCGGTGCCCATGAAGTTCATCAGAGGAATGCTGATTGATTTTCTTTAAATAGACCAGACGAAGGGTAGAGCATTAGGCTTGTCTAAACAATGTGCAAGTCAGCATGGGGCTATGCGTTTTCAAGGAGAGCAAAAATGGATTCGTTCCAACAGCACAATATAGTGCTGAGAATAGCCTAAGTGTAGGAATTTGGGCTCAAACTTTTTTAAAGGCATATTTTCCATCGTTTTAAAGAGGAAATATTCCTATTCTTCATGAGCAGATACTCATACTTTTAAAATTATGGCATTAGCACCTGAGTACAGTTTATCTTACAGAGCTTCTGTTTTGTTGGTGTACCTGAGGGTTTTAAAATAGCTGCCAAATGTTTACTCATAAAGGAGTGTAAAGGGGAGCTGAACTGAGCAAAAGTCAGTTTGGTCCCTAGAACTAGAGCCTTAATGTATTTTAGTGCTCAAAGATGCATTAAACACCTAGCACAATTTTCAGGAAGCTGAAAAGTGTCTTAGGCAGCAGACTTTGGGTGCTTGTCTCCTAAAGGAAGGCAGAGCCCAGGAATCCCTATGCTTCAGAAAGCCCTGCCCCCGCCCCCAACAGCATCCAGCAAAGTGGAATTTCCTATTGCATGGGAAGAGATCCATAATTTTCTCAGTACATCAAAATGCTATATATACCCTGTCAAAACAATCCTAACCATAACTGACAAGATTCTCAGATCTGCTTGGGTTTTCCAGCTGTCTGGCTGCAGAGCTACTAAGAAGCTCAGCATCTGGAAGCCTTTACCTGCCTTGATTTTCTTCCCAGGTTGCTGGGGGCTTTGAAGTTGCCAGGCTTCCTGCTGCAGAGTTGGGCCCCAACTCTCAGGACGATCTGGCAGAGAACCAGTCAGGAAACACTGAAGAAAAGTCCCTATCCATTGACAAGCAAATTAAGATTTTCTTTTTCTTATTTGATCTGCCCCGACTGGGCAGGAAAACCTGAATGGTCAGCTCTGGGGAAGGAGCAGCAACGGCTCTGATCAGAATGTATCTTTGCTGAAGGATATCTGCTGGAGACAGGAGTTGTGTTTTTAACAATAACACTGGTTCTTGCATTTGGGTTACGGTTCAGGGCAGGTAGTGTCAGTAAATCTTGAAAAGATGTTTTCATTGACAGGAAGGTAAGGGCCTGAGGCTGCCTTCCCCTCTCCTTCAGCAGCACCCAAACGCTGCTGCTAGCTGCCACTCCTGTCAATAGAGAAAACCCAATCCAAGGCTGCACAGATAAATCACCTTCTTTGCCTTAAATAATAGTGAGCCCCAGCTCTTATTTTATCGCAATGGAGAAGCATGCTCAATTTATTCTGGGGCTTTTGGGGACAAATTGGCTTACATATATTTTCAATCAGTTATTCAGCTTCTGTGCTGTCCTTGGCATAACTTACAGAACTAATATTTCACGAGTACAGGTAAGAACTATTGCCCTCCTTCAGCTTTCTGCCTGCCTTATTACCATGGACTACACTTGGAATTGCATCAGTTGTAAATATAGGGTCAGATCCTCCACTGGTACAAACTGTCTCAGCTTTCTTGAGCTGCCTGGAGGTAAGTCAATGTGTCTGCGCTTTGGCAAGCACCCCACTGCGAGTACCCAGTGGCAGAGAGAGCAGGGAGTCCCCTTCCAGTCACAGAGAAAGAAAGGAAGGGCAGCTCCACCCTAATAGCAGCCTTAGCACCTTTATTTACTGCACAGCCTGACAGCAGGATGCCGTGAGGGAAGCCTTGATTGAGGGTTTCCATCTGATCTGCAGCCCCTCGCAGGACAGGAGTGGTAAGAATGGAGCAGCAGCTACATAACTGATACCTCTGGGGAGCTCTTTGCTCTCTAACTGCGGGGTATTTGTGGATTCCCGCTGACACCACTCAGCCCCTCGTGGTGTTGCCGCATGTGTGTGTTGTGACTCTTTGCTTAGAGACAGTTTTTAAGTGCGGTGATGAGGAGTTCTCCGGGCAGCTGTTTAACCCAGGCCAGAGATGTGCCTGTTATCTTATCTCTCGGTATTATTCAAATCAGCTGCATGCCTCATTCTTGGCACAGACTAAACACCCCATGGAAGTCTAAGGAATAAAAGATATGGGCTCAGTGTGCACTGTAGACTTTCAAATGCATGCTGACTCATTTCAAGTAAATCACCTTCCGTACTACGACAGAAGCTAATTTAGAGTCTGTATCCGTAGATTACATGCACTATCATTTCAGTGTAAAGATCAGGCGTAGATCAGAAACAGGTGCTAAATGCAGGATGAACGTTTAAATGAAGCCTGATTTTCAGAATGAGGCTCATCCCTGGCTCTTCAGCTGGTTTCCGGAATACTTACGACTTTTGGAAAGTGTGTTCTGGTTGCACAAATACTCCAAAACAGGACTACCTTGGTTATCTGGCTAGTACAGCCCATGCAAATGAATTGCCTTTGATACTGTCTATATTTTCAGCTGTTTAATCAGCTCATGATTCCAGGGGCTGTTTTGAGAGGACAAAGTAGCATCTCTCATATATATCACTTCAGTGCTCTGGAAGCCTCAAAGACTGAGTTGTAGAGAGGAGAAGAAAAAGAGATGTGTGTTAAAAGGAGCTTTACAAATAATTTATAACAAATCCAAACCAGCGTGGCTCAGATTTTGTCCTCAAACAGGACACAAACATCAGCTGTGGGGGGAATCCCAAAGCTGATTTTCTTGGGTGCCATCATCACAGAAGGGGAGTGGCATTGCATCGTCCCAGCACAGGGCTGGAGTTGCCTCTCTGCACAGGGCTCTGATGGAGGGCTGCCTCCAGCTCCGCTTGCCCCCGGAAAGAGCTCACAAGCCAGTTTTTTGGGTGATTTCCACTCTGGAGTAGCTTGCCAACTGCCAGGGTGATCTGCCGCATTTGGGAAAGTCTATTGATTTTCCTGTGGATGGTGTGTAAGTCCTAAAGGTGGTAACTTGCTCAGTGTTTGTAGTTCCAACAAGTATAAAACGAAAAGTACACAGCTGGAGGGTCCTTTTCCATCTTTTACACTTGACAAATTCACTATTCTATATTTCCTTTATCACAGTCAGTAGCATCAAAATTGAAAGTAATACATAGTCGTCTGAAGGTGCAGAAAAAGACACATTTAGATACCCACAGAAGGGGGTAGAAATTATTATAAAGAATGAACTTTTCCTACCTTTGGATTTTATCTCTTCTGAAATGTAATACTACAAGGACAGAGTTCAGTCTATAATATCACACAATTTAGGAAATTCTCTACAGGCATTTTTCTTTTCTCCTTTCTTTTTCTAGAATTTTTCTTTTTTTTCACAGAGATTTCATCTTTGTTCTTGTGTTTTCATGCACTGGTTTATTTTCTGTCACCAGCTGCTCAAGAAAAAACATGGATACCTTGATCCAAGACTTCACAGGTACACGAGGAAGAAATGTGCCTTAAGGCTCTTTTGTCTTTACACATAATTTATTTGTAGTTCGAAAGACTATCAGCCAGATCAACAGTTTCACTGGTACTGTACTGATTACTACTGCCCAAAGATCTTGCTCTACATAGCTGTGTTATTTGTGATTTGGGATGTTCAAGAATGAATTAAAGACTGCAATCCTGTTTTGTTAGTTTTAGAATTGTTTGTCAGTCTTTTAGGGTTTTTTTTTTTTCTGAGAGTAGTGATTTTTACTCCAGTCTTTTAGGTTTGTTTTTTTTTCTGAGAGTAGTGATTTTTACTTTCACATGCAAGGAATGAATTCAGGTTGAATAAATCAAACCCCAGAATAATCCTCATAAATCCTCTAAGGTTTACAAATCATGCCCTTTTGTATTTAGGAATCATAACAAGACAAGTAATGAAGCAGAAGACACTGGCAAAGCTCTGAGCTCAATGAAGACTCTGCGGGAGAAGCTGGATAGATGAGATCATTCAAAATTTGGAGAAACAGCTTCTTAGAATGCTACCCATGTGTCCACATAAAGTCATTCTTAAAAACTCAGTCATCTCTTAGCTCATATAACTGTCATATAAGAACACACATTTCAGATACTTGTTTCTGAACCTCTGTCTTCTTTCACAGCATTCACAGGTTTCACCAAAATGTCTCAGGGTCTACCAAAATATGTTCCAGTATTTTTCACTTACCTGTCAGATTTGGAGGCTCTTTGGGCTGGGACATTTTAAAATTGAAACTCGGTTCTGAAAAGATATAAAATAAAAAAAAAGTCTGCTTTAATTTCTCAGATCTCCTCAGTTCCTCTGGCAAAACTTCTCCAGTACTGAAAAGGCCAGGATGGCAACTACATGCAAAACTCATAACTACAGAAAGACGCATGCTGTTAGAGAGTCACTGAAAAGTACACATCTGCCTACGGTGACAATACCTGCAACTGACTGACGAAGCAGTGACTCCCATTACCCCCCAAGAAGCTGTATTTATGAGTTTCACTATGGCTTTATCTCTGTGAAGCATACCATGGAGGTCTGCTCCTTCAGCAGGGTTTCTCCAGAGTCTCAGTGTGAGAAAAATTTAAGACTTTCAGTGAAATGTCAACATTTCATGTTTTTCAGATGGGCATCTCCTCTTCATCCTGTTAGAGGTCCTAGAGGTCTTTAAGGATTCTGTATCTTAGTCCAGGTTTTCCCAAAGTCTGTTAGCTGTTTTAAGTTGAATGTCTGTCACCTGTCTACTCGACATCTGTATTCTGGATATGACTACAGCATGGAGCCCAGCTGGAGCTATGGTGCATACATACTGTGCTGTGCCGACACAAAGTCCAGTACTTTTGGGAAACTAGCTGCACTATACAGTCATTCTCCTCAAAGGCAGAAGATTTGGACAGATTAGGAGAGAATTAATGGACCTACTGAGTACAGGCTTTGTGCATGCTGCCTCTAACATGTTTTGAAAGCATCCACAGCTTTGGAGTAGCTGGATGGAGAGTTCAGAAGGGGTCTGGCAATTCCCCAAAGGGCTGGATTGACCGGTCATGATCTGTACGTGCAAGGATTTCTTCCTAAGCAAATGCTAGTTGCTGTTTCAGAAGATCAATTTTCTGGGCCTTCCTCTCAGCACAGGGTGCTTGCAAACAGGCTGAAGTGCGATGATGGAGGCGGATGCATGACTTTATGGGAATCCAAGTGGCAGAAGTGATGCAGTAATGCAGTGCGCCTGGCGTACCTTGAAAGGGAGCCAGCCTTAGCAAGGTCTTAATGGGAAAATATAGGGTAAGTCACATTGGTTATTGGAAGACATAAACTCAATAAGATAAATATCCAAAATGAGTGTAAGCGTTATATATTTGTGGAAGAATCCTTTTTTGGCATGAGCCCTGTCAAAACCGGCTGCTCCTGCCCAAGTGCTGAATAGATGCTCTGGCAGAAGTATCCTCAAAATGTGCACACTCTCTAATGGATGTGGTTACACAATTTTAATCCAAACTTATAAATACTGAAAGGGATGGCAATAAACCTGGCTTGACTTTAGAAAATAAGGTTTGTTTTTAAATACAGAAATGTGCAGCATCCATGACAGTGCAAAAAAATGGCTGGATTTAGGGTGTAAGTGTTTGCCACTGTAATTCAGACATATAATACCTCAGGCTTATTATAGTCCCCTTGAGGGCATCAGGACGGCGATGACCAGAGTCCCAGGGCCAGACCCAGCTGTATGGGAAACCAGAAAAACACAACTGCTAGGAAAACTGATGTGTGAAGGAACAAATGTAAAGACACTTGAAAACAATTTCACCAAATGTGCTACTATCCAATAAACTGAAAGTATGTAGAAGTATTTATTGTTGGGTTGCTGCATACATATGAAATCTGAATTTGTCAGCTTATTTAGTCAGCTTATATAAACTTTTCTAATGAGCAAAAGGAAAAAAACCCACTGTATATGCAATCTTTTTTTATAATGCTATTTGACATTCTATTACTGTTTGATCTAGACCTGTACAAATTTATCTAATCTGTGTAGGTTTCATGAGTGCTGTTAACTGACTGTTGCTGGAATCAATGTTATGATACAGGCACTGAGTTGGACCACCACAAATAAAAAGAAGAAAATCTGAGGCAATAAATAATTAAGTATCACCGTTCATTGTGCTAGATTCTCTTTAAGACGACTTCTTTGGGAAAAGTAATCTAAATTGTTCTACCCTAAAGCAGAGTATTAGGATCTTTATTTGCACTGGGGAGCTGAAGGTACGTGAACTGGTACTAGCTAAGGAAAAGTGCTAGACAGAGTAAACTGTCAAATGTAAAGACATTTGATCAGTTTAAGAAAAAGTCAGAAGGAGTACAAAAGACCTAGGCCAGCGCCTCAGTATTGTATTTAAGCTTCTTTCCTAGTGGATTTGCTGAAATTCAAGCTACTCTGGACTCCAGGTTATGTTATGTTTTCCTTCTTACCTGTAGCATGAACAGTTTTCCTTTCTCCAGAGGGCAAGTGAGCTGTCAGTTAGCAGAGGGTATGACATCTGCTTGCACAACAATATTTTAGCAGAGGTTAGAGCAGCTGGAATAAAACAATGGGATGTGATTGTGTAGGGATGTGATTGTGCCCCTGTACTCGGCCCTGGTAAGGCCGCACCTCGAATACTGTGTTCAGTTTTGGGCCCCTCACTACAAGAAGGACATAGAGGTGCTGGAGCGTGTCCAGAGAAGGGCAACGAGGCTGGTGAGGGGTCTGGAGAACAAGTCTGATGAGGAGCGGCTGAGGGAACTGGGGTTGTTTAGCCTGGAGAAAAGGAGGCTGAGGGGAGACCTCATCGCTCTCTACAACTACCTGACAGGAGGTTGTAGCGAGGTGGGGGTCGGTCTCTTCTCCCAAGTAACAAGCGATAGGACGAGAGGAAACGGCCTCAAGTTGCGCTGGGGGAGGTTTAGATTGGACATGAGGAAAAATGTCTTTACTGAAAGAGTGGTGAAACATTGGAACAGGCTGCCCAGGGAAGTGGTTGAGTCCCCATCCCCGGAGGTATTTAAAAGACGAGTAGATGAGGCACTTAGGGACATGGTTTAGTGGGCATGGTGGTGTTGGGTTGACGGTTGGACTCGATGATCTCAGAGGTCTTTTCCAACCTCAATGATTCTATGATTCTATGATTCTATGAAAGGATCTGGAAGCAATTTTTATGCTAAAAAAAATCTCCATGGCTTTTCATTCTGAAGTTTACATATTTCTGCCCTCAATGTGGTGTTTTTAGAGAATGTACTGATAGAATCTGCATATTTTTTTGCTATGTATTGTGGTCTTAATGGCAAGCCAGGCCAGCCCAGCAGACTTACCTGGGGAAACAGCATGCTGCAGTTTCACCTGCTGCAGTAACCCCCCAAAAAGCCAATCCAGAATGGTACAAAAATACATAAATCACTGTTCAGTCAAGACTTACTGTGTTTGCTTTGTGCCTTGCTGCACATTGATCACCATACTGGGTTTTCCTGTGGATCTAGCAGATCCTTGCTAAGGAAGGCCGGGCAAAGATGAAGAAAGCTTCTAAACGTTCAGTGAGCACGCTTCTGGGACAGGCTTCCAGTTAGAAGAGAAGGGGGCCAAAATCTGAAATGGCTTCACGATAAAACTTGATAGCTTGCTGATAGTATTTCTATGGCAAGGTGAGAGTAATCCTGGAGCCTGTAATTCAAGCTTGCGAATAAGGTTTCCAATGCTGACTTTGTTGGTAGATGCAAGTGAGGGTTGAAGAGACTTGGTCATGTATGCTTGTTCCACATAGTGCTAGTGCTTTTAACTGATACTGTATTTTAGGGTTCTTGACCACCTGCAAGGGACAGGAAGAAGGTGGTTTTTTTTTTTTACTGCAGATATATAACTTGGCTTTGAAGAAGAGGGGAGAGGAATATGGTGTTTTACTTCCTTTGGAGGACTGAAAACCAGCCACAGCTAGCAAAGGGACATTTCATGGGCATCTGCTCTTAGTGATAGTAAACTGTCTTATGGCCAGTGGTGTGTCTTGCTTATGCATTTAGCGTTAAACCAATTCTGTGATTGGACACAGGAAGGATATTTTCCCCCATTATACCATCAGGGACCTTTGATTTGTGTTTTTTGCCTTCTGTAATGTGGTGTATGGTCCACTTCCTAGGATCAGCTGGTCATTTTCACTCCAGAAATGTCTCTATATTTCTCAATTGTAAGTCCTCTCTTCCTGCAGGCAGTTATTTTGTGAAATTCCAGTCATTGTTAGAAAGGGCTAAAGACTTTTATATGGGGTCAGGGAGGGTTTGATGTCTTTTGGTTTGGGGACACCTGGATCATGTTGATCCAGGTGGTCCCTTACCGTCATATGACACAGCAAAGCAAACTTAGCAAACAGAATTAGACCCCTCATTGGTGGAACATTTTGAGAATCATCCACAAGAAATTGAAAGGTGATGAACTTAAAAGGGTTCCCACTTTTGGATGCTGCTCACCTGAAAGGACAGGGCTTCAGATGCTATATTTAACCAGATACACATCTTTGTTTAAAATACAGACTTTACTATTGTCAGCTATGATTATCTGTCTTGGTTGATCACCTAAAGTCCTTAATTCAAAAGCCTGACCTAAAAAAGCAACTGATCTACCATTTTCTCAGTAGAGTTAACACAACAACGCTTCATAGTCTGGACCGGTCTCCTGCTCATTTTTGGAAGGATTGTCATATGTTTGTTTAGACTAACAATATAAGGTTGGTGAGATTACTCATGTGTTCAAACTAGACACATTGCTGGATTCAGGCTTCCTGCACTAAAGAATTTGAGATTTGCTTATCTGACAGACAGCCAACTTTGTTTTATGGAGATATTTAGGCTGTTGGTCTCCTGCCTTAAAAAAGATGGAGCTGGTTTCAGGACAATGCTTATGAAAATCCTGGCTCTGAACTCACTTTCAGCTTTAGTCCAAAAAAAAGCAGGTTTTCAGACCTTAAAGCCATGTTGAAAAGTGGATCTTTATTTCTACTCAGAGGAGTCTGAAAAGTCACAAAACTTCAGCAGAAGATATTTTCATCCAAATGATTTGAAGTTCAGAACTGGGCCTGGCTGGATTAATCTTTCTTTGTTTCTATTAATTGTGCATTTTATATATTTTCTACATAGACATTATAGAAATATAAAATATAAATATATGTATAAATATACATATATGGACACACACAAATATGATCCACCTGTTTAATATAACAGGCTTTATAGTAATTCTAAATAGGCCTAAAGAAACAATTATGGAAAGCATGGTTCAAGATTACCTGAAATGTTGAACTGATGAGTCAAGCATCATGTTTACCTCTTCATTAACCCAAAATACTGAGGATAATATAGAATAATATTAGCCAATCAGGTTGCACATATAAATAATGCCTCCTGATTCACCGAGACTGCTGAAAATAGCAGTCATCACTGATGAACCCATCCAATAAACATATGCACATTTTCTTCCTGACTACTTTTAAGTGATGAACAATAGTTTTACCCCTGCCCCTCCTGCCAAAGCACTAATTCCATTTCTCAGTTTTAAAGAGCACTCCTACACACAAAAAAACATAGCTCAAATGAAGAGACTTCAGTACCTTCTGATGAAAATATTTAACACCCAATTCCCCAGTGCTTTGTGTAGACAACTCTGCATGTGTTCAACCAGAGCTCTGTATGGAGAATCACTACAGGACATGGCCCTGAGAACATGTGAAATATATATGGATGATTACTTGGATTCCCTCTTGTAAGAGCAGAGGTGTGTACTTGGAGAAAGACCACAAATGGGTAGGTAGCAGGTTAATTTATACTAGTTCTAGCCAACATGTTCTGGATTAAGATAGCCACAGAGGCAAAGAGACCAGATACATTAGTTATGCACCTTTTCCATGGTCACAGCCTCTGTCTGGGGTGTAAAGAAGGACATTAAAGCAGCTCTCTGGTGGTTCTGCATCTGCTGGGAATTTGTCTGTACAGGTGGAATCTCAGGGGTCTTGTTAAGGCAGCTTTTAACTTGCTTCATGGTTTTGGGAGAAGCTCAGAACATGTGCTTCTGACCTCTGGCTTTAAGAAACGTAAAATTTATTATCACTCAGCTGGGGTTTGGCCAATGGTTGTCTTCTGGATTAAGAATTTTTAGCATTCACCTCCTAAAGCAAATGTTTTACTTCCTTGAGCAAGGCAAATAAATATGCGCACCAAGAAAAACTCCGTGTGACCCTTTCTTCAATTTGTGTAGCAAAAGAAGGCTATATGAGAACTGCAGCTTTAATGTACGTTTGTAAAATATTTCATTTATTATTTATATAATTATTTGCAGAGTGCTGTTGCCATGGCAACTTTTACACACGGTGAGATAAATCCTTGCATAGACAGTAGTCACGACTCCAAACACTATCACATGAATATAAGTCTGCATGGACATTTCAGGGTTTGCCAAGTTTTTCTAAAGTAGTTATTTACATTAAAATAACTTCCTTCTGCTAAATTAGAGAAAAAAGCCTGTTTTTAACCTAATTTCCTTAAGAAACAAGGCTTAGGCAACCATTTTCTCCACCCATCTGTCTGCTTATCCCCTCCTAATATCTTTCAAATCTGCTGGCATAATTTCAATTGCCTTTCACTAAGATGTCTCAAAGATAGTTAAATCTGACACACTTCATGGGAAGTGGTTGTATGAAGGAGCGAGAGTCCTAAAATAATGTGTCACAGAGGGAAATGTTCCACCATGAGCTTGAAAGTGGTAAGCTCCTTTTGTCCTGTTGTCCAGACAGCATCAAACTGGTCACGACACATGCTATTTCTTTTATAGCTGAAGGGGAAACGAGGCAGAAAAGGTGGAGCTGTGGGAAGGTGGAGGGATGAGGAGTTCTGGTGGAGACTGGAGATGTTGCAGGCAGGATGTGGGGAACGTCCTTGTTGTAGTGATGGGGCTGTGGGCTTGCAGGACACGAGTTAAAATGAAATGAGGGCTTCATTGATTCTACCACTCAAGGAAAACGGTTTCCAAATTCTGCAGCCTACAACCTCCAGTTTGGGGAGCTAGGGCTTTGCAATGTCTGAGGCAGTCTAGGCTGCTTGACTCCTGAAGTCTCACTCTTTGGAGCAGAGACTTCCAAGCATAATGAATTGCATACACTACATGTGCAGGGGTTAGTAACCCTGCACGTCAGACAGTCCAGGCAGCCAGCTGGCACCACAACCTGGCGCTTTGGTAACCATGATGCAAGGCAGACTTTGTCCTGGGACAACCTGGGCTGAAATGGATTTTGACCCATGGACTGAAGGTGATGGAGCTCTTATAAGTTTCACAGCTTCTCACCATTCAACAGTGACAGCAAAAGCCACCAGAATCTCACCAGGCTTCTCAGCAGCTATCGGATTATGGGGATCATGTTTCATATTTGGAAATACAATACAACTTTCTTTGGAAATGCAGTGTCACGACAGATATACGAATGTTAGACAGTTTCTGTTGACTGAGAAGTTTTATATATGTGTATGCATGCACCCATAATATTAGTTGCTCCAAAGTGGCAGGATGGAGGGAGAGAGACACATTTTTTGAATGCTTAAATCTGGCCAATTCCAATCACAACATTCCAAAGCAAATGAAAAATAAGGTCAGTATTTTGCACCATAGTGCCTAAAAGTATTCTGTGTTTTCTGTATACGTACACTTAACTGATGACTTTACTGAAGATTTTGATTTCCCTTTTATCAACGACATAGGTTCATCACCTTTAAAAGTCATTCCAGCTTTGGGTGCCTGAATATAAGAATTTGATGCCGGTGCTCAAACATTTTGTTTTAACTTGATTATTGTTCGCTATAGAACAGTCAGAAGCCTTAGAGTAAATCTGAGGACTGGCAAATGTGGTGTGGGTTGACCCTGGCTGGATGCCAGGTGCTCACCAAAGCCACTCTATCACTCCCCTCCTCAGCTGGACAGGGGAGAGAAAATATATCGAAAGGCTCGTGGGTCGAGATAAAGACAGGGAGATCACTCAACAATTACCATCACGGGCAAAACAGACTCGACTTGGGGAAAAATTAATTTATTACCAGTCAAATCAGAGTAGGGTAATGAGAAAATAAAAACAAATCTTAAAACATCTTCTCCCCACCCCTCCCTTCTTCCTGGGCACAACTTCACTCCCGATTTTCTCTACCTCCTCCCCTCGAGCAGCACAAGGGGATGGGGAATGGGGGTTGTGGTCAGTTCATCATGTGTTGTCTCTGCCGCTCCTTCTTCCTCAGG
>NW_008795029.1:4920326-4926752 GCF_000699145.1 Aptenodytes forsteri
TGGGGTCCTCCATGGGCTGCAGGTGGATATCTGCTCCACTATTAACCTCCATGAGCTGCAGGGGACAGCCTGCCTCACCATGGTCTTCACCACAGGCTGCAGGGGAATCTCTGCTCTGGTGCCTAGAGCACCTCCTCCCCCTCCTTCTTCACTGACCTTGGTGTCTGCAGGGCTGTTTCTCTCACATATTCTCACTCCTTTCTCTGGCTGAGGTTGCCATTGCCCAGGTTTTCTTTTCCCCCTTCTTAAATATGTTATCCCACAGGCGCTACCACCATCGCTGATGGGTTCAGCCTTGGCCGGTGGTGGGTCCATCTTGGAGCCGGCTGGCATTGGCTTTATCGGAAATAGGGGGAGCTTCTAGCAGCTTCTCACAGAAGAAGCTGCCACTCCTGTAGCCCCCCCGGCTGCCAAAACCTTGCCATGCAAACCCAATACAGCAAATAACTGTAGAACAATGTTTTTCTTTCTGGACAGAAGATTTAATATGGTTGTTTTTTTAATTAGCTGAGAAACATGAAGTCATTCTTTTTACCCTGAATCTAAATACAAGTATTAGTTCATACTGCTTACAAAGAGATTACAAAGCGGTGAAATACTAATAAAAATAATAAAGTATTTCAATATTTTCAAGGAAAAAATGTTTCTCAGAAGCTCTGCTACAGCTTGTATGGGAAGTGCTTTGTGCTGTCAGAAGATATGGTTAAAGGGAGGCTCTACCTTAGTGACTGAATTCAGTGATAATTTTTTTCTGAATGGGTGGATTAGACCAAGATGGGTAAAAGTGCCATAGAAAGATAAGCCCAAAATCACACAGCAGATGATGATGGAGAAGGGCAGGATTTTTTTGCATCTTAACCTATCCTCTCTACTCCTTAAATTCTGCCTTAAAACACCTCACATTCATGCTTTAACACTCTCTCTCTTCCACTCTAAAGGAAGCTTGGCAGTCAAGGATGAGAGATTCATGAACTACATGATTTTTTCAATAAAATTAAGTCCAGAAATTCTCAAAATTCAAATGGAAGTAAATAAAACATTTTCCAAGAGTACAAAGTAAACCAAACAGCCAAACAACAGTGTGAGAGACTTGCAGGCAATGCAGAAATAGCCAATGAAACCAGCCAGTCAAGGCTGCCAAGAAGCCAGATGCTGTGAGAGGAAGAGCATTTTTCATAGCTTTCAGTCAGTGCTATGTGATTTCCAGCTGAGGAAAGAAAGAAGACATTCTGATGGTATTTATTTGTTAAAATCAGTGACACCGTGTTTAATTTCCTAATAATTTTCTTTAAATTTCGATAGGAATTTAAGAATAATTAAAAACCCTTCTGATATCTGGGTCCCATTTTGGTGGCCTCATCCAAATCCTCATTCATTTGTGTTACCAGATCACCATAAATGTGATCATAATTCATTAACTAGGCACTCTTTGATCAAGCGAGAGCCAGGACTGAAAGAGAAAGGGTTTTGGAAATCAAGCTATTAGGCACTTAAGCAAGTTTTCCCCTATAGCTCTTCCACAACTTGCTGGCACTATGCCTGGCTTGAGCTAGTATTGATAATACTTCATTTTCATCAGCACCACCTTCACTTACAATTTTGTCCAAAATAAAACAATGCACTCAATCAGTAAGTAGAACATATCTTATCTGTGGATGTTTTCATTCCTTGCTATATGCAGTTCATGGGCTTTCAGAAATAGGCAAATAGAATTAATATTTTGGCATGAGATTTGTGCAAAATTTTTGCAACAATATACAGGAACAGGTGATTTTAATCTGTTTTTTGAAATAGCTATAATTATAATCAAGGTATCCTTGGTTTTATGTATCTGTATTGCTTCTGCCACTGAGAAAGTCACAGAAAAAAAGAGGAAAGAAATTGGAACTACTTGCCTATTCTCACAAACATGACACCTCATTAAATCTGAATAACATAATTCTCGCATAATGGGCCTGCCTCCTTAGAAATATTTCTGAGGGTAATCCTGGGGATTCTAGGACAGAGAACACCACATTGATAGAAAGTTAGTCTGCTGAAAAGCAGCACTGCTTCAGGAAAGGGAAACAGTCTTCTAGATCAGTGGTCTTTCTGAAAGTGTCAACAAATAAGGCAACAAAGGTTGGCGTATTTCCTGGACACTTTCGGCTAAGGCATCAATTTCCTTTTTTTCTCTGCACATAAATTTTTATATAAACTTTGGAAAGCTCCCAAAAGGATTTGGATTTAGATCTGTCTTTCCCAAATGGAAATAGATTCTCCTACCTGCAACACTCATGTTAGTATAATGAGGACCACTTCTACTGCTAGCAGGCTTTTAGGAATTAGTCACTGAACAAACCACCTGTAACCCTCAATTAAGTTCAGCGCTCCTGTATTCCGAATGATAAAAATCTTATTATAGATATGGAGAATGCTGAAGGAAGAAGGGAGCATGCCTACTGAGCCAGAGACAGTGAAGCAAAATAATAAAGAAATATATTCCCCCTAATCTTAGTGGAGCTGGACATGCACCACCACAATTAAACACACGATGTTACTGGTAGCTAAGGAAAGGGTGGTGTGGGGAAAAAAAGGAAAAGTATGCTGCAAAAGAACAACATAAACTTCTTACATGCATCTTCTGAAGAAGAAAACAATATTCCTACCTGTCAATTCAAGGGCACTTCTCTTCTCAGGAGCCTTTCAGCTGAAAGAATGACAGTCTTGCTCCGCTGTTTGACTTTCCTACCTCAAATTGCAGCAAAGAAATGCATCTCCTTTCAAAGGAAAACATCTTCCTTCAAAGGTGATGAATGCAGAGGTAAGAGTTAGTCAGAGGCCTATTCCAAATGAAAGGAGCGCAGAAAGTGGTGGAAATCAGTTAATTTGTATTAGCTAGCTAAACTTAGCGATGGAAAACAGAAGGACATATCCCTTCACCCCAACCTCACAGTCATGGAAATAACAAGCGTAGGGAAATGGCTTTTGTTTTCTTTTTCATCTTTCCACCACGCACAGAATTCCCAGCAGCAGAAAGCTTTCACTTCTCTCTCCCAGAGAAACCCAAAGGCAACACATGCCCCAGATTCATCACATTGGCCTGCCAATGCAAAATGGTAATCTCAATTGTTATGTTGTATCGGTTAAATCAACAGACCAGCTGATTTGTCAGGTAACAAATTTGGAAAGCTCTTCTCCCTGAAGAGCGTAAAGTCATGATGGTGTTTTCTGCTCTTTTATATACCTGTTGCTGTAGCTATGCGCCCTTCCCTTGGGAACAGCAGGAGAAACCAAGCTACTCAAGCTGTTCTTGAACTGCATTGACACCTCTGCAGAGATAAGAGGCTGTGATGAGTTCTTTTTTGCTATGATTCTCAGCTTATTCCTGAAAGTATATGTTGTCAGAGCAACGCATCATCTTCCACAAGAATGACATAATCTCTCAGTTGGAAAGACTTCTTTAAACAAGACTGCACTCCCATTCACCTTCCAAAACAGTCTCTCAATGACTTTCAGAAACTGAATGCTTCCAGGACCAGCACCGGTAGCAGAATGTGTGTCCTTGCATTGTAGCAGGCTATGTGCTGTTATCTGCCTTTCTGCTAGAACAAAGCATATCTCTCAGCATTTATTGATGCCATTGTGGGATATTGGTAAATTCAAAAATAAATGGTTTAACCTTTGGACCCTGTAGCAGAAAAAAAAAGCCCAACTACTAGCAGCTTAGGCTGAAAAGCTAGATTTTTCAGAGTGATGCATGACATAGACCAAGCTGGGTGAGAACTCACTATCTGAGGGTGGTGTCTGGTTTTGAATGGAGACAGCAATTTCACTGAATTATGCCACTTAGGATGCATCACACCTCTCTCTGCTGTCCTCCCCAGTGCTTCCCTCAGTGGATTTCCATCATGGGGATGGCACTGCTAGACAATCAGGGACCCTGCCCAGAGTGCCACCACCACACAGGGCACTAACTGCTGCTGGGCACTAAGCAGCTCAGATGGGTTCAGGTCGGTGCTGAACAAATTCATATGTCCAGAAGAGACTTTGCTGGCTCAGCTAGTGCAATCCCTCTGCCCTAAGGTAAGTCAGTGATACTTACTGACAGATGTTCATCTCCTATGTTCTTAAAGAACTTCAAGCTTCCCCAAACAGCCCAGTTCATTTTTAACCCATTCCTAAAATGAGACATGTTCCTATGACATTACTTCAGTCTTCCTGCTCTTTTAGTCCATTACTTCTTGTCTTGCCTACTATGGTCATGGAGCACAGGTTCTTCTTTGCCCTTTCAGTAACCTTTTCCATCTTTGAAAATTGTTATCACATTCTCCCTCAGGCTCCTCTTTGTAAGCTAAACTGCCTCAAGTTCAGATTTTTGTTGTAAGTCATGAATCATTCCTAGTTGGCTTGACAAAACTGAAAAAGAGCATTTGATGCAGCAACTCTGAGAAATTTCATTTGAAACAAAGGATCATTTTAGTATTTTCAAAGTAAAGTTTTGGGCTTTTTTTGTTAATGTCATGAGTGATTTATGACTTCATCTCCCAATATGGGATGAAAACAAATATAGGAATATCTGAATTTCACATGGAAATTAAATTCTAGCATCTAGTTGACACCAGTCAGTGATTTGCCTCCTTGTGGCTCGAGGTCAGAGGATGATGTACGTGTACATGCAGGTTGTTAGGCTAAAACTGAAAGATGGAACAAATGACTGAAATGCAAAACATCTGTTCTGTTGATTGATACTCTAACAGGCAGGTTATTATAGATTAAGTGCAAAATCTGTTTTAGAGAGTTATTCTCAATGGGTGAATCACACACACCTGTACCTTCACTGTGCATAAATTGGCAACACAATCCGAAGGCTTTGTCTTGCAGCTCCCTGGGGTTCAGACTGCTTTTGTGTCTGGGCTAGGGCCTTGACCTGGGTCAACTGTTCATTTCAGTGACTATAGTCCTAAGATTGATCTCTGGCTTTTCTGACCCTAATGTTGGTTATTTTCCACGATTGGAGTCTAAATCTGTGTTGCTGCTGACAGGGCTGCCCTCATCACTGTAGATCTGAATTTTGAATCTATGGTAGCCTCACCTTGCCACTTTCTTAGCATTTAACACCAACAGTAGGGGGAGAAAAGTTGCAAGCTTTCTGTGTCTTCCAAGCCAGTGTCCACCAGGATGCTGAGCTGGCTGGAAATGAATTGTTTGCTGATGTTGTTGGGTTAGTCTTTAGCCCTGCAGCACATAACTCATGTTCACATAGGTGAAGTGCTGGGAATGTGTGACTGGAGATGGGATAGGGCAGAAATACTTTTTCGGGTGGAAGCTGAGAGTTTGACTTAGGTTATTGTGTGACCTCTATCTATTTAACTATTAGCTCTACAATTTATCCTCTTGCATTGTTGCTTCTGGTCCTGTCTGGTCCTTTACAGAGCCATTCACGTGTGCTAATCCAGCAGAAAACCATCTCATGGTTTCAATTCACTGAAGTGGCTCAGCAGAGTGTTGGGGAGTACTGGAGCAGTACAAAGAGGGGGTTGGATAATGGTACGAGAGTCAACCTTCCTTGTGTGAACCTTCATCTGTAGATTAAGGATGAAGTGAAACCCGGCACTTCAAAACCCTCTGCTACCTTAGGGCTAGCAACATCAAGATGAGGTCCCCTCTATGCAGTATGCTCATGCTACTGTAAAGACGATCACTTTGAAATACGCTTATTCTCTGTGTTGTTATGTGCTGCTTTTGTTCTGAATTATCTCCACTTCCCAGCTTTCCATTTATAAAGAGTACTTCCCATTCCTTCCTTTCTTACATACTCCTGGATAACATTTACTTCTCAGATTCATCAGTACTCATCTGCTACCTCACATGATGTTAAATGACTGCTCTCATAATAATAGAAAGAACTCTCTGTAGAGTTCTAAATTAAATAGTAGCAGGTAGCTGAAAATTAGCAGTAATGTGCTTAACCAGGGATGTGCAGAAGAGAATGTGACTTAAGACTTCACTTATTGCTAAAAAAGAGTGGCTAAAAGATTTACTACAGTGATTTTGCTACATGCTGTCATGGTTTCACCCCAGCTGGCAACTAAACACCACACAGCTGCTCGCTTGCTTCCCCCAGGTGGGATGGGGGAGAGAATCAGAAGAGCAAAAGTGAGAAAACTCGTGGGTTGAGATAAAGACAGTTTGATAAGTAAAGCAAAAGCCACGCACGCCAGCAAAGCAAAACAGGGAATTCATTCACTGCTTCCCATGGGCAGGCAGGTGTTCAGCCACCTCCAGGAAAGCAGGGCTCCATCATGTGTAACGGGAAGACAAATGCCATCACTACAAACGTCCTCCCCTTCCTTCTTCTTCCCCCCATGCTGAGCATGACGTCATATGGTGTGGAATATCCCTTTGGTCGGTTGGGGTCAGCTGTCCCAGCTGTGTCCCCTCCCA
>NW_008795029.1:4927064-5090651 GCF_000699145.1 Aptenodytes forsteri
TCTGTGTAAGCACTGCTCAGCAATAACTAAAACATCTCTGTATTGTCAACACTGTTTCCAGCACAAATCCAAATCATAGCCCCATACTAGCTACTATGAAGAAAATTAACTCTATCCCAGTCAAAACCAGCACACATGCTTATAATTTATTTTTAGATGCAACAAATCTATAAAGTAGTTTTGGGATTCGTCTGATCAAATGTAGACTGCTACGTCAGAGCTAGTCACTACAGACCTCCTTGGAGAGGTAATGGAGACAAATTACCCTTACCAGAGGGTAGCTGATAACATCCTTGTGTAAACTAGGTCATCTGAATTGCATCCTTAAATTATATTGCCTGTAAAGGGAACCTATAGCTACCAGTTTAGATACGGTAGTATTTTACTGTGGTGGTACAAAGGCAGAGAAAGACAGGGAAAGATTTTTTTTAGATAAGGTAATGTCTGTCATTAGGCCAGCTAAGTATTGTTAGAAAAATTACACCAGCTTTTGGGCATGTGAGACCTTTTTCAGGTATGAAAAAAAGAAGCAGATTTTAGAGAAAAATACAAATTGAGAATGATTTCTCAACATTTACTTACACAGGTAGAAGAGATGCAAAATTAACAGTCCCTAGCCCAGGTCCTTGCTCTGCCATTAGGTTCCAATGTCATGAGTAACAGTGGTGAAGACACAAGGCAGTCCTACAGGACAGAGAAGAGTAGAGCCTGCAGACTTGGGGACAGGCTTGACACTAGCCTCAGAGAAGCAAGTGCAGGGGAAGGGGAGATCACAGACCAATGATTATTGCCTTCATCAACACGAACGACAATGTCAATTTAAGTAATGGCTTCATGAAGTGATTTGAATATCTGTGCTCTCTCTTTCCTAGTAGCTACAGAGATCTTTTATTTTAGAAGGTCTGGTTCTGGCTCCCTGGGTTGTTATGTCCTGTATATTAGGCAGGACATTTGATAAAACCTAGAAATAACTCTTGGAAAAAGAAGAAAGGTTTGCCCTCTGCCAGTGGTGTGCCTTATTCAGTAGGCTACAAAGCTCCTGTAGATACTTTCTGGTGATCCTCATGTCTTTTCCCTTTTCCATCCTACCTCAGACCAGCGTGGAGATGTGAACTGGTGCCTCATGCTGGGCTCTGCAGGCAATTCCTTCTCCTTCCTCCATCTGGAAATATCTGCCCCTGACATATGGCCCTCTGGGGATAGGAGAGGACCCAAGGAACGAATGAACTCCAGAAGAAATAGGATCAATCTTTGGGACTGTGACAGCTCTACATGGTGGTGAGTGACAGGGCTCAGCCTGGAAAGAAAAGGGTCCTGCTGAGGGCACCCATGGAGATGCCTTTGTAACTTACTGACATGAAATCACAGGACTTTGCGATTGTGTGCCCACAGGGAGCCGAGGTACCTGTTGGGGTGGCTCTTTGGAGCTGCAGCTGGCCAGCCAGAAGCCGCTCAATGCAGCTTGCAGAGGTAAAGCCTCTCTCCGAAATGCCTCTGCAGTCCCCGGCTGCTTGTTAGACAGCAAACTTTCCCAACCATCAAAATTAAACTACTTTTTTGGGTCCATAATCCAAGTTACAATATAATTTGCATTTAATAAATGTTTGTCAATTGTTAATGAGATAACAGTTGGTAAATATGAATTATTTAAGGCCTGACAAATATGATTTGATGGCTACTTGGCCAAATTTTCAAGGGAACAATTATACAGCTAGTGAATTAGAGCAAGCTGCATGCTTTTGTCCATAGAAGCTGGCTAATCAGAGGGCTAACTAAACAGTCTGTAGGTGCAAAATTGACCACACATACTTTTGGCTATGCATGGCTCCATAAGCAAATTTAAAGCCTGAATGTGAAAGCATATTCCCCTGTGATTTAACAAATATATCTTAATCTCCATAATTAAATAATCTCACTTTAGCAATTTTTCATTTTAACAGAATGAATTTTGTTATATTTTTTTTTCTGTTTTATTATTCTGGAAGATATATGTTCTCAGTTATAAAGTATTTATTTTATATGAATTAAATATCTTAATAAATCTAAATTAAATGTACTTAAAATATTTAAGTGCTACTAAAACAAAGAAGAAAATAAAATCTGTGTGGAAAGGTGTAATCCCAAATCAAGTTTATTTTGAACACAGTTTTCTTTAGATTTTTATCACCATTTTTGCATACTAATGTTTTTAATGGGTTTCAAGAGCATGCCATATACTCAGTTGAGGAGCTGAGTATCTTGTACAATGAATCTTTTACATCTGCTCGCTCTGTGATTCCACCACTTGCTATTGAATAATGCATTAAGGTTTTCCAGGCTCCTTCTGTTTTCCAGATGAGAGCTGCAATGGTTTCTTCATGTTCATTTATTCTCTGCGTTTGATTAATGTCATATTACAGCCACAATGCTGCCATTGTTAGACAACAGAAAAATAATAAATAAATCAGAGAACCAGCCTAGATTTACCTTTCCACATAAAGCAAGGAAAAAGCATCTGATACCTGTCTGTTATCTGTGTACATCTAATGTACGTCTACGTAGATATGAAAATACCAGCTATTATGTATGGAGAGCTAGTGCCTTACCTTCCCCTAAGAAGTGTTAGTTCCTGAAGCAGAGGTGTCAGATGTTCTTAGCAATGGCACTTGTTGATCTGTGCTCACATCCGCTATTCTGCCTTTGTCATTATTTTCACGTAAGCTTGCACCACATTCTGTGGTTTGGTCATGTAAGTATTGTGATGGAAATCAATTACAGTTGTAAAACTTCCTTTTCTATTAATATTACGTCTTTCATTATGATTTAGAGTGCTAAGGAAGACACATGGATATCCCATTTCACCAGTGCTTGCAACAGAGATTGTAGATGAGACATGAGTAAAGCTGTTGGGAATTTGAAGAAGGTAGGTAAGGTATGGCAGAGTAGTCACTTTGTCACTCAGTATATTCACTTGAACAACGTGGGGATAAAGGGCTACCAGAAGTTAAATTTTGCAGAGGAAGAGTGTGGCTGACATGGTTGTGAGGAGGGGAAGTGGATGTGATTTTTAGCTAGCAGGTTGGGAAATAATCTACTAAATGCTGTAGAGGAGAAAACGTCTGGGGTTGGAAATGGTCTAAATAGCCAGGAAGAGTGAGAGTAGGGAGACCCACAGGACACAGAAGGTGGGACAGATCAAGCATGTTAGAGCAGACCTGTGAGTCATCAGAACATAAACATTTTAATAACACATCACAAGAAATACTTTAATCCTGTGCCCAAACCAGAACATATTTCTAAGAGGAAAAAGGACATTTCTCCAGCCAGTTAATAAAGTCTATGACAATATGTAAAGGAATTAATCTATTGTGTGAACCCAGCTAGAACGTTTAATGTAATCCTAGTGACAGAAAAATGATTAGCATTCTGTGATCAAGAAAAGAGAAACATATCCATGCACCCAGTATGTTCATCCATATCATGAACATGTTGAAAGCTAAATCAGAATAGAGGAGGACAGCTTGTATTTGCTTTTGAAAGCCTATTTTCATCAGGGGCTAGTCTCACAAGTTTTATTTCCATTCAGGATCCAGCATTATGAAAAAACAATATTTTTCAAATTCTAATCTGAGCAAAGTGGACACTGGTATATGTAGTTATTGCACTGCACTGCATCAGCACAGCTAATCAGTAATGATGGCCCCTCTTCAAGGAGACAGCAAGACCACAATAAACTAGGGTAAAATGTGCTCTTGGGTCTGAAGAAATTTTACAGCTCCAGAAACATTCATCACTGGTAACTCAAGGCTAATAGCTGTGAAATTTCTAAAGGGAATATTTTGCTTCAACATTCAAATGACCTGAGGTTTAACAATGTTTCATTGCAGCTGAATTAAATGTTTTGATATCTTGAGAAATGATGTAAAATCTTCCCTTAACTCATGCTGTGCCCCTTCTGTAGATATGTGTTAACTCTGTTAGTTTAATGAGAGATACTGGTGGATCTGTAGATTTGCTCAAAAAAAGGAGAAAAATCCCCAACAAACAAATTCATCGACAACAATCCATCCATAGTCCTACGTTTCTGTTCTTTTTTAGTGAAAAATGCCCCCAAGCTTAAAAAACAAATCTCCAAGGAAACAGTCAGATGTAGGTCACTGTATAGTCCTGGGAACACATTTTCTAATTTTGCCAAGTTAAAGAAAAGTTATATGAAGCCGTTCGGCTAATGTGTACATTTGGGGGATCATAAAAATCTTTGGAGTGATTCTTCAGTGAGTTAAATTCAAAGGGACTGTTTCCACGAAGATGAAATGAGGCTAAATGGTTGTCATTTGCCACAATAGCTCATCAGACTCAAGGGTACTATTACCAGAGGGATAACTAAGGGCAGTTATTAATGATGAGCATTTTGGGGGAAATTTACATATCCAAGACCCACTTGACATAGGTTCATATTTATCATTGCCTGTCTTTTCTATGCTTCATTAAATTAGCATAAATACTTTACCAAGAGACTAAGTGTGATACTGAAATGAAACAAGTCACAGCACCTTAAATGTTCTGTTGAAGCCTCCAGCAGACAAAACACAATAGGCAAAATGAAAACCGGCTACCATGTCTCATACAAGTGTCACAAGTCAATTCTTGCGTGTTTGTTTGTTTATGGTTTTAATCAGACCTTGCTGATAAACGCTACTTCTCTTCTATCAGTTACTTTCCACTCCTGAAGTTTTCCTAGAGAAATCTGTAAGACTGAATAGAGACTATGATGCAACCCTGTCTGTACAAACACAACAAAATCCGACCTTAAGAAAAATATCCATCCTGGCCCTTCTGCCTTTTGTACCCAAGAAGCAAGTACCAGTCCAGGAGAGCTTTTTCACCAGAATTTGGGATCTCTCTTGGAGGCACCAAAGTAGGATTTAAATTTGGACAGTTGGAAGGACAAGGGTTTTTTGTCTGTGGTGTTTTTCATAGCTATTGCATTCACTTTTTTCATTGCCCATAACTTTACAATATCAAGTACTGCACTTCATGTTTCTTAATGAGGGCTTTGCATTAAGGCTGAAGTGCTTTGAACTCTGTATGCTTCCTTTCGGCACAGCATGGATCCTTGGTGGCTCGTCTACTGATCACTAGGAAGACCGAGGCGAAAGAACTTTAGGGCAAATTAGGGCATTCTGGTGGAAGCTAAGTTTTGTCTTCTACCACCACTGAAGACTATATTTTATTTGCTGAATACATCAAGCTGTGCTGCTAAAGTAATGTAATTGTGGATCTGCATGCAGTTCCTTTTTCTACAAACTCCATCTCGTTTACAGAAGCTGTATGGAGTAACATAATCCAGGAAGCCAAGGGCTCTAAGCGGCATGCGTGAAAGTGGGGAGAAGAGGAGAAAGTAAAGTTGTTTGCCCAAGCTCAGAGTGAAGTAGCAGCAGACTTCTTCCTGGAGTTTGGGGATATTTTGCTGTAGACTTTTGTTTGCCTAGTAGCAAGTGGTCTTTTATAAGTGCTCCAGTAGCTTCAGACCTTCATGCAGATCAGGTTTCTTGAAAGAGCAATCATCATACAATAAAAGACGTGACAGAAATCAAAGCAAAGCAGTAATAGAAAAGGCACTAATGTGAAAGCAGAACAAGAAGAAAGCATGAGTACAAAACAACCCTGCTTGAACATTATGGGGCAGTTTTTCTTGAAATAATTCCAGTCTAATTCATGTGAGATGCTGTCCTGACAGGTTTTTCCACCGCCCTGGCTTCTCCGCAGCATTGTGCCAAATAGTGACCATGTTAACCCATTTCAGTTACCTTGCAGTTTCCCAAGGAACTGAACTGAGAGCACTCTCATGGCCTAGGGATTTAATTATCCTAATTAGCTTAATTAAGTGGGTTTTTTACATCTAGAGCACAGGAAAGGGGACAGCATGTTTGCATCTATTTTTAACCAGAAAACATTGCTCATTTAAAAACTCTGCAGTAATACACCACTGACACAATACTTTTCACTGCCACTGGTCAATCCTCAGAGACATCCTTATGACTCCCATGCATCACAGAAAGGGAGTTCAGATGGCTATCCCAGCTATAAAAAACCCCAGTGAAACCCCAACCGTTTTAATAAACCAGACAGGAGCACTTTCTTTTCCTGTAATCTACAGAAACATATGCCTCTGCAGGATGAAGATTCAAATGGGATAATGAATGACAACTTTCTATGGGCAGTGTGACTAATATTTTAAACTTCTTTCCTTTTAGGGTGGACATCTACAGCTCTCTAATGTTAAGCCACATCCAGGGAATCTTGCCCAGCCATTTCCATGTGAGGCCCTGAGCAAGGATGGAAGGATTTTATTATTTGGCTCCCCAATGGCGAACTTTGTGCCCAGAATGAGCCGAAAAACAATAAAAGAAGTTTTTATTGTCAGTGATGGAAAAAATGATAAACCAGACCAACTGTTGTTACCCTCATAGAACAAGAATGAGAGAATATGGTTTCTTTTTACTGTATTGGCAATATTTTCAGTTTCTGAGAACTTCTGATGAGCAGAAAACTGGACTAGAGGGAATTCTAGGTCAGGTTTGAGTATTTAACCATGTGGACAAGGCATACAGACCCAACCTACAGCTCAGGCTTACTATGTGGTAGAGTTATACTGCGGGTTTTCTTTTGCATTCAGATGCACTTTAGGAAGAATAATTTTGTTTCACCTCCTCCTTGACTCCTGATGGGTGTTACATTTTTTCACTGTCTCAGTGTCTCAGCATATCAGCCTTTTCTTGAAACTCTTTGCCTAAATATTGCCAAAACTAATGGTCTGTCAGGAAGTTTGAAGTAGAAATAAAAATGAAGCTGGCTACAAATTCATATTTGCATTAGATTTTACTCAGTTTAAATTAACTTCTCTTTTAACTGGGACTGGCGATGGAGCTTTACAGAAGGTATCACTATCATTTACCATCAGTAGCGATCAGGTTGTATTATCTAGGGAAAAGGGTAAACCACAATTCATTATGCTCTGAGATAAAGAACTGGAAGATATTGAATAGAGGAATTTGAGACCAACCCAAAACAGATGTTGGAAATGTAGGCATAAAGTAAGAGGAGCCTTAACCCCCAAAAATGTGCTGACTAATATATTAAAGGAAGGATAAAAAACCAAACCAAACCCCCAAATATGAAACACACATATGCCAAGAGAAAGAGAAACCTGGAAAAGGTCCTGAAATGGCAGAAGCTCTTAAGTGACCTAATCTTGGCTCTATTTTAGGGATTCTGGTTTCAGGAGGCAGCCTGTCAAATTCTTGCAATGTATGCTAAAACAGACAGGGTGGATTAAATGGAAAGCCTCATTTTCCTCCATTACATCAACAGTGTGTTACAAATGAATGCAGCGTAGATGCAAATCAGAATTTGAAACAGTTTACTTTTATTGCATTTAAGTAGAAATAACTGTTAAAGGTGTAAGACAATTTAAAAAACACCCAAACTCAAAGCAGTAGCTTCCCTTCTGCCTGCCAGAAGACACAGGGACTTTGAAATAACTTTTAGTTTATAATATCTGCTATTTACCTACCTGTTTTTAAGAGAGGACAGAGAAACAAAAGCAAATGACTGCCCAAAGTATTCTGAAGATGCTGCTTTCTCAGCTTTATGCATGGATTGTCCTGTTTAGATGTGAGTGCCACATGGGAGTGACAGGTTCTCAGAAAATATGCTTTTTCTGGGTACATAACAGACTTAAAGAGCTCAGTCTGTTTAGCTTATCAAAAAGAAGACTGAGAGGTGATTTGATTATAGTATATAAGTACCCTCATGGGGAGAAAATACCAAAGGGGTCTTTTGTATAGCAGAGAAAAGACTTAGCAAGAATTGGTGTTGGGAGTGAAAGGCAGACAAATTCACATTGGAAATAAGACACCATTTCTTGAAAGCAAGGGTACCTGACCACTGGAGCAAAGTCCTAACCAGAGATTGGAACTGGAGTCTTATTCTTTGAGTAAGAGGGCAGGTTTCTATGCAATGTATGCTTTAGCTGGTGGGAGGAATATAAGGGAAATGGGGTGCAACATAACAGCCATGGTATACAGGAAATTACTTCAAGCTTTAAAGGTGGTGTATACAGCAGAGCTAAAGTCTGCTTAAAAATTACAATTTTAACATTCTCTGTCTCTGAGCCTGAGCAGACTGTCCATGATCTCCCCTGCTCTTACGCGCCACTGAGGAGCCTCACATCAGTTAGTACCTCCTTGCTGGTCCAGTTGGCACATTGGCTTGTCCTGATGTACATACTGTGGTCAGCCTGAATCCCATGCTCCAAAACACCTTGCTTTGTGGATGAGGCACTTGTCTCAGGGTCAGTTTAGTAGCTACCTTTTGTACAGTGGTCTGCAGCACATGCCCAGGAGGCGGAACATCCCCACTCTGAGCCCAAGAAGATGGGGACTATGCTCACACCTTCTGAGTGTGTCATAGTCATCACAAAACCAGGACTGGACCATAGTCAGGGTCTGACGGCCTGAGGAAGACATAGTCTGACTCTTTAGCCTGCGGGTGGTGGGATGAATCACAATTCCTTTTCCCAGTGTGCTTTTGGCACTTGGGTCACTGAATTTTAAACACAGAAATGTGAAAGCACTTCCGGGAGCAGTGACTTGGGATACCCCTCTGTCCCAGGCAGACTCATTCAAATACCTACATGAGGCATGAAAACTCCCTGTAGGATCCCTGGGAGGTTACCCATTTGTTGAAAGTTATGCACAAGTTTCTTCTGCTGTGCAAAGCATTCCTTGTAACGCTGCAGCACAATAGTCGCATGTTACACATTGCCCTCCACAGTAGTGCACAGTGCCTAATGGGGAGGAAAAAACTCTTCCCAGATCTGCATTATGTTTTATATGAGGGGCCTTTTTCTGGTGTAACTTAGAGGGAGAGAAGGTAATTGGCACAATTATATCTAAGATTGTTACTGTTTTCTGGGACTGAAATAATAACGGATTGTCAGACACTGGGCATGTGTGGGCTTCATGTTCTTTTCTATTCAGTTACTCAATAAAAATAACTGTGAGAACAATTTCCATGTCAAAGAGAGATTGTGTTGCCTTTTCCCACTGAAATACATCAGGTATGGGGGGTTGGCAGTAGAAAGCAGTAACTCTAAGATATGGAAAGACGGCAATGGATGTGTTCAGTCTTGGGTAAACTGACAAGAAAAAAAGGAGGAAATGAGAAGAATGAATCAAAACTGACTCAGCTACCTTAACTGTTTTTTTAAATGAGGCATGCCTCATCCTGTTCTGAAAAGGATGTTGACCAAGACTCCCCCACTACCAAATCCCACTATATCTACGGATACATGTGTGGCACTTGTTACCTGAAAATCATGTACCCTCTCAGGGATATTCTGGCTAAAGGAAAACATATTTCTTAGGTTAATCAGACTCACAACGGCTAGACTAGCATTTCATTTCTCTGTATCTCAGTCACAGCCAAAAATTTGGGTGAAAAGACAGGGATCAGGCTAGGAAGCTGCATCTTTATAAATGGGATGGGATGGGTAAGATGTGTCTTTGTGATGCATCAAACAAATGCATCAGGTATATATTAGGACAAGAGACCACACTAACGCTGGTGGTGGTGGGGAGCAGCTGGAATAGTGTGATGGTTTGGAGCCTAGCTGAAAGAGACAGCATGGAGGAAAAGTACAACAAGGGATAGGTGAGAGGAGAACAGTCTGAGGGTATTGAGGTTGCCAGTAGGAAAGACAAGCAATGGACTTCTACTTGTTGGTTTACGAGTTTGACGGACGTAATGAGAAAGCAAGTGGATATAATCCTTTCAGTTGCATGAGTGTGCCTGGGGATCTTTCTGTGTTGTGATAGATAGGATCCAAGTTCAGGAGAAGGGCACGTTTTAGGTGTAATAAGCCAAGAAGCATGTGAAATCTCAGAAAATAACTGGAAATTTTCCTCCAACAAAGTATGCGTATTTAAGAAACTGATTACAAAAGCCAAACACACAGAAGTTTAGTCTACTTTCTTTGAAGCAGATTCATTATGTAAGGGGTTGATGAAAAAAAGCAGCAGTTTTATACCAGTCTGTTACTTTTTCCAGGGCAGACATGCTCCCCACAAGAGGATCTCCTACAGAAACTTATCAGAGTCCTAATCCTTTGGCATTCATCACTCTTCTCTGTGGATGCCTACAATAGGTGCATTAAAGTCTGAGACAGGCGCCTAGATTTTGTGCCTTCTCAGCAGAGAGAATGATGGGCAAACAGGACACAAGCCACCTCCTCCTAAGTGGATAGCTGGAAAAGATCAGATGAATCATAAGCCAAAAGTGCCTATTTCTCTTTATTGTCTATAAAGGGAGCTGATGGTGATACAGGCTCATCCATATGTTGCTATCTATGTTGTTTTCTGAGAACTGCTCAAACAATTTATTAATTACCCTGAAATTATCAGTACCAGAATTAAGCAGAAAAAGGTTTTGGAGCACTCAGGTGCTCAGATATTGGTTTTCATTCTAACTTGGAAATGAAGACTAAAATATCTGAAGCTACCTGTAAAAGAGAATGAAGACTCCTCATAGAGTCCTAAGGGTATGTATACCTAAGGGTATGTATACCAAGGAGGTTTCCAGACAGACTGCTCAAAGGTTGAGGGGATAGGTTGTGAAGAAATTAGTCTGATGATGCCCATGTTCTGATGGGAAACGATCACAATAGAAATCTTCCCCTTTCGATGTTTTGCCATGTTTCACAGCATTATCCTCACTTCATGGGTAAACAAAAACCTTTTCTAGTTTGGTGATGCACCTGAATTGATTCTTTTACACCAAAAACTATAACCTTCCCTTTCTGGAGGACTGAAAGACAGAGGGACTAGCAGGAGCTATAGATATAACATCTGGGAGGCAAACTATTAATTTAATAATGATGGGCTGATTATGCCTTGATTTACTTCAGCCTATCCTGTCTTGAGAAGTGGTTTTAGGGTCCTACCATACCCAATGATAGGACCACATTGTCTTCCAGATCCAAGACAGCTGTGAACATGTACAAAACTTTGAGATGAAGTTGGGCCATGTACCAGAAAGCCAGTGACATTCCTGCAGCAGGATTATACATCCTGCAGGACTCCCACCTTGGAGCCCTAGAGTGTAGCCATTGTTTTCAGCTCCCTGGACATACCTGGCTCACACCCCACTGAGGATTCAGTGTGGGATGGGGATAACTGGCAGCTAGGGTAGGAAAGAGTCACATGAAGCTCCCTGACACTGCCGTCTCTGCCGTCAATGATATACTCTGGCAATAGCTGAGCTTCTTTAGGTGTTTATAACAGTTAACACAGAGGGACACCACTCCATAATTCTGCAGGCCCTTACAGAGCATATGGGAGCCTATGAGGCACCATGACTGGCTGCACTGAGAGAACATTAAGATGGCTGGTCTGCTTGGGGATTGTTGTCCTGTCTGCAAATGGAGATGGTACAACACACTTTCTGCTGACTGGTGCATGCATCCCACCTGCCTAGGTCACTCCTAGGTTACCTATCCACTTCAGTGTTGTATCAAACTCTGGTTAGGGGGCAGCTAAATGGATCACCACCAGTCTTCAGGCTGACCTCCCAAACACCACTTGAGTCACTGAGGGTTGCTATGGTCTCCACAGCTTGAGGCTAGAGAAAAGTCATTACAGTCAATGTACAGAAAAGAGTCCTAGAGGCCTTCAGAGACCAGCAAGGCTGTGAGCCCTCATGGAGAAGGAGGGAGATCATCGGAACCTACAAAGAAAAAAGGCAAAGAGCACCACCTACCTCGCAGCCCTGAGAAGTTTGTACTTCCACTCCCTCCCTCCCAAATTTTTCTTTGCAAATGACAGTCTAAGTAGAAGCTGAGTATGTGAATACTATTGTCTGATGCCAGCATACCTACTAGGAGACTTTCACTAGTCCAGACATGGTCTCTATTTCAAGAAGACAGTACCTAGGCTCATGGTGATCCATGTGTCCAGCTGTCCCTACATTTGGAGGGACTGCTTTACTGTTCAAGGATGTCCCATATGCTGTCTACAGTACTTCCCTGCTGTGGATTCCTCACTGGAGTGTTTTTCTCCAGCAGGACCAGCTTGTTGATTCAGGTGGGGAGGATTAGAAGGAAAATGGACACAGTTTTTCCCCAGGAACCCCACTGTCAAGTGTCATAGTGGAGCCTGAACCCATAGGCTATATGTATGATTATGGCACCAGCAGTCAGACGTAAAGTCAAGAGTCCGTTAACATGGCTAAGTTATTCGTCTGCATGGCAGTACAACTACACTGACAGAGCCTCAGCAAAGCATTACATCCTGCTGCAAGTAACTCAGACTGAATTTTTCTCCAAATCACCATTTGAAAGCTGAGATTAAAATTCAGTAATGCCTGGCTTTAATTCCCCATGATTGAACTACTGTACCTGGGGAGGGAATGGAAGAGAAGATGGATAGCAATGGAAACAATTAGGGGAAAAAAAAGGTGAAAGGCATGACAAGACGGCCGTAAAAGCCAGAAAGAAATGGTCTTAGCAGATGTGTTTCTGATGTAGTTTCAAGTCCCTGGAAAAGTCCAAGTCCTCCCAGTGAAGGAGTCTTTCCCCAGAAGTGGGTCTGCTCACAGAAGCGGGATGCCCTTTGGTCAAGCTTCTCATCTCTGTACCCAAACACCATCTCAGGCAGCATTATGGCTCAGTAAATGCAGCTAGTAATGCAACTTGCACATCACTGGAGTAAGACAAACATGGGTGGGAGGAGAAGGCAGAAACTGACAAAGGGGCAAATCCTATCATGTCTGGGTAATTCTCAGGACCATCTGGCTGGTACTCAGAGGTCCTATTTTGTTGGCACTAAGCTTGGCATGCCTCTGGGCCAAATATCAAATGATGGGCAACAATAGAAAAGAGGAAAATATTGCAGCCTAAAGTGGATACAACAGGACAAAGACTTTAGGGAAATTATCACCCCCATTCTGACTTTTTGTCTAGGTAAAATATTTAACTAATAAAATTGTCTGTATTTTTCCTACAAGTGAAGCTGTTAATGTAAAATTACTTAACTACTAGCAAGAATTTTTTGTATGTTTGAATTCAAAGGAAGAAGTGGCTATAGACTCTTCAGAAGGGACAGGCGAGGAAGGAGAGGCGGTGGCGTGGCCCTCCAGTCTAGGGTCTCTTTCTAAGGTTCTCAGCTAAAGTAGCTTCCACCCCAGAACACAGCAAGCCTTTGGGCCCTCGGTGAATTGACAACAGAGGCTATATATATATATATACACCTCAGTATCCCCAAAAGACTTTAAAATCTTTTCACAGTTGAACTTTTTATTCCTGTTGCTAGTCGTGATCAATTTTCATTTGAAAAGGTACTTGCAAAGCTCTCTTGAGACTCAAACCCCACAGTTATTATATTAAAATAATCTTCAATACATGAATTCAAACAGAATGGAAACTCCCTAGTCAAAGAATGATAACGCAGTTATCTCCTTGCTTTTTTTGTCTAAGCACATTGATTGCCCTAAGTACAATCTACAGGGGAAGTAAATAAAAATAAAGGTTTTTGCATTCCTCCTGAAAAAAAAAAACAGACCAAACAAAAATGAGTTCTCAGTACACAAAGCAGACTGAAGGCATAGGAAGCAATCTGTTCTTTTGTGCCTCAGCATCAATGGCCTTGTATTGACAGGGAGCATCAAGATGGAAGATCAGCTCCAAACCATTTAGCACTGCTTGACAGTCCAAACCAATGGGATACAGGCTGCACGGCAAAAGACATGGGTGGAAGAAACTCATCCCAGTTTGTCCTTCTTTTTCTAGGTGCAGTTTAAGAAGTCAGCACAAGCTCAGTGCTGTAGAGCACCAGCACCTGTGGTGGTGGTGCTGAATATTTTCTGCAACCATCACCTGAAGGTTAGGCCTACAGAGGGAGTCTGGCTGCAGCTTTGAGCTCCCATAAATGGGTTTTGGAAAATACTAATGCCTGTGCTTGTTCCTGCCATTTCTGAACCTTCCAGCTCCTTCCTGGTATCTGTAACAATGTCAGACTTCGTGAGTCTCCCTCCTGGCAGAGAAAAGTGATGTAGGACAGGCACATTACTGGCTCAAGAGAAAGTTAGCTGTACCCAAATGATGTGTATTGCTCTATTTGTGGGACAGAGACTCCCTAAAATTTTCAGAGGGAGCCTGAGAGAAATTTTAAAGCCTGTCCACTCTTTCTGGATGGCCAACATGGGCACTAAGATCCCCTGAAACCCTTGAACATCTGCACCGAGTCACATAAGACGATGGTCATCACCAATACACGTAGAGAGATGTGACTGAGAACCTATAACCCTTAAAAAAATGAGTACAGCTTTGCAGGAACCACCATTTCAGGTATGAGAGAACTGATTTCAGCCTGTTCTTCAGGTAAACTTTCCCTTTTGAGGCTTTCTTTTAAGACTGGGGTTTGAGCACTCCTAAAACAAATAACAGGAGAAGCTTAGTCCTGTGAGGGAGGGAGCAGGGAGTTGGACTCGGTGATCCTTATGGGTCCCTTCTAACTTGAGATATTCTATGATTCTATGATGCTGTGAAAAAAAATTGTCACTATTGCTTACTTTTGCATAGAAAACAGGTGGAAATGAAAGGCTTCATCAGAACTTAGCAGACCAAGTCCATAACTCTCCTGACCTCAGGGAAGAAACTGGATTTTTACTACTAATCATAACTGTTGTTTGTGTTTTGATAACATGACATCCTATGACAGCTGAGTCACTGAAATCAGAATCTTGCTTCTCCTGAAAATTTTATGAACTTTTCAGTGGACTGCTGCTAAATTTTGCAGGTTTGCAGTGAAAGCTGATATTGGGGAGCAAAGCAGCAAAATGAGTTAATATGTGCAATATGAAAGCAATACAAGAGCTTTTGGAAGCTTACCAGAGGGAAGAAAACAGGTCTACTCATAAACAAGGAAGACATGAAATTAATAATGTTTCAAAAGTGACTGAGATAGATAACTTACAGTGGTATCAAGCCTGTCATCAGTAAGAATATACATCAAAAAGGTTGAAATATTAGGCACAGAGAAAAACTACTCAAATACCTTGGAAAATATGAATGCATACAATTCAGCTGGTCTTGATCATATCTTAGGGCAATCACCTCCCAGAGTTATATAAGCTCTAGGCTTCACCTACACTTGAAAGTTACAGCAATAAAATTGATGATGTGGCCCCATAATTGAGCGTGATTGAATTACAGCAGGTAAGCAAGTTACTGCATGCCAGCTAAGCCATGGTAACTGGCTCTGTATGCTCTCAACTAAGTAATGTCTATTCACTTTCACCAACAACATAAAACCAATTTACAGAAACTAAAGCAAAAAAGCGGGTGCTCTTATTCCAGATTGAGAGTGGCATATTTCACTTTGACATAAGTGGATTCACAGTTTGTCTCGGGTAAACTAAAATGTTGATATAAGTTGGGAGGTATAAAAAGCTAAGGTAAAGCTAAGATAAAAGTAATTTACTCAACAACTGGATGAAAGTAAATACTATAGTGACCTTCAGACAAGGAAGGAATACTCTTTGGAAATACTCTGTGAAAAAGAATTTTTTAGGAATTAAGGGAAGGGAAAAAAATATTATGTAAGAAACAGCTCACATGGCAGGATTCTTCCACTTTTATTTCATGAGTAGGTCCCCTTTTTCTAATTGATCTTCTTGCTTTTCACTCAGCAAATTGTGGAATAAAACATTTTTCAAAGTCAGTGAATGAATCAAAATATGGCTCCAGTGATCCTCACGCTAGACAATACATGAACTGCTGAAGAAAGTTCTGGCCAGAAAACTTGCTTTGTTAGAAGTGCTAAAATTAACATAAGGAATACAGCAGATATACTTGTAAATTTACTTTAGTATTAAGCATCCCATTTCACAAGGTATTACCTGGAAAAAAAGTTTAAATTGACTCTGGATAGAAGATACCATCTGGATTGAAATCTTGGAAAGAAGTTTTAAATGCCAGAATGAGTTTTAGGAGCACCGTATTTGTACAGTGTCTAGTGTTAGGCAAGTTTCTCTTAAAATGAGCATCTTATTAATGAGCAAGTAAACAGCACGTTATTGAAAGCCTGCAGGTCATACTACACAGAGATTTGTACTACTGTAACCAAATCAAGTACTAGCTTACTACCATAAAGTACTGAGATAGAACAAAAGGGATTTAGAGAGATTTAAAAGCCAGATTCAATTGAAGACTACCCCTACTAATCTAACATATGTTCAGGATGAAAAGGAGAAAAAATTGAGAGGCAACAGTGCTGAAAGGTACAGAAAGATGACAGAAAACAGCATGCATGCATTTGAAATGTGAGACTGCAGCCAAAAAGGCCAGTACAAATTGATGTTGTATATGCAAGTGCTCGGTACACAGCATGGGATACGACTGGTTTTGTGCTCTCATGCAGTGTCTTGGAGGTATCATACCCGCCTCGTGCATCCTAAGAGGAGAAGGGTGCCGACAAGTTTTAGGACACAGAAACACAGGTTATGAGACTGAAGGATATAGGAATGTTTGAGGCATATCATTTAATGAAGCAATGAAAAACCAGGGAAGAGAGGGAAAGAAGGGTAATAAATGGCAACTGCTTAAAGGCAGTAGAAGCCTAAAGAAGGCAAATGGGGCTAAGAAATGGAAAAAACAGATTAGACATTAGGAATGTAAAATGGTAAAGCTTTTTTTCTTTTATTTTTACCTTCTGGAATAATGTGCAGATAATCAAAGTTCTTTGACTTGTTATTTTCCAGACTGGAGGCCAAAGTCATCAGAAAGTCTTTGGTATGAGCCACATATTGGCAGTGAGCAGGTTAATGGGATCTAACAAATCTTCATTTTTCCATTAAATTTACATGTTTTTTTTCTCATTCTGTACCAAAGTTTCCCCAGAGCTCCAGTTATAAGATATATAAAATGAAAAAACTGCTTGTATTTTTCCTGGATAACCATGGTTCTGTGAATATACATTGCCTGATCTACAGAGCCTTTCCCTTGTGGGAGAGTGATGTTTCCATTGGTTGCATAAAAAGCAGGTCCTTTCCTCTCTTTTTCTTGCCATCAGGTTTAGAATGAATAAATGTTCCAAATCCACATTTCATTAGCTTCTCCTTCTTCAGCAGTTATTTCAGGATCTCAAACCACCATTTCTTGTGCCTATTGCAGAGACAGGATTTTCTCCATAATAACGTTTGTGTAACTAAGATCGATTTTCTCCTTTGCTAGTTTTCCCCAAACTCAACCAATCTGTCCAAAATTTCACAAACACATTTTTTTAGCAGACCATACTTTAAAAAAAGGTACAAAGGAAGTCAGCCACATTATTCATTAGGAGCTGTAGCTTGAAAAAAATCAGGAGGACTGCAGTCTGAAAAAAATGGAAAAAAAATTTGAATGACAAGTGTATCTCCAAAATTACAGTGTATAAACCCAGATCCTACTTGATTCAGTGAAGTCTAAGCAAGATCTGGTGCCTCTGGCTGTGTAGAACTAATTGAGAAGTCATTTTTCAAAGTTAAATAGTCCAGATTTTTATGATGGTGTCTCCAGTGAAACAGGTTAGGAATGACATAATTGTGTACTGTGTGTTATGGTCACTCTCAGAAAGGGTGTGCAGTTGTGAAGGCAGAGGGCAGGCCCTCCAGAGCAGACTAGTCTGAAACCAACAGGCTTTTCAGATGCTGAGTTGAATGCAAGTTTCAGAAATTCCCATTGCAAAAATGAAAAAAAAAGTAATTTTCAAGGTTTCTCACAGAGTAAAATGAAATTTTGAAATTGTTCTGGTTTTGCTTCATTCAATGTCTTTTTACTCCTGCCCCTATATTATTCAAGTTGTGGGATTTTTTTCTTATTTTATAACTATTGAGGAGAGCTGTGATTAATACTCTTTTTTTTTTCTTTTCCTAGATTTAAAGATCTTACCTGCTCAGTTATACGTATCTTGACCAAGGTATGGTTTTTATTTCACCAGCTATAGGGGTGGGCATCAGTTCCACATTACAATACCTACATGTAGTGTTGGCAGTGTCAGCGTGTACACTGCAGAGCTCCAGGCACTGCCCACACTGAAGTTTCTGGTGCCATTTGAAGTCCCCTGGGGTATCTGAGCAATCTGCATGGGGCAGGCAGTGAGGACATAACACCTAGGGGAGAGCTGAGCTCTTGTGAAGTAGCAGCCCAGGCCAGCTGGGAGGCCCCAGGGCATCCCAAGTGACCATAGCTGCTACATTTAGCCAGTGGGATTGCTCTCCAGGCTCTGTTGACTGCATTGAATCCTCTGGAAGCTTGGACATTTGGTGCACATATAGAAACTTACATTACATGATACCTGAATTTTTTTTTTAATCTTCCTTTCTACTCAACAAAAAGTATCAGACACCTTGGATTCACTTCAGTAGTCCAATGTTATTCGAGATGACCAGACTGTCCCACGTCACCTGCCACTCCAGTGGGAAACAGATCTTCATATGGATGTTTTAGATACCCTTGCTTACCTCAGATGACAGAGGATGCCTATATCATTGACTGAACGAAGTCCTCCTGGAGTGCATTTCTTCTTGTCCTAAGGTTGAGGTCTAAAACAAGCTAGATGAATTACACTTCAACAGTGCCTAGTTTCTCTGACTTGACTATGAGGGGATTTTTCATCTACTCTAGCCGCCTGAGATGAATCCCACATAGAGTGCCAGACAATATTTAAGTAGCTGCTGCTCTTAAAGATTAAAACAATGTGTTGGGTTTTTTTTTTTTTAGTTATGATATTCTCCAGGTCAGAGTTTGCAATGTATAATACAAAATGCATTATGAAAAATGCAAAATGCAAAATCAATGACACCACAAAATGATATAAAAATACACAAGTCAAAACAGCTCTATGTCGTATCATTAAAAACTGACATTTAGAATTTTGAAATAGAAACTTTCCAAAATATAAATGTCAAGACATTTTCTTTTCTAATTTCTCCACAGTAACTTTTTCAAAATTATTATCAAGAAGTGTTTTGAAAATGTATTTTTGACAGCTCCACATTTTGAAGGAAGTAAAATAATACAATGCAAAAGACCTACCAATATGGCATTCCCATCAGCTCCCCAGTATCATGCTGCATAGCTCTGTCTACAAGCTACAGAGTAATTGAGACTCAGCCACCATGACTGGTAGGTGAGTGGTTATTGTTGATTTCATCAGTTCTCATTTTTTTTTAATGAACATGAGCAGTAGTTTTGATATGTCATGATATATCTCCTGCTTATGGGGACATCAGGGAAATCAAAGATTAAAATAACTGTCAGTAGGAAATTTGGAGGAGGTGATCATGATGGGGAAATACAAAATTCAGAAGAGTGAAGAAGAAATTACCAGTGAAATTTTTGAAGGTGTTTAATTATTGGCCTAAAAATGTTCACACTGGAGTAAGTAGTAAATATCCTACTTGTTTCAAGAGCCAGACTGTTACATGCTTTGGAAAAAAAAATAACCTATTGGGGAGAGATGGAGAGAGAATGAGAGGCCTAAGTCTGAGATCATTTGACTTCAGAAGTTGAGGGAATAGGTTTATTTTTGAAGGTTGTTCCAAGACTTTCCTACACGGGAAACACAGAGGTAGAAAGAGATGGAAATTTCTTCTCAGCACTGAAATTTCCCTTTGAATTATGATGGCTTAGATCTGAAGACTCACTTCAGCTCAGAACCAATAGTAAAATTAAGGTGCAGTGTTTTGAAATGCCTTGCAAGGCAGTAAATGAGCACTTACTGTGTAGCCAATGGACCGCAGAAGATGTGTGTTGCCACAGATACATTGCTCCAGGTTGTTCAGTTAGCGGGCTAGAAAATTCATTGAAGACAACACTGCAAAACATTCAAGCTTGAACTCCACCCCCCTCCCTGGCTCTGTCTCCCTCCCTCATCCCCAGCAATGCATCTTTGCAGGGGACTGGCATTCTTCTCAGATGGATTTCCTTCAAGGTTTTTGTGACAGGACCTGGATATGTATCAGTGCAACTGGAGTTTTTGTTTCATTTTCTTTTAAGAAGGTCCAAAGATGGCTGCTGACTAGAGATCAAGCTTTATGTTTTGTTCTTTTCTTTCTCTGCAAAGAAAGCTTATGCACTCTTACCTCTTGCTGAGACATGTTTGTATTCCCAAATTGCCTGCGCTGAGGTTTTTCATGCTCCAGTAATGACATCCGGCTTCTCACTCCTTAACCGCTTTCCAGTGAGACTACCAATAGAGCCGTCCATATTTATCAGTTATTTGTCTTGATTTCTCCCCGCTTACTCTAGACAACAATTATTTGTACTGGAACAAATTGTGACTTTGGAATGTATTTTAACACAGTAGACAAAATAAGGACTGGAGACTTCTAGTTTTGAGGTCAGTGGCAAAACTTACCAGGCAGAAGCAGAATGAGACCCTGAAGCTCAAAGGTAATAGAACGAGAGCTAGCTAAAGAGAGCAGTGCCCATTAATTACTGAGCCTCCATCCCATCTCTCACCTCAATAGTATTAAAAGACTAGTACAGACATCTAAATTAAAAATAAATAGTCTATAGTTCAAGGCATTGATTTAACCTTGATATTGAAGACTCTCTCTAGGGATACAGGCTGGGATACATAAATACAGGCTGATAATTTGGTGAATGCTCAGTATGAATTAGAATCATCTTTCTGCATTAAGCAAACACAGACAATGTTCCCAGGACATCATTTCCTCATCTGCAGCACGAGTGACGACATCCCTGTCATCTTTAGGATGTTTGCTCAACCAGCCCTGAGCTTGGCGCCCAGCCCTGCCCCTCCGACCAGATGGCAGGGAACGTGACTGCTGTGCCTCAGTGGGTGATGGAGCTTCTTGTTTCTGTGTCTGTCCTGTCTTTTGTATGGTGAGTGGGGATGGAGATGGGAAAAATATTTCATCAGTAAAGATCCCTGTCCAAATGATGTGTAAACATCCTCATCAAAACACCGCTTAATTTTATGCCAGTCGGGGGCAGTTGACAGTGGTAGCAAATCGGTTCAACTGCTAACTAAGAAGGAGAAATAACATTTAAAAACAGAATTGTCAGGTGAGGGCAGAAATATTTCCTTCCTATGTAGGCTGTGAGATTCAAGCATTCCACATAAATATGTTTACCTCAGTAAGAATTCATATCCTTCTGCCTTCTCCCTTAGTTTCTCACCCTTAGTAATTGAGACAATCACTACTCTCCACTCTTCTCATTTTTCAATGACAGACTGAGACAATGCCCATATTAAGCACTATTTTCGAAAATTCACAAGAAGCTGTGGCTGACCTGGGAACTGAACCATATCTTAAGCTGTGTATTAGTGCCTAGTCCTTTGAACTAAAAGCCTACACAGATTTTGTTAGGCAGCTCTCCCACAGTTAAGCACTCATTTCTCATCTGCATTACAGGACCATCCTCTACAGTTTGCTGTTCTGGAGATACCCTGGGAAAGTCTATCACAGCATATTAACGCAGTAAATATGGCATTCCATTGCCTGGAACAGGGCTCAGGCTTCCTGTTAACTAACAACATGGGCCCCATGACTTCTCACGCTTTGTCTGGACTTTGCTTGGCCTCTCTGGAAATTTATTTTAGCTAGTAACAGCAATTATTTAAATAACCTACTTTGTTTTGGCTTTTGCTTAGTGTGGTACGTCTCTCTGGCATAACACTTAATGCTATATGTATATTTATAATACCATCTACTAATAGTAAAAACAAATAGTTCTTTCATGCAGAATGATATTTGATCCTAGAAAGAAATACAGCTTGGAGGACTACAGGCATGGGATGATAGCAGAGGCTTTGAAAGCATAGGCAAAGGATCTGGCCCCAGGGCTATAAGTAGCACACCACTGGTCAGTTACTAGTCATCAGAGGAGTGCAAACTTGAGAGCTGGGTAAAATGGTTTTAGAAGTAACTTCTATCTGATGCCTGTAAATTGTGGTACAGATAGTAAATTCAGATGTAACACGGGCTTGCAGACCAATGAAGAAAGAGAAGAGATTAAAGGTTGTTGGCAAACATACGAAAATGACCCCAAATGGATACAAGGTTGAGGAGCAAGAAATGGCCAATGTTGCACTCCAACTGGAGAAGGACTCTCTTGCACACCCCCAGAAGCCAGCAACCTCAGGGCCCTTGGGGGCAGTGGGAGGGTGGGTACCAGAGAGGGTTAGAAGTTAGAAAGTTTGTGTATATATCGTTTAACACTATGTAATTTGAACTATTAGTGTTACTATCATCATAACTGGGCTGATAATTCTTTGACTAGACTGTTAAGACTAATTAGAATAACAATAAATTCTTGGCTTTGCCTGTATGTGTTCATTTTGCCCATAAAAAGACTTTGAGCATAACAAATTAGTGAGAATTCAAGCAAGCTATTCTGTAACTTGGATGCAACATGCTGCTAACACCATGTATCCCAGAATCCCTTGAGCATCTTTTGTACATTTAAGGATCATAGCCTTCTGCTGCCTTTCTGCTGGTTTCACCATGGCAGGATGTTGCAATTTGTTCGACATAAAGTTGGCAAGAGAAAAAGTGAAAGTCTCAGAACTGTAAGCAAGAAGAAGAAGCAAGAGACTGGATGAGTGACTACCTTATCTCAGTTGCCACAGTCCTTTGACGAACATCTTTCGCAGGGTAGTGCAAATGCAGCAGGGGTATGGATGATTGCGGAAGGCCTACCGCATCATGCTGATCTTGAACGCACAGTATCAGCAACCCCATCCTGACCCATGCTGTGCTCCAGCTACATGTTGCTGTGCAGCAAGCTGTGAGGTTCTGGAGGAGTAGGGCCACTGCAATGTGCTAGTATTGACTGTGGAGCAGCAATATGTTCATGTCTGGGTCTTTACCTGGTCCAGTATTGGGTGAATAAGCTTCTCAAGAGGCTGGCCAGGCTCGATTCTTTCTAGCATGTGCCCAGTGGTTTGTCTTCAGTGAGTCCACTGTGTGTCTCATTGCTATGAGGTGCACAACACCATGTGCCATGTCTGGCTGAATGTGTTCCACAACACTCTGGACATCATTTAGGAAGAGCATCCTGCTCAGGTCTGTTAGGTTGTTTGTAGGAGAAATAGTCTGACCCTGCTGTCAGGGAGAAGGAAGGGCAGTGGAAGGCCACAACTGTTACAATTGTGAAGGGCCAAAGCCTTGCTAAAAGTAGTGGGAAATTTATTTCAGAAATGTGGAGTCTTCCTCTTATTACAAAACATCAACCTATTCTTGTACACAAGGTTGGTGCGGAGGGTGTGATGATACTCTAAGCTCAATGGCAGCATTTATTCCCTATGCAGTAACAGATGGTGTCTGATCCATGGATCCCTGCCAGGAGTTCATCAGCTATGTGTTTGGGTAGCTCAAGTCACGGTCTGTGAGATCAGTTCGTTGGCTGAGTGAAGAGCAACATCATCACCATGGCCTGTTGCACATTTCACAAGCTGCTAGTGACTGATGTGGCTGAAGGTAGGCCAGGTGCTCCACTGGCCCCCACCTAGCCTTAGGCAGGTTTGAGGGATTGCTTAAGTGACAACATCCTCTGGGGGAGGAAGGGACATGTGAAATGCATCTGCATGTAAGTCCAATGCAATACACATTCCATAAAAACCATGGTGTTTCTGCCTTGTCCACAGACTCTCCATCCAAAGCCCTTTTCTTACTTCACCTCACCTTCCCCCGTCCTCTCTGCAGAGAACAGACTCCTTCTGTTCATCCTGAGGATCATCCTGAGGCCAACAGCAAAATGCTCAAGCTAACCAGCTTACAATAGAGGTCCCTAATCTCTTCCCTTGGCTAAAGTAACTTCTTTTGTAAGAAACATTATCTCAGTGATGAGGGCATACAGGCAACTCTTATTCCATGCTAAGAACCATCTATTTCTCTCCCGGAATTCCAAACAGTAAAGACACCAAAGGGTTGTGGAGGAAGAGACACGTTACACTTGCCACCCAGGGCTCCCTGGAGTGAGACCTGTCTTGGGACACCTCCTCAGACAGGCATAACTCCTGAATGGGTGAATCTTGCAGTCCACTTCAGTTGTAAGGGCAACAGGGACAAGAGTATTCTCATCCAGGAACTGGACCAATAGTGGAGGATAATCTACTTAATTGTGGTCCAGTCATAAGCATAGTCATAAGATGAAGTATGAGAAAGCTAGTATTCTTTCAGAAAGAAGTAAATTGGCAGAAGGGTACATCAGTCAGCCAGACCACAGGTAACAGCTGGGTTAAACAAGATATTTGTCCCACTGGAGGAATAAAAAAGCTCAGAAAAAGGTTTGGTTTGGGTTTTCTTTTTAAATAGAAGCCCACCCCTTTTTCACAGAAGACTTCTGAGATTATTTCTTTATTTTGGTCGAGCTTTGAATAAAGATCATTCTTGTTAGGATTAACTTAGTCTTTACGTCCACAGGGATAACTGATTGCCAGACAGGCTATCCTTGATTAGTGAGGTCAGCTCATATTAGTCATAGTCACAGTCAGCTGGGGCTGCTGCAGCATCATCTAGAATCCACTCAGAACATTCACTCAGAATAGCAACAATTCTGCACACCCGCGCTGGCTTTCTGCAAAGGAAGCAAAGACAGAGCCTCGGTATTTATGAGCAAAGACCTGTACTGGAACTAGCAGTGGCACAGAAGACCTCTGTGCCCTAGACAGACGCGTACATGGGGCCAAGTACTACTCAAAACTGGAGGGAGAGACACATTCCTGAGTATGATATCTGATGCGTTTATTCACCAAACAATCACTAGAAGAGCTGAGGCAGTGTTATTTTAGATGTGGTTTTCAAGAGTCATGAGAATGTCATAGAAGGTCATGGAGGATAGTCTTGGATTAAGTCACAATAGCATTTCTAAAGAGAGCAAACTTTGGTAAACTAGGAATACTGATTAGGAAATTCAAATGACCTGAGAAATCAGGGACTTGAATGCCGAAGTGACTTAGGATTTATTCAGATCAAAGTTACTAAAAACTGTCAGGAATGTGCATGACAAGCAAGCTGCAGGCTTCCTTGCATTAGTAATCTCCCTCTCCTTCCCAAGAGAGGTATTAGGAAGAAGCAGAGAGCTTGGAAGGAGTGAAAAAAAGCTAGATCAGCTCAGGCTATGACTATATTACTTGCCTGGATGCACTTCCAAGTTTCTTGGTCTGGGTGTATGCTTCTGATATATCCCAAATCCCATCCCTTCTTTTTCCTCCAAACGCACTCTGATTACTATGGAGAGGCAAGCTTTAAGAAATATTTGATCTGAATCACTGGAGGATCAGGATCCCTGAACAAATTGCAGGTAAGTCTGTACGTGGCCAAAGAAAGCTGGAATCAGGCAGTATATTGATGCAGCAAGAATTTGCCATGGTGAAGACAAGTTAGGTTTAGTTTATAGTATTAAAACAAGAAACAGAAGATTATTCAGCTATCAGATAGGAAGAACAAGAAGAGAAATGGGACAATAATGCAATACGGATACATGGAAGATAGTTAGGACTGTTCTTTGTTTACCTTTGATAATGTATGCCACAGTGGTGAGCAGGGATGCAAAGCCAATGACCTTTGGAGACAGAGCAGTCAGAATGAGGACAGGAAAATGGAAGTCATCACAAGCAAACTGAAGTGACACTCAGACTATGTTGACAACAGTAGTGCAAAGATTTTTGAACTGATATACCAGCTTGGCCAATAAGTAGTCTAAACATGCTTTCAGGACAATGAACTCATCTTCTGGTAGAGGGAAGCAGGGGCATTGGGAAGAGGTGCAGTGAAAGCACTGCTCCTTTTAAACCCCAGCTGACTGCCAGCACTGGCTTAAAATGCCCTCATGTTGCACTTCCAAGTAAGGGTGGGGGGAGATTATTCTCAGTTGGCTCAGAGGTGCTTATCCCAAGGGCAGACACTGCCTTAATAAGCTGACTGAAGTCAGCAGAGACTGTGATATTAGATAATCTCTATTGCTGAAACTGGAAAGAAAGAAAGTACTACAAACTGAAGCACAACACCTGAACATTTGACATTGAAAGACTTGGGAACAGATGGATATGAATTGACTGTGACTAAGCAGAGGCTGGAGGCTGAAAGATTTTTAGACATCAAGGCAGAGCAGTTCCAAAGCAACCTTCCAAAATGATATAGGGAAAAGAAAAAAAAAAATAGCTAATTTACAGATGAGGCTTGGCTGGATTATGAATGATTCCATAAGGAAATAACTAGAGAGAGGAAGAAAGGTAATGCAGAATTTGCTGTAAGTTTTTTCTTCTTTATGTGCAGTTTCTTGTAGGCTCAGCTTGGATAACATTCCTGCAAAAGAAACAGTTCAGTTTACAATTAGTCCTACTTTGACCTGGGTTGCTCTGCACAACAGGAATAAGCCAAGAATAGTTCCAGCTCGGGACTGGGAAGCACTCAAGAATGATACAAGAGTCAACTGACAGCCCAAGGAGATTTCCACAGATTTCCATTCCTTTTCTCTGTATACTTTTCAGATTATTAAGAGTTGGAAAAGTACTTGCTTCCTTTCTCATGAGATGTGAAAACTGGTGATATGCTTTGAAAAAAAGACCTTTGTGGGGGTTGTTATGTTAAAGTCACAAGTGCTACAAATCACATTGGCCTCACTGTGGCAAGTTGATTGTCTGATGTTACTTGCATTGGTCTTCACGAGTTTGCTTCCTAGGCAGAGCCAGGCAAAGAGACAGAAGGTAGGAGGAGATTCAGGCTGCTCTCTGGCTTCCTGGACCTGGTCCATGGGCACGGAGACCTGAAGAAAGCCTAGGAAAAGAGCAGGAGAGTAGGAGTCTAAAGTTTGGTGGTGGTCGTGGAGAGTGGAGTTGAAGTAGCCCACTTTCATAAACATTTGATAAGTACACTTGTGTATTTAAAATAATTCCTTTTAGCTACTGCTGTAGCTTGTGCTGGAGGGGCTAATGGATTTGCTGAAGAGATGTCAGCAGCAATAAAGATCTGAATGGTATTGTCATAAGTGATAGCTGTTCATCGGGTGATCCTTTATTTCACAAGACAGCATCTCTATTGACCCTGTTCCTTCATGGATATAACCTTGGTTGCTTCCCAATGTATTATGCATGAGGTAGATATCCCAAAGTCCCCTTTGCAGACAGGCTAGAGAAATTTACTTTCACACCAGAGCCTTGTAATGAACTCTCAGCTCACATCATCGCCAAGATATTAATATTGGAATTTACTTTCTATTATTACAGGACGCACTCTCACCTATATGGTAAGTAGCATAAGTCCATTTTTTTCAGTCATCTCCCACATATTCTAAACTGAATCAAAGCGGTATAGGGCCTGTGAGCATCCCCTTTTGTAGTCAAAGACACAGGTTTCCATTTTAGCCAGTCAAAAAAAAGTTCTTGTTCTCATTTTTACCCTGCTGATGAGTTTGAAACAAAGTATAACACATGTTGGAAGTTAACCTGTGAAATGAGGATTATATTTTTGGGGGTAGAGTCATAGAATAATTAATTACATTGACATTCTCAATATATTACACCTCTGTGGGACAGACAGTAATGTCTCTCACTCCTGCACTAATCTCTTGCAGCACCACGCCAACAGACAATGAACTTGAGGCTATTGCTTACTCTGACCTACAATAGCTTTTGAAATCAAATGACATCTCTGGGAATCTATCTCTGCTTTTCTGCTGGTGTTTGATATATAGCATATGTATATATTCTCAAGCAATAGGCTGAGAGCCCCTGACATCCTCCCAAGAGGTTAGCACAAGTATGAGTCTTCAAGCAGTGATGTTTCCTGCTAATTGTAATCCATTCTACTCATTTTCTGGAGTCCTAAGATATTTATTAGAGTCATGTTTTATAAGAATTTAACCCATCCTACAGAATACATAATGATATCCTCCCCATAATTTTGTGTAAGAAACCTGAAAGAAACCCTACAATATTAATTGTTTCCTAGATTTGAAAGCAATTTCTATATAACTCTTTAAGGTTTTATCTTAAGAAAATGCTTCTAGACATAAAGAAAAGACTGACTTTCAAGAGGCTTTCCGTGATAGAAAATGCCACCATTTCCATATGGCTATTCCACAGATTCCTTTAATTCTTTGGTGTAAATTTAATTAATTATTAGGTCTACTAAGACCAGTTTCTAAGAGATGAATCAAGCCTCATATAGATTGCTGCTGCTCAATATCTAAATAAGGCTCATACAGGAAAGAAAAATAATCTCCCAGCCACCAATCCTGCTTTATTCCTGAGAATGATTATGGTCAGTACGCGGGGTTGAACTTATCACAACCTATTGAATTTTACTATCACACCACCACCCTTGAGCTTTACCTATATTATTATAGAGACATCTGTGTGTGCTTTTGCTATATATCATTATGCAAAGCAGTGATACGCAAACAGTAATTTCCACATCTGCATCTCTGAAGGCTGCTTTGGCTTCTGTCCATTACTGTTTCATTAACTGCACTAGACCAGGGCAGTTCAACACTCGCAGTGAAAGCTTCAGGAAAGCATGGGGTGACCAGCTACTCTGTGCTTTAAATCAGAAATCAGAAAGGTGTCCAAGAACAGCAGGAGGGAGTTCTCAACCGCCAGAAAAGTTGTCTTTCTGGTGATATTTGACCCTCACCCCTGCTCATGTGAAATCCCAGCAAAAAAAGTAACATTTCTGCAGGAAAAAAGCTGTTCTTTTTGGGACTCTGACTAAATTCAGGCTTTATCATGATAAAGATGGCAAGGAGAGGATATGTCTTTTATTAGACAATTTTATATAGTTAGAAAAAGGACAGAGAACTTTCAGGTACACCAATACTTTTCAGGTTTGAAACATAAATCCTAATGCCTACTCTTTCGTGATACTTCAGTGGCATAAAGTATTCTCTGTGTAACAGCAGATAGACCTGGAAAGGAACATGGGAGTTAACATGTATTGTTAATGTCCCTACCCAAAGGAAAGTCCAGCTGTATCAGTAAGAAGCAAACTGTCTGGATGTAGTGGCTTCAGCTACCCAGAGCAACTCCTACCTCAAAAGTGAGTGAGAAGAGTGGAATGCCTCATTTCATTAAAAAAGAAGTCTTTTAAAGTCAGTTCTGGATGACAATAAGTGAAGGAACAGATCACAAAAGGGATTCCACTGGGGTTTGAGCCGAATATAAATGCAAGCTGAAATGCAGCAGTTTGGTATAACCTACACACCAAAGACTTTCTTTTTAGGGCAAGTTTTAAGACAACCTTAACATTCCCCCCCCCCCCCTTTTTAAAAAAAAAATTTTTCCCCCCCCCCCCAATCAAACCCCCCCCTGCCACAACTTGAGGCCATTTCCTCTCGTCCTATAGCTTGCTGACTGAAGTCAGCAGAGACTGTGATATTAGATAATCTCTATTGCTGAAACTGGAAAGAAAGAAAGTACTACAAACTGAAGCACAACACCTGAACATTTGACATTGAAAGACTTGGGAACAGATGGATATGAATTGACTGTGACTAAGCAGAGGCTGGAGGCTGAAAGATTTTTAGACATCAAGGCAGAGCAGTTCCAAAGCAACCTTCCAAAATGATATAGGGAAAAGAAAAAAAAAAAAAAGCTAATTTACAGATGAGGCTTGGCTGGATTATGAATGATTCCATAAGGAAATAACTAGAGAGAGGAAGAAAGGTAATGCAGAATTTGCTGTAAGTTTTTTCTTCTTTATGTGCAGTTTCTTGTAGGCTCAGCTTGGATAATATTCCTGCAAAAGAAACAGTTCAGTTTACAATTAGTCCTACTTTGACCTGGGTTGCTCTGCACAACAGGAATAAGCCAAGAATAGTTCCAGCTCGGGACTGGGAAGCACTCAAGAATGATACAAGAGTCAACTGACAGCCCAAGGAGATTTCCACAGATTTCCATTCCTTTTCTCTGTATACTTTTCAGATTATTAAGAGTTGGAAAAGTACTTGCTTCCTTTCTCATGAGATGTGAAAACTGGTGATATGCTTTGAAAAAAAGACCTTTGTGGGGGTTGTTATGTTAAAGTCACAAGTGCTACAAATCACATTGGCCTCACTGTGGCAAGTTGATTGTCTGATGTTACTTGCATTGGTCTTCACGAGTTTGCTTCCTAGGCAGAGCCAGGCAAAGAGACAGAAGGTAGGAGGAGATTCAGGCTGCTCTCTGGCTTCCTGGACCTGGTCCATGGGCACGGAGACCTGAAGAAAGCCTAGGAAAAGAGCAGGAGAGTAGGAGTCTAAAGTTTGGTGGTGGTCGTGGAGAGTGGAGTTGAAGTAGCCCACTTTCATAAACATTTGATAAGTACACTTGTGTATTTAAAATAATTCCTTTTAGCTACTGCTGTAGCTTGTGCTGGAGGGGCTAATGGATTTGCTGAAGAGATGTCAGCAGCAATAAAGATCTGAATGGTATTGTCATAAGTGATAGCTGTTCATCGGGTGATCCTTTATTTCACAAGACAGCATCTCTATTGACCCTGTTCCTTCATGGATATAACCTTGGTTGCTTCCCAATGTATTATGCATGAGGTAGATATCCCAAAGTCCCCTTTGCAGACAGGCTAGAGAAATTTACTTTCACACCAGAGCCTTGTAATGAACTCTCAGCTCACATCATCGCCAAGATATTAATATTGGAATTTACTTTCTATTATTACAGGACGCACTCTCACCTATATGGTAAGTAGCATAAGTCCATTTTTTTCAGTCATCTCCCACATATTCTAAACTGAATCAAAGCGGTATAGGGCCTGTGAGCATCCCCTTTTGTAGTCAAAGACACAGGTTTCCATTTTAGCCAGTCAAAAAAAAGTTCTTGTTCTCATTTTTACCCTGCTGATGAGTTTGAAACAAAGTATAACACATGTTGGAAGTTAACCTGTGAAATGAGGATTATATTTTTGGGGGTAGAGTCATAGAATAATTAATTACATTGACATTCTCAATATATTACACCTCTGTGGGACAGACAGTAATGTCTCTCACTCCTGCACTAATCTCTTGCAGCACCACGCCAACAGACAATGAACTTGAGGCTATTGCTTACTCTGACCTACAATAGCTTTTGAAATCAAATGACATCTCTGGGAATCTATCTCTGCTTTTCTGCTGGTGTTTGATATATAGCATATGTATATATTCTCAAGCAATAGGCTGAGAGCCCCTGACATCCTCCCAAGAGGTTAGCACAAGTATGAGTCTTCAAGCAGTGATGTTTCCTGCTAATTGTAATCCATTCTACTCATTTTCTGGAGTCCTAAGATATTTATTAGAGTCATGTTTTATAAGAATTTAACCCATCCTACAGAATACATAATGATATCCTCCCCATAATTTTGTGTAAGAAACCTGAAAGAAACCCTACAATATTAATTGTTTCCTAGATTTGAAAGCAATTTCTATATAACTCTTTAAGGTTTTATCTTAAGAAAATGCTTCTAGACATAAAGAAAAGACTGACTTTCAAGAGGCTTTCCGTGATAGAAAATGCCACCATTTCCATATGGCTATTCCACAGATTCCTTTAATTCTTTGGTGTAAATTTAATTAATTATTAGGTCTACTAAGACCAGTTTCTAAGAGATGAATCAAGCCTCATATAGATTGCTGCTGCTCAATATCTAAATAAGGCTCATACAGGAAAGAAAAATAATCTCCCAGCCACCAATCCTGCTTTATTCCTGAGAATGATTATGGTCAGTACGCGGGGTTGAACTTATCACAACCTATTGAATTTTACTATCACACCACCACCCTTGAGCTTTACCTATATTATTATAGAGACATCTGTGTGTGCTTTTGCTATATATCATTATGCAAAGCAGTGATACGCAAACAGTAATTTCCACATCTGCATCTCTGAAGGCTGCTTTGGCTTCTGTCCATTACTGTTTCATTAACTGCACTAGACCAGGGCAGTTCAACACTCGCAGTGAAAGCTTCAGGAAAGCATGGGGTGACCAGCTACTCTGTGCTTTAAATCAGAAATCAGAAAGGTGTCCAAGAACAGCAGGAGGGAGTTCTCAACCGCCAGAAAAGTTGTCTTTCTGGTGATATTTGACCCTCACCCCTGCTCATGTGAAATCCCAGCAAAAAAAGTAACATTTCTGCAGGAAAAAAGCTGTTCTTTTTGGGACTCTGACTAAATTCAGGCTTTATCATGATAAAGATGGCAAGGAGAGGATATGTCTTTTATTAGACAATTTTATATAGTTAGAAAAAGGACAGAGAACTTTCAGGTACACCAATACTTTTCAGGTTTGAAACATAAATCCTAATGCCTACTCTTTCGTGATACTTCAGTGGCATAAAGTATTCTCTGTGTAACAGCAGATAGACCTGGAAAGGAACATGGGAGTTAACATGTATTGTTAATGTCCCTACCCAAAGGAAAGTCCAGCTGTATCAGTAAGAAGCAAACTGTCTGGATGTAGTGGCTTCAGCTACCCAGAGCAACTCCTACCTCAAAAGTGAGTGAGAAGAGTGGAATGCCTCATTTCATTAAAAAAGAAGTCTTTTAAAGTCAGTTCTGGATGACAATAAGTGAAGGAACAGATCACAAAAGGGATTCCACTGGGGTTTGAGCCGAATATAAATGCAAGCTGAAATGCAGCAGTTTGGTATAACCTACACACCAAAGACTTTCTTTTTAGGGCAAGTTTTAAGACAACCTTAACATTCCCCCCCCCCCCCTTCTGCTAAAAGCAAAATTCTTCAAACCACAAAGAGTTGATGCACTGACTACTTATGAAGCATGGGTGTATTTTTTTATTCCCATTCGCAGGAGGAGCACAGGAGAAGAAATGCTAGCAGTTTTCTGCTAAGACAAGGAGTTATGCTGGACTGTTTAAAAATGGATGTTAAGATTGGCACTGTTAAGTCGCGTTATCAGGGCTTTATTTGGTGAGACTCTCAAAGTCAGCCAGAGTAAGTGGACAGCGGGCAGTGGGAGGTGGGCTGCCAAGACGTACCAGTGGAAGACCAGTGCTTGCTGTAGCAAGTGGGGACAGATTGAGTTTTATAATGCATAGCAGTAGCTATGAGACCAGAGCCTGTAGACAGATGAGAGCTCACTGCTCATTCTTATTTCATCCCTCTGGATATTTTCTGCAGATGAAATAACATTCAGCAGGCCAACACCTGTAAATCATGCCATATTTCATATGTTGGGGGATTAAGGCAGATCTGATGGTGAGTTGGTCTTGAAGCTCTGCAGAGGTATTTTTAACCTACCAGATTCTCTTTTGAAACCCCTGTTTTCATCTTCCCACCACCTATCCCCAGCAGTCAGGTTGGAATACCTTAAAGCGGAATAGAGAAAAAATCTATTATTTCCTTGACATTTTCCATTTACTTTACTGAATCTGAGGCCTAAAATAACTGATAGAAGGTGCCTTGCAAAGACCCTTTTACTAGGAGTATTTAATCTTACAATTTGGGCTGAGCCATGCATATACATAAGCCATATTTTGAAAAGAGACATTTAAAAAAACCCTGAGATGCAGTATTCAGTTAGTTCATTCCTTTTGTAGCAAACAGCTACCAAAATTTGGCATAATCACATTTTTAAACTCACAGTTTATGGAAAGAGAGAAAAAAAATTACAGCTTTCTCTAAGGAGATTTTACAGTTAAAAGACAACCCTGACAGAGATAACAGATTTGAATCGATTACCTAGATATACCCTTTTTCTCCTCCTTCCCTGCAGCTTTTAGAGAAATCTGTTGCAGGCAGATTTCAGAGACTCTCAGCCCAGCAAACAAATTACCAAGGCAACCTTGACACTGATGTCTGGAACTCGGTATGGAGAGAAACAATAAGCACCTTATATCAGTATCCCGAGTCTAAACCCCGTTCAGTATTTCATAGTGCACACAGAGAAATGGGCTTTTCAGTCAGTTGCCTGTATTCTTGTATGCTCACTGATTTTTTTTAAAGCTTTTACTGCTACTCCAGAGATCCTAGCCACTTCTGAAATGTGGTACATGCAAAAGCTCTTATTATAAATAAAAATCTTGTCTGTTAATCTCTCAGAGAGATCTTAATTAAAAAAGCCTCCACCCCCCTCAAAATCTTTAGCTGCTAATCTGCCAGTGCTAGCATTACAAACAACTGTATCTAACTGGAAATGTGTCTTTTGAATCAATAGAAATGGATGGTTGAATTGAATGCATTCAACTCACCTGTGTGAGGAAGTAGATGCTTTTAAAAAGCAGTCACTAGACCAACTGAATAGCATTTTGGTTGGTTGTTTCCTCAGTGAGAAAGCTACATATTCTTGATGCAAGAATGTTATCTTGGAATAAGTTCATTCAAAAAAGCATTTGTCATGCTATTTAAGTGACTGCATCATTGTTTAGCCAGACTGGAAAAAAAAAAAGGGTGCAGAATAAAAATAGCCTTATCAATTCACTTTGTCTGCTTGTATTTGATTCTGGATTATGTGTTGCAGTTCTTACATCACATTTGGGATATTTAAGTCCTTCTCAGGAGTGCATGGTGCTTGGCGACCACAACATGCAGCTCTTTCACCCGTGTTTTCTGTTTTCTTTAAATATGAAATCAAAGAGGAACTTGAAGTAGAAATTTGTGACAGTAGTATTTTATAGGTGCTTTTAAAGCAAAGCTTAGAATATACAGGACTTCGCTTAAAACAAGAAATTTTGCTTGGGGAGTACCTGTAAGCCATGGAAGGTGCATATCCACCTGAAACCAGGAGAAGAGGCCAATTTGCCTTTTAAAACATGCTCTTTCCTGGATCTCATAGTGACTTTAATAATGTGCTGACATGTTACATGCACCCATACATTTTAACTAACATTCAAAAAGCTTGCTTCAAGAGAGCTGTACAGTTCAAAGCAATCCATTTCATTTTATCCAGTAAAGCTAAGCTTCAGAAGTATAAAACTTATATGGTGCAAACAGTGAGGTATGATTTTTCTGTTATTTCTTTAAAACCACTACAGGCTAGCCCTTATAGCTAAGATGCAATTCTTTCTGCATTCACTACTGTTGATAGGGTACACATATTCGGTATTTTCTGCTGTCCTGAAACAAATAAAAGAGAAATCAAAGTTTTTCTTGATGTGTGGATTGCACCATTGTATAAAATCCTTTCATATAGTAGGTCATTTAAGAAAGCAGCAGACACCCACTTAAAATCAGCTGATAATTGCTTTCTGCTGAGTGACTCACCCTGCAAAGCAGCGTGCCTTATTGTTGTGACTTCATTTTTTAATTTTTTTCTCAAGTTGCCCTGAGTGTTCAGAGGTGAGCCCAAGAAGTCTGGCTATATACATCCTGTGTTGTTTGATGCCATCTGTTTTTATGGGATAATGGATGACTTTTCAGGTGTCACTCTCATTACTGTTGATGGCAGGAAACAGCTATTTTCTCCAAGTCATCTCTTCTCACTACCTTTTCCATCAGTCCCTCCATTGAGTAGTAATCCAGTTACCTTCAGGAACAGGAAAGTTGACAGCTTGCCAGCACAGGTGTGTTGGGACATGAATTGGCATGTGAGGGCTTGAATATTTCTGTCTCAGGATGCAAGTATATGTATATATATATGCATGCACATATGTATGCATATATATTTGTGTGTGTGTGTGTATGTGTATTTAAAACACACTGCAGGAGGTCCTGCTATGGTGCTCTCACACTGTTCAGGAGGATGCACGCATTACAGCAGTGACTGGGACCACTCCCAGGCTACTGGCAGACCACTCAGAGATCTTCTCTCAGGTGCCAAAGGTGAAAGAGGTTTGCTTATTTGTCTCCCTTGACAAATGGAGTCACTTACCTGCTTTCAGCCCGAAAGCTAGCCCTCTTCAAGCTGCCTGTCAGTCAACCCTCCAGCCCCATCATGGAAGCATCTCTCTGAATTAAGGTTGAAGACCCCCTCTACCTCTTCCCACCAACCTGCAGCAGGGCAGAGCTTTCCCTCTTTGATCTTCCCTCTCACAAGGGCAGTGCAGCAGAATGGATCGATACTCACTCTTTTTTGGGCAGCTGAAAGCATCTGCCACAAGTAGAGCTGAAGAAATTTTTACAGAACCATTAAATTAATTCAGAAGGACCAGAAGTGTTATCCTTTTGTATTGGAAAGGTTTTGGTAGTGGCTGGGCTGCAGGGGTAGTTTCTGTGAGAAGACACCAGGAGCTGCCTCATGTGACACAGAGCCAGTTCCAGACAGCTCCGAGACGGACCCGTCACTGTCCAAAACTGAGCCCGTCAGTGATGCTGGCGGTGCTCTGTGATAACGTATTTAAGGAAGGGTGAACACCTCTGTGCAGCAGCTGTGACAAAGAAGAGTGAGAAAACTGTGAAAGAAACAACCCTGCAGACACCAAGGTCAGTGAAGGAGAAGGGGGAGGAGTTGCTCCAAGCGCCAGAACAGAGATTCCCCTGTAGCCCATGTAGAAGACCATGGAGAAGCAGGTTGCCTGCCTGCAGCCTGTGGAAGACCACATTGGAGCAGATATCTACACTGCAGCCATGGAGGATCCCATGCCACAGCAGGTGGAGATGCCTTGAAGGAAGCTGCAGCCCGTGAAAAGCCCATGCAGGATCAGGGTCCTGGCAGGAGCTGTGGCCTGTGGAGAGGAGTCCGTGCAGGAGCAGGCTTTCTGGCAGGACCTATGGCCTGTGCAAGATCCACGCTGGAGCAGTTCATTCCTGAAGGACTGCACCCTGTGAAAAAGGACCCAGGCTGGAGCAGTTCTTGAAGAACTGTAGCCCATGGGAAGGACCCACGTCAGAGAAGGTCATGAAGAACTGTACCCCATGGGAGGGACCCCATGCTGGAGCAGGAGAACAGTGTGAGGAGGAAGGAGTGGCAGATACAAAGTGTTATGAACTGACCACAACCCCCATTCCCCATCCCCTTGTGCTGCCTGGAAGAGGAGGTAGAAGAGTCAGAAGTGAAGTTGAGGCTGGGAAGAAAAGGAGGTGGGGGGAAAGTGTTTTTAGTTTTGTTTTTTATTTCTCTCTATCCTACTCTGTTATTAATTGGCAATAAATTAAATTAATTTCCCCAAGTCAAGTCTGTTTTGCCCATGATGATAACTGGTGAGTGACATCCCTATCTTTATCTCAACCCATGAGTTTCTTCTTTTTCATTGTATTTCCTCCCCCTGTCCTGCTGAGAAGGGGGAGTGAGAGAATGGCTTGGTGGGCAACTGGCGGCCAGCCAATATTATCCCACCACAGTCCTTTGAGATGTAGAAAGTAATTATTAATGCCTCCAGTTTTTAGATGTAGTTCTTGGGAAAAGGTGATCTTCTGATGTTTGACCATCCCAGCACTCTTTACTCACCATCCCAGGCACCTCCTCCACATTCCCATCATTCTTCTTCAAACAGCCTGAAAGAGGGAAGGTTTCTATTCCCCAAATACAGGGCAGCCAATATAAATCTGTTCCTTCTTACAAAATTTTTCATTCCACCTACTCTTCTTTTTAGTTAAACCTCTTATCTGGAGGGCCTTAACTAATCTTCCCTATGGAATTGCTCAGCAGGACTTGAGAGCAAAATAAAGCTTTGCTCCAGCTGGCATGTCTTTGCTTTAGTCCATGCATCGGCACCTCTCTCTCAATTCCCATACTTACTTGCGAAGTGGACCGGTGCAAGCTCTTGCTCTGCTCTGAACTCTTAGCTAGGCATTTACGGCAGTGTGAGGAGGAAGGCTATCTTAAAAGCACTGCTCAGACATTAACTCAAGCATTCAGGGCTCCCCTTCCTTCCCTGTGATGTATTCCAGTGCTTGAAGTGTCAGGAGAAAGCAATGTGCTTTCCTCAGAGAAGCTAAGAAGATAGGTTATGCTCCCAATTGCTGAGACTTTGTCTTAGACTGTACTGCAGTAACTTTATTCCCTTCTCAATATCTCCAGGTGACATGATCCCTCCTGCATTCCCCTCAAGATGGCTGATAATAGCCTGATCCCAAGGAGCAAGAAGAAGAAACCTGAATGACAGGGCTCTTTAGAAACAAAATAAGATGTGCCTTTGTTTCCCAGATGTATGCATAATAGGAAAGTCAGGTGGGAGAGTACTGTCACTGGAGCTAGTATCTGACTGCAAGTGAGGCAGATAGCAATGAATGTCACCCAGATATGTATACGAACAAAGCAGGGGAGAGCAAGGAGTCATTTTGGAGCAATAGAAGAAGCAGAATCTTTGTTATGCATTTTAATGTTATCTGGGGTGGACTTTCTCCTTTTTGAAGGAAGGGTTCAGCATTTTGTATTGGATCCTCATTTTGTATACAAGTGGTAACTATTACCTTAAGAGGACTTGAATGAAATATTAGCCAATTTAAAACTGTGTTCCACAGAGAGATGTAGAGTTTATGGATGGCTGCCATGACAAGAAAATTTTAATATCTGAAAACCATCTGACAGATTGGGACTGGAACACAGATATGCAAAGTGCTGCTTGAGAAAGGATCAATAGCACTATTCAGCTTTAATTTGGCCTGTGGTGCATATTCCGGCCAAAGCCCCCTCAAACTTTTATATCTTAATGGCTGAGATCTGGAAATAAAGTTTTTCATAGCATGAAGGGATATATCCTGGAATTGCTTCAGCTAGGACTATTTAATCAACATCAGAACAACAGAATTATTCAAATGTGCTTTACATTTACTATGCGGAGACTCCTTCAGTACTCTTCTGCTCAGGAGCTCTAGCTCTGAAATCTGTCTATGTTGCAGTCAGACATGATGGAAGGTTTTGTAAACACCCAAGCTAGCTTTACCAAAAACTTGGAAAGCTAATATTAATATTAGCTTTCCAAGTACTTTCTTCAGGTCCCAAGTTGACTTACAGCCTGCACTAATCCACATATTGCTGCATAACCAACTTTGCTATTATAAGCTAAACATGAATATGCTTAGGCTATGCTGAGGTCACATGTTTGGCTGCAGCAGAAACTCGCTGTAAAACAGTAATGACATGTAATCAAGAAAGTCCCTATACTGGACACAAAACAGTCCAGCTCTGTGGACTCTGCCAGTTCTCAGAGTGTTTGGAATGACGTCCAGAGATCACATGCCTTGATCTTTAAGGCCTGGCTATCATAAAGAAATTTGCACAAGTATAGCTATTCATAATGCTGAGGCAAGGCATGACCTTCATGAGAGAGTAAATTGCCCCAGTGCATGCCTGTTCTGCACCAACGCAGTGAATCTACAGTCAGGATTGCAATGGGAGAGCTGTTGAGACAGGGTTTTTCTCAACAGTGCTCAAGCCCTTAGTCTTGACACTTATTAACTAACCAGATCCAAAAGTGTTTTTGAAACTAAGGCTCAAGCTCAAATCTATTAAATACAGGAGGGGAGGGGTTACTGGACGTAAAGCTGGTTTATTGGTGTGGATGGTGGAAGGATGTGAGAACTGACACATGGAGAGGAAACCAGAGAGGGAAGATCAATTTGTTTATGAATATCAGTTTCAGTGTTCACAGAATTAATGAAGCCTGCTTTCCAATGGGTGTATGTCTCACGGTCAATTGAATTTTTAATTAAATTATACCAGGGCTGCAACATGAACTCAACCCTTTTAAGACCCTGGTGAATCTACATAGGGGACATTACCTGACTGGAGTCTCTCATGCCTAGCGAGGTAAGAACTAAGAACAAAAAACTCTCCACACTTTCCCTGCATAATTGACCACTAAGTAAATGAATAATCTTCTGTGCTCCAATTCCTTAGGAAAATAAGCTAAAAAAAATGGTAATTAAAACAGACAAATGCATTTCTGATAAAACTGTTTACTATAGAGATCCCTTGGGTTATGTATTATGTCTGCTTCCATCGCTCTTTGTCTCTTTTACTTTACACTGTACAATCTGCAAGAGAAACACTATGTCTTCTGCTGGTCTGAAAAGCACCCAGACTATTTTGGGTCCTAATGCAATAAAAATAATAATAATAATGAATCTAGATGGATGCTAGAGAGCAGGACTTGTAGTTTGAAATCCTAGAGCTGATGAATGTTAGGTATAGGCTATCGACCAGAACTGTATTCAATCTTCTGCTGCTGAAAAGCACCCAGACTATTTTGGGTCCTAATGCAATAAAAAAATAATAATGAATCTAGATGGATGAGAGAGCAGGACTTGTAGTTTGAAATCCTAGAGCTGATGAGAGTTAGGTATAGGCTATCGACCAGAACTGTATTCAATTTACAACCCTATGTGTCCACAAGAAATCCATTACTTTTTCCAACACCCAGACTATTTTGGGTCCTAATGCAATAAAAATAATAATAATAATGAATCTAGATGGATGCTAGAGAGCAGGACTTGTAGTTTGAAATCCTAGAGCTGATGAATGTTAGGTATAGGCTATCGACCAGAACTGTATTCAATTTACAACCCTATGTGTCCACAAGAAATCCATTACTTTTTCCAGGAGTTCTTCAGGGGGCTTTAAATTTTCACCTGAATTGCTGAAATCAGAATTTGACCCAGGTTGATAGATATTATAGGAAAGCAGAATAAGAGAGCAATAAATCACATACCAGAGAGAAGAAGGGAGTTCAGCCTCTGACTGGTGAATTTAGGAAAGTGTACTTTAAAGTAGGGGGACTCCTTTGTATGATTCACTTTTCATTAGATGATTTTCCTCTTAGACCTCCTACCACTTTCATGCTGGCATGAAAGTTACACCCACTTTTATCTGCTACACTTAGAGAGGGGAATGGATATTTCCCAGAGCTATGCAGAACTGAAATCACATATATTTAAGCCAGGAATCTGACAACCTTCTCCTGACATAAACGATGGTATTTTACAGCTTATTGCATCTGTGTGTAGAAGTGGGGTACACAGGTGAGTCACCCTGGATGCTGGCACCTGGACAGGCTTAATTGTGTGGTGCACTCTCATCCTGATTTCCTTTCCTTAAACTACACAGGTCCCATTCACGCTTACTCAAGACGAAGATTTAATTTATTGTCCCTGCCTTTCCTCTCTTCCATGATGCTGTGGAACAGTTGAAAGAACTTTGACTTAAATAAACAAACACATAAAGTCAGCCTGGAAGGAAGAATCTCCTTGCAAACCCCTCAGGATTGCAGTAACCACCTTCTTTCTTCTGCCGAATCAGGGGACTGGAGGGCAGGCAGATGAGAACTTGCTCTTTTATTGATGTGTTTACATCTCATTGGCAGTTTCAGAGACCATGCTTGATAGTCTTGAATACTGATCATTGGCCACATTGTTGCCTCTTTTTTTATATCCCTTGCCCTTATTCATGCTCTCACTTTAAGGTGAAAAGACAGCAGCCCAGGGGAAGACCTGTGCAAAAAGAATACGAGGTGGAAACAAGGGAGTGATGCTTACTTGATGGGCTTTATATTTATGCACCCTGTTCAATATAGTTTATAAAACATGCAGCAGACAAAAACATTGTAAGCAGAGTAGCAAGAAGTAACTGCCAGTTCTTTTTCTATTCAATGTTATAAATACAGGGAGGGGAGAAAAATCCATCTTTGCATTTAATTCCTTTAGCTAATTCAGCTGACTAAAAGTGCACAAATCTGCTTGCTCTCCCTGACTTCTTCAGTTTTGCAACAGTGACCCATCACTTCACCTTGAACTTTCCTGCAGCGTGATCAAGGATTATTAGTAATTGTTCTAGAACATTAGTTGTAGAAAGTGCTTTATGGATCTGCATTGCCTCCTTTATGTTCTCCTGCTACTCATCTTTCATGGGGAGCTATCTTCTGTGTACTGTAGACTGGCCTCTTCGTCTCACCGTACACAACCTCTACAAGAGTGAAAAAATCTGTATACTGAAAGATGATGAAATTCTGATTATGCAGACATCTCTAAGTATCATAGCAGCTTTCCCTACTGGCAAAGGAGACTTATGATTATTGAAAATATGGAGGTTTATAAGAACCTCAGGAAAAATTCTTAGATTATTTTTGGAACTGGTTAGGTCTAAACAAATGAACTAAGATGTCTTACACAAGACTCTCAAGTCAAGTTTCTGAGCTCAGTTGCAAGGTTACCTGGCCATAAGCTAGGTCAGAAGGTTGCAAATAAAGCACTCCCCGAAGTATTTTGGTGCCTTTCATTCATGGTCTAGACAGCACAAGATATTCAGAAATACAGTCCTTTCTCCCCCTCTTATTTTTAAATGGATGGCATTTTTAACTGTTGTGAATCCAGACTCTGCTCCACATATGTAAGCTGAAATACCTCTGAAAATTAATTTCTGTAACCAGACAAGACTATCCAGCACAGCAATGTACACACAGTATTCTTAAATATGCTGAAGTCAGGGAAATACGTATGTCACAGAGTTTGTGCAGTACAATATCACTGTAAGTTTACTGGAAGAGTAATTTGCCTTCATAAATGCAATATATCATTATCACACACATGGCCCGTATACCCATTTCTGAGACACCAAATGCTACCTAGAAAGTGCTGATAGGGTGTTGACAAATATGTTCAACCCAAAAGATTGAGGCCTGAGGGCAGACTGGCTCTTTCCAAAGGCAGTTTAATCATTGAACTGTCTGAGCTCTCATTACACGTTGCTTTCTGAAACAATATTTTTCGGCCCCTAACTACCTTTAATTAGCCTTTTGCTTTCTACAATGGGGCTCTAAAGAAAAATCATTAGCAAGGGTGTGTGTATCTGTGTCAGCCAAGACCTCCCTGCAGCTATTTCCAAACTGAATATTTCTATAGAAAACTTTAGCCTCATGATTGCGATGTCCATGCAAGAAAAATAAATCAATAGGAGAAGCTGAGTGACTGAGTGACTGAGCTACGAAACTGTTCACATTGAATAGTGGTTTGATCTCATGGCTCTAACCCTCTTAATTCATCCTATAGCTCTACATCCTAACTGCAGTTGGGCTGGGACCAGGGATCTGGGCACTGTATCTGGACAGATCTGCAAGGGTTTATGTGCTGTGCCCCCAGGAGGGGGTGAACACTGGCAGTTGGCTCAGTTAAGGGATGTGCCCCATTCCTTTCACTAGGGCCTATGCCATATACACCAAGCTACTGCCTCTGGTCCTGCAAACATAATTGCACTCTTCTTATTGCAGAGTGTGCTGAGCAGCCTCCAAGGGTCTGTGTCCACACCAGCCTAAGCTTCCTCCAAAGACTGACTCTGTGAAGCTTCCTCAGTGCTGAACATCCTGCTGTAATTGCATTGCTTACCACCCTGCTGCTGCTGGGCACCAGGATGCCCCAGGGTGTACCTGTGGCATGGCATCTTTATACATGCCTGGAGCATCTGCAAATGCTGTCATTCCACCCTGACTCATCTGTGTAACCTGCATCCTGTGACCATCACCATGCAGCTTTGTGTAGGAGGCATTGACAACCTCCTATTGGCAATGCCTTGCATCAAAAAGAGTGTGTGGGCTTACAGAATAAAAATAATTACTTGGGTCAAAGCCAGACCCTGGTCTACCAGCATTTCTCACTGTTCCCACCAGACTTGCCTGTATCTACTAGGCAGCTCAAGCAGGGCTGGCAAACCTGGACCCACCCGCACAGTCTTGGTCTGCCTGACTAACCCCAGACCATGGGAATGCCCTCAATCCCCCTCTGGGGTCTGGGCATGCCAGAGGCTCAAAAAGCACCCTTTAAGTGCAGGGGAAGAAAATGTGGGAAGGGGGAGTTAGGATCCCTCACCTCATACAGGTGGTGGGAATTCAGGAGCTAATGTCCTTCCCTGGGGTACAGCAGGAGACAAGATGACACCGTAGATATGTGCTTGTCTCCCAGCGAGGATCAGAAATAGTGGCTGTTGCCCAGGACAAAGACATCTTTGGTTTTCTTGTGCCACAGGTCATGTGCAAAGCCCAGCTGAGGTCTTGTCTTTCTTTTTGTCCTCTGTAGAAATCAGGTGAAGCTCTGAACCTACTTTTAAAGTGGAGCTCTAATGAGACAGCCATGTGCACTCTTGTGGGGGAGTAACAAAGAAGTCCATATCATCACGGTATTTGGGGGCCTCCTGTCAGTAACTCTGTCTTTTTGCCAATAGGATTTGTTTCTAAATGCCGACTGAGGGTTGACACACACACGCCTGAGGAGCACCACAGGGCACAGGGGTAAGCCAAGGGAGCGGACAAGGTCACTGGGATGCATGCATCATGAGGCACACTAGATAAACAGAGCATTTTTGAAGAGCTGTGTCAAACATGAGTGGGCATGTGCACTGGGGTGGAAAAAGAGGGGGTATGGGTTATGCTGTACTGCTGTTTGGGCTATGTAATGGCTTGCACAAAGTTTTCCAAGCGCAGGATACTCTAAACATCTTTGTTGAATCACCCTAGAGGACATTGGAAGGCCCAAATGTTCTTCCTAGCATGTGAACAGGAATATCCCTGAAGGTTCTCCCCAGGAAATGTAGACAATCAACAGGGCTCTAAAACTCAAAATAAGCCGGTATTAAAATAATCTTATTTGATGTCTTTAAAGTGAAATGTGGAAGTCTTCGCAGATGCAAGACTTTGCCTATTAAAACGATGTTCATGATGTGATTAGTTGTGTACTTTCAGCTCAGGGCAAAACCTTTTGGTTGATCAGTCCTTGCTTAGAAGAAGAATTTTTTGCTTATTTTTCCTCCATGGAAAGGTAGAGGGGAGCAGTGGGAAACACACACACACAAAACCTTTCAAAAGCTAGCTGCTTTCAAAAGACTTTTTTTTGTACTTACTTTGGGGGGAAAAAAAAAAGCCATAAAGCCTATTTGTTATGTTACCATGGGATGATTTTCTGAGGAGTTATAGAACCAGCTGAGAAATACAACCAGTCTGCAGTAAAATGAAGTGCTGAGGCAATGTAGCATAGTTAAAAAGCTCTGACAGCATAAAACTAGAGTCAGCATGAAAAGTACAGACTTTGCTTATTATGAATTTATAATGAACAAAAAATAATTCTGTTGTAGTTATCTATTTAATGGATATTCTCAATACACAGCTGTTCAGTGTGTCTTCGAGAAGATGATCTGTTTATCTTCTCATTTGTAGCAGTGCACCGGAGCTCTGCAGCTCTGTGCATGTCAGGCGGGAATATTCCTTGGTATACAGAATATGGATGAATTGAACTTTTCTTTAAACAAAGAAATAAAAATCTTCCTGATTCATTAAGGGGCTCCATTACTTCCTTAGCCTTAGATCCCTTGCATTACTTACTCTTTCCTTTGTCTTTTCAATTTTTCCTGCAAAAGGATTCTGCCCTGCCAACAATAAACCCCAAATTTACTGTGACGGCTCCAGAGAAAACTGCCATGGGAGAATAGTTAGACAGGCGGCCCCAGCCTATGCTTCCAGGTTTTTTTTTCACTTGATATTTTACCTTTGAGATTAGACCATCCCATGATTAGATCCTCTTATACTCCTGTTTCTCTACCCATCATTGTCTTGTTTCTCATGTATCATTAGCAAAACTGCTTTTCCTAAAATTGAGAGAATTTCTTGTGAGCTTATGATTCAGGTAGTTTCAGCTGGAAGACCATGTTTTTGGTTTGTAAGCCATCTGAGGCAGACTTTGTCTTTCAGGTCATTCATGTGAGTGGTTACCAGAGTCAGTGGTAAGTGAGTTGCGAGGATGATCCATATTACTCATGCTAATTGCTGTGACCGCCCCAAGCTTGACACAAACAGCTGGTGTAATAGAAGGATCCATAACCCAGGTCTGATTTCACATCAGCCAAGAGCCACAGAGTAATATGGCTGCTTAATGTTTTCCTAGAATATATTTCTAACCCAAAAGAGTTGTCACAATGTGCACTGATATGCAATGTCCTCATGTAGTATGACAATGTGTCCTGATACTGTGTGTCACTCCTTCGTTGCAGTGGTTGCTAACAGTGGAAGAGCGCACGCAGAGATCTGTAGGGTTTGGCAGCAGGTATCCGCATAGAAAGAAATTCCTTTACAATCAAATTTGGATCATATGTGCTTTATTATATACTGTTACACCCTTTCCAAGCAAACAAATACCTGTGTAAGTCATAACAAGCTTTTATCAACAGAAGAATGACACAGAGAATCTCATACAAAATGTTACCTTTTCTCTGGTAAATTTAATAAGCCAAAAATAGGAACAATATCCTGTCATAAGCAGAGAACATTACCTAAGAATCAGAAAATCAGCAAGGAAGCAACTGCATCTGTTCTGTGTACTTCATTGTATCACAAGTACCTAATCTAGGTTTTATAATGTGTTGACAGTCTTTCTTCTGCATAAGAACACATAGGTAGTTTAAGTGGGTTTTGATTGATAAATTGCCCTTTCAAAAGCACATTTTCGTTGAAAAGTACTACTTTTCTCAGGAAACCACGTCTTTACTTTGTGTTTTCATTTTTAATGGACCATTCTCTAATGGCTTACCCGTTTCTTCCCAGGGGTTAAGAGGTATGAAGGCATAGGACCTTGTTTATTGTTTGTGATCCACAAGCCTCTGCACAATAAATTGAAGAAAGAAATCTTGGCTGTAATAAGTCTATTTGTTTTAATCTTTTAAAAATCTGTATTCATCACTATTGGGGATTTTTTTTTTCTGTTTTAGGAAAAGAACTTGGCATATGTTAGAAACTGGATAATGGCAAAGTTCTCCAGTCAGATCTCACAATCTTTTCTTATGTATGTGGTGTAACTGCAGTTTTCCCAACTCTGGACTGTGGGATTGTGTTCTCCTTTGCCTCTCCTGCTCTTGGATCCCTCTCTCAACAGCGGGATGCTAACTTCACCTGTGCACTGCAGGCCCTTCTGCTAAAGCTCAGTGTGCTAACCCCTTCTGACAACAAAGGTCTGATACATAGCAATGCTGCGGATGTATTTATTATTAATATGTGTAACATAAGAAAATAATCATTTTTATTAGGTGATTTTACTTCTTTTTTACTGTTGTAACACCCTGTGGATTTCACCCAACTGGAAAAGAATTATTGACCGAGCTAGAGGATAAACATAATTTTTGTGCAGTGAGTCTGGCCTCATCCAGGGCGTGCCTCCAAATGCTACTCCTTGGAGGCTGCTTGTGGAGATGAAAGGGTAGGTAAAGGCTCATTCAGTTCTTGGCTTCTTCTTTTAGACTGTGTAAGATAGGGTGACTTAGTGAAGCACATGCAAACTCTTCCAAGCTCATCATAAAAGATGTGCTAAGTAGATGCTGCTGAGAGAATAATCAGCACAGCTCCCATCCATCCTTTCAACACTGCCCCTCAGTGCACAGCTCATTCTTTGCAAAGGTCTAGCCAGCTGAGGGTCTGCCAGCAAAGGGAATTTTGCAGCTGCTTTGCGCTGCTGAAGTCTCCAGCAGCGCCCCTGGCTGACCTCTTGCCTCAAGGTCCCTCTGGTAATCTATGCCACCAGATGCCAGCCTGGAGACTTGAAAGAGAGGCAGAATTAGAACAGAGAAATTCCATTTTGTCTGGAAAAAAGGAAGGAGGGAATTCTTGTGCAATTTCCATGAGTGAGTGTTACACGCAGAACACATGCTGGCTATGAAATCTTGACTTGCCAGGCCCATCTTACTGCATGGCTCCTTCATTTATTTCATTCTAATAAACGATCAGCGTCATCAGAATAGACTGATGAGTCAGACCATGCTGACAAGCGCATCTTCTGAAGGGGCTAAATAGCCAGCACAGGCCCTGACGATTTCAGACAATTTTCAATCAGGATTTAAGCCTCTGTGAATAAGAGCTTTAAAATCTGCCTCCAAAATAATGGTTGATGCACTGGGGATATGAAGAAGATTTAACGTCTCAACAAGCATGGGGTGAAGGACATGAGGCTTACTGAGCCATTCACTACATGTTTCCTGCCCGCTGGGATACTTTGATGAACATAAAGCATATTGATGAGGGTATTAACAGAATAAAATGGAGAATGCTGTCTCCATAGAATAAGGAAAGTCTCAGAGATGACATTGTCACATTTAGATTTTTCTGAACAAATGAAATAAACTGGAAGATTCTCTTTTTCAAAATGGATCTACAAAGACACTAAAAAGCAGAGTTATAAACCTAGCCAGATGAATTTGCAGTCCCCACTGATCCTCACTTTGAGATATCACAATACAACTTTTTCCTCTGGGGCAAGATTTTCAGAAGTGCTCGGTGTTTGTGTTTAACCTCTCTTAGTGAAGTGGATGATAAATAGGAGATGCAAATTTGCTTTGAGGGAAGGTGAGAAATGGTTAGGAAGGAGGGATGCAATGCCATGCCCATGTACAGATGCTGGGAGGTTTGTTTTATGTCACCTGGAAAAAGCTGCTTCATCCATGCTGCGTCTGCATCCCTGCATATACCTGTGGAAGCTGAGTTGGGCCCAATAATGAACCTATTTGTAAATCCCCAAGTGCATTCGTAACACAGCTGGATAAATACATGTGCAGACACCTAGTGTAAATAGTCCAAGATTGAAATGAAATTAACTCATAGAGATCTATGACAAAACTATTGCCATAGTTTTAGTCTCCTGTCTTTTGCAAGTTCACCTGTGAAACTTCAAGCTTCTCTTAAGATATAGTTTCTCCTTTTGAAGATATTGCATAAACTGTTACAAGAAAAGGTTTTAAAGTCTCTTGCATCCCTTTAAAATGTATCTTTTGTCTAAATGGCTATATCTCAGAACTTCTTCTAAAAGGGACCTCACTGGTGATCTTTTATAGTGTAAAATGAAGCTAGTTTGTGTTTTTCACAATACAGGTACTTTTGCTCTTATTAATGCTGTGCGGTAAGAATTTTTGCAGAGCTGCAGTGATGAGATGGACGTTCAGGATGATAACAGAGGATGCCCACCTTGAACCTTAGGAGATTTTGCCCTTTAAAATAATGTATTAGACTATTTTTAGGAACATACTGGAACTATCTCCAAGGTGTCATCATACATGAATATTTATTTATAATACAGCTTTATCTCATCAGTATATTTCCATTAAGACAGAAATGCATTCTTCAAGGACACCTACTGTTTGAACAACCCTATGGTATATACTTTTTTACTTTGTCCCTCTAGTCAGTACACAACGCAAAATTATATTGAAAAATCATGGAGTATTTCTTAGCTTACATACCAAAATTTTAAGGGAAGCGAAGGAAAAGAGCACCAGACCTTTTAAGAAAAATAAACTGCAGAAAAATAGTACAAACAGCTTTTTAAAAACACGTTATCTCTTCTAGTTTTTTCAAAGTTACCTTTCATGTCTGTATCTCAGCACCAACTTCTTAAGAGAAAAAATTCTTGGGCCTCCTGCTGTTACGTTGTACTGGTGCCAGTAATAAAGATTTAAACAGTCTTGTGCTGAATTTGGCCTTGAGCTACGTTTCTCCGAGGAGGTACAAGTGGTTATACCCAGAGCTAGACAGAAGTGACTGTGTCTGAGGGTAGCATGGAGGGAATCTCACAAAGAGAAGGCTTCTAAGACCACATTCCCCCTGTCTTGTATCCTCTGGTCACCCTTGTTACACTGGCCAAAACAAAATAACACCAACCAGCAGCCCTCACAGTAAAGTCAAGCTGTAGCAGTGATAAAGGAGCCAACTGTCTTCCAGTGCACAAAAATGCTCTTCTGTCTATAAAGTGTCATACTGATGACTCATCTTGTCATCGTTACATAGAAAATGACTAAGTTTGTTAAATATGCCAGCTAATCTATTGAATTTTGATTTAATGGCAATCAGTATAATCTATTACACATCACATTAATCCATTAATGAAAGCAACATCTGCAAGTCAGCTGGCTCTGCTTTTTTATCTATATTCAAACAGTGCATTTAAAAAGAGTGCCCAATAAAATGTGACTATTTATTAAGCCATAAATGTTCTGTTCAGAATTTAAGGAATTTCTCATTAGTAGTCTTCCATTGTGTACTTTAATTGAGCTCTGAGTAGATGAGTGGCACACCTATGCAGAGTGATTAAGCAATACTTTTTCAGCCATGATTTTAACCACATCGCTTAAATGATTGAAAGTTTTCCTTTCATAATGGATACAGGCACCTGTGTAATGTCTGCTGTAGCTGTTAGCTCCAGCTGCAGAGCTCTTGGTTATATGCAAATAAGTCTTAGCCATTTCAGTCAGGTAAACAGCATAATCAAAATGACTGGGCTGTCTCATATGATTAAGTTGAGGAGATAGATACAATCTGTGACTGAAATGGATGAATACAGGGCTACTCCTTCACTTAAAAAAGGGAACATATCTGACATATTTGACTCCAAATGACTAAGAAGGTGGGCTGAAAAGGTTAGGTTCACCTCACCAAACAGAAACATTTCACCAAATTGAATTTCCTTTAGAGGCAACAAGGAAGAATAGGCACTTTCAAGGTATGACTCACCACACTAGAGGTGTCTAAAATAGCTCGCATGAGTTGTGCGCTAATAGTACCTCTTTCTCTCTTTTGACTACAAACACATGTCGTCTGACTAGCTTAGGTATAAATATCTCTGCTGTAGTTGTTTAAAATAAGTGGCAAGTGTATGCACGGGCTGAAGGATAGTGTTGGAGAAGTACTGGGTTTGTTACTAGTGTCCATCTTGGGCCACTGGACGGTGTCACAACCGCGGTGTCGCAACTGCACTGACTAAAGATATACATGGTATGTGGCCTTTCCTTCCACATTGGCATTATGATGGCCTGGTCCTATAGCCCTGCAAGCTGTCACCTTGGTCACAACACTGGTTTCACCTTGCAGCCAGATGGATTCCTCTCTTTACCATCTCCTCTGCCATCTGTCCTCTTCTCCTGATGCTGCTCTGCAGCTTGTGGTGACAGTTCACTTTCCTCAGCCCTCCCAAAAAGTGGTATCTGCCACCACCCCTGCCTTTCACCAAGCCCCCTACTTCCGACACTGCCAGGCTGGAAGCCTTGCTCATGGAGACACGAAAGGGAGTTGTTCCCCTTCTCCCAGTGACCAGCAAATACAGTTTCCACAGCAGAAAGGTCAGACCGAATGCAGTAGTTCCTCCTTATCCCAAGTATGACTGTCAGTTACCCCATCCCCACTCCTTCTTCAGCAATCTTTTCTAGATTTTCAGGTGCATTGCCAAGATTTTTGCTAACAGAACCAAAATGAATCCACAGAGTCTCCATCCCTCCTTTTTCACACTCCTTTTCCCCCCTTTCTCCTTCATATCCATTGCTGAGCTGCTTTGCAAACTTTTCTTGCAAGACAATCATACAGCTCCAGCAAGACAACTAAGATAATTAAAAAGATATACACGCACATACAGTTTGCTTCTTACTGAGGAATGTTTGTGGGGAGATATTTTATCTTTATTAGAACAATTAATGCCGTTAGAAAAAATACAGAAGCTTTTGGGCACATAGTTCTTTCTCAGAGCTGCTGTTCAGGTCACACGTTATTGATGATTTAATAATACGAGGAAAAAACTGCAGAGGTTTTACCATTAGTCTCTGTTCCAGGACTTCCACACCCAATGACTTTAAGAAACAATCGATGACGGCCTACCCCCACCTCCCAAGGAGTGTACAGTCAATGATAATTTATGTTTCACAAAAATAATCTCCTTCTATTCCTTGTCTTGATTCCTTCCCCCCTAATCTTCTATGATCTGTTAGCACAAGAGAGAATTAATGGTTTAATTTAGGCCTTAAGCCTTCCTTTCATAAATTCTTAATTTAATGTGAATTTCAGGAATGCAAGAAATGCAAAATAAGGTTTTTCATCTGTAAGCTTCAGGTAGAAAGGTCTCAGGCTGATCTGCAACTCGTGTAAATTAATACAGTTAAGAAGTGAAATCTGTGTGGAGTTAGGTAAATTTACACTAGATACATAGGTTTGTTTTGTTTGGGCTTTTTTTTTTTTGTCTGCTCTCCTATTTGTAGGGTACTGTGTACATTTTACAGGTTTTGAATATGGACTCAGCTGTGAAATTTTATGGGCAATGACAAACACTCATTTACACAGATAATCCAGTGGGATCACTCAGCCTAAGCACTCACCAGCAAGGGTATGGTTTTATTCTGATACTACAAGAATCCATCAAGTGGGTCTTTGATGTTGCTTTGGCCACAGTTTGATGTTTCCCTATAGTATTCTAGCAGTGCTGTGGCTTTTGCTTTTTCATGGTGGGGAAAGCAGGAACAAAGTCAACATTATGAACGGGAAGGTAATCAGACACCAATACGTGAAAATGACACAGGACTTTTTTTGGTTAATGGAAAGGAAAGAGAGGGCAAAGCAGACGTATTCTCTGTCACTTTTACATCTTCTTCCTATTCTGCCCTTCATCGGTGCTCCATTTCCTTTACCTGCTCTGTTTTCCTTTTGTCTCCCAATGCTTTCCACTTATGTTTTCTCCTCCTATGTAACCTCAAGGCCAATGTGGAAAGGTAATGCAGACTGACGTGCTACCTGCAACCACAATTCATTTTCCTGGTGTACTCTGCTCTTCTCCCACACAGGGATGACTTGCCTGTTTCAAAGCCACATGTCCTTTGAAGGTCCACTCATGGATGTGCTACTTTCATGACCATAAATTGTGCTAATAAAAATCCACATTTATAAATGAGGAAACAAAGATTAAAGGCTCTTATCTTCACTCACTCACATGATGACTACCTCCTGTGGCTTGGGAATGCTCCCAGCTCATGGGTTTTGGTGTCTGCCCTAGCCAAAGTTCAGCTCCATGGTGGGATGAGGGCCAGGTGCATACAATCTTTTCCACTTAGTACCATTCAGTACCCAGTGTAAACAATTGTGCAGGCTTGAAATGAGCCATGATGTTCTCCAAAAGCTTCTCAGTGTATGCAAGTAGAGTACAAGAACCAGATTGTAAGGTGCCCCACACACAGAGTGTACGCATCCCTCAGAATAGTCATTGCCCCTGTGGAATAATGACAGAACCTTCCAGTTCACAGTTCTGTGCTTCTGCATCTAGTCTGTACCGGCCTGCTGTCAGAGGCCTTGAGCAGCCATTTTGTAGATGTGAGCTGCAATAGGAAATGGTCAGCTCTGTTCCCAGTCACTCCTGGTGATCTGGAGCTGAGTCCAGCCATAGAGGAACCCAGAGCTTTTTCTGGCTCTTCATATTTTGGCATGATTTGTTTTATGATTTCCAAAAGTCTCCAAATGGCAAAGACATGAAGAAAATACAGATCATTTTAATATCAGGTTCACCTGCTGTAACATCAATGCCTTTCTTTACTTCCCAAAGTCCTTTACCTTGCTCTAAGCAAACCTCCTAATAGCTGCATTCACTGCACAATTACATATGAATTCCCTGAGTAGCATCTGATATGTGCGTTGAATAAAGCAGGTGTCTTTGGAAACATAGGATGTTGCAGAGCAATTAAGACTGTAGCATACATACAGAAAATGTAAAAGCAGCATGAAAACCTACATTTGGCATTTGCTGATTTCCAAGTTTTTGATTTGGCAACTTATACTGAAGAGTTCTTTCACTGTGAGGGTTTGGGTTTAGTATAATTCCCTCCGTTGTTTTAGTAGGAGGTAATAGGAAGCCTAGCAAGACATCAGTGCATATCATCATCTGAGCTTGAACCTTCCAAATAAACTGCTGCTACCTGATACGAAGACTAACCAAAGGAGGAACTGTCACCCTGCACCACGCCAGGCTGCTGAGCTGCCTGCTCCTGGAGAGCATGACTTTGTGCTGTGCTGCCTCACCTGACGGTGTTTATTTGGTGGCTTTGTGGAGCCTGGGTCAGACTGGAACATTTATGTTCAGCTACTCTTTGGCATGAGTTGGGCTCACAATGCAAAAAAGAAAATTGGATTTTTTTTTTATATATTAAGTACTGGCTTAACCTGTAAAGAATTTCACGGGGTATTTCCTGAGCCCAGAGGCTTCTTACTTGCTGGTTTTGAAAGGTCTGCCTAATGCCAGCAGTAGGAGTTTCTCCAGAAAATGTACCAAGAATCTTTTCTAACAGAATATATTAGGCAATTTATTTTTATTGGTTGTAACCGTCTTTTTCAGTAAGAAATATACTATAAATAAATGGAGTTGTCCTGTTGTAAAACTGGAGGAACATAGTGGCAAAGAAGCTGTATCTGTGCTATTGTTCACCACTGACGTATTAGACTTTTCTCTTTCATAAGAAATACACACTGCAATTGAAACTAAAACAAATCAGTAAATATTCCTGTCTAAGTGTGAGGCTTAGAACTATGTTTCCTCCAGCAGCTGTAGCGCAAACCCTCTTATGCATATGAACACTTCCTCTTATTGCACACAGTGTTAACTTTTGTGCCTTTAATTTTTGCTTTTCAGCTAGTCAATTTTTAAGATATCTACGTCTAAGCTTACGACAACAGGCTTATCTGAACACCTGGTTGCACATGCTGCAGTTAAAAAGAGGAGGACTATTGCATTGAACTGACAAAAGTCCCCATCAAACATCAAACAGTCCCACAAATCCCAAACACATCCTTCCTAGTGCTGTGACTTATCCAGTCATCTTGCCTCAAGCAAATGCAGAAAGATAAACCTTCAGTTGTGTCCTGAAGGTCAAAATTTATCATTGCTAACATTGAGCTAAAATAGATTTTTCATCTCTTTTCTTTCTGTTTCACAAAAATTAGGTGATATCTTTTAACTTTGGAGATGGCATTGGATATAATGCCCTACCTCCTAGCCATTAAAGACTGCTACGTTAAAATGTTTGGGTTTCTGTACTTGCAATCGCTGTATATAAAATACAAGCCTCTACAGGCTCTGTCTGGATGACAGCCTTTTTACAGAAAGTATAGCATAGATAGCTGAGGTAAAGTTCTGACACAGTCCTTCATAGACTATGAACAACAGCTTAATTTTAAATTCATAGTAACCAAAGCTGTTGATTGGAAAAGCATTGAATTTTAGATGGTGTTCAGAATGGGTAAACAAACTCAGTATTCAAAACAAAACAAAGCAAAACAGAGGAAAAAAAACCCTCTTGCTGTTTTTTAGTCTAAGCAAGGCTCAGTGGAATATGGCTCTATGGTGATGTAGAGATCTCTAGACTACAACTGGAAGTAGCAGAGCTATAACACACTAACACAATTAGTTTGCTTGCAGAACTGAGCTGGCATCACTACTACTACCGCTGTGATGCCTGATTTGAAGTTTCTCATTCGGATCAGTGCAGATGTGCACTGATGTGCAGTAGCTGAATTGCTGGGTGTAGATGTCTTTATTGGTTCCACTGGTTTCAGATAGTTGTTCATGGGATTCAAGGTATCATAATGGAAGAAGATTCCTGCTCTGATGTGCTGACAGTATTGGTTAATAGATAAAGGACATTATAGAATGAATAAATAATAGAAAAACACATTAAGCTAGGTGCAAGAGTGTCAGGTTGAAAACTTCTTTGTAGGGGAAGTAGGCTTTTTAAGGAGATTATTTTTGTTTGTTGTGACGTATGTTGAAAAAATATAAATGTGTAAGACAATGCTTGTAATATTCATTTTGTTGTTTGTTTGAGGGCATGGTGAAAAGTCTGTCAGGGCCTTGAGGGCATTAATATGCCTTACTGGGCCCCGACGAGCCTCACCCCTCCCCATGGGCCCAGGAACCCTGTTTAGTTCAGCCCTGGGCACCCATTCTCTGCCCGCTATGTTGCAGGAGTTCTGGTCTCTAGCTCAACCACAGCCATGCCTCTGTCTGGCCATGGGACCTTCTGATCTGGACCCTGACCCATGGAATGACATTCCAGCTTGACCTAGGACCTTCCTTGTCACTATGGACCTGCCTGGAAGATGACCGGGCTGTGTTTGACCGTGTTTACCCTCATCAGACCCAGTCTCAACCTATTGTTTGACTTCCCACCTTGACCATGTACCTGCCTCATCACCACAACTTGCCTGATGATCCAGACTCTTGGTCGAAGCTGGCTGCTGTCTCTGGACCTGCCCTGCTCACCTCCCTTGGGTACTGCAGGAGGATCCTACCATGCTAGCCATGTTGTCAGCCTCAGCTCCTTGGTCCTTAGGGAGCAGCCAGCCCTCACTACTCCCTGACAGCATGCTGGTCAAGCTGTGGTATTTAAAAAGTGGTAAATAACAATAAAATTTCATTTTACAAGATTGGGTGATTTTTTCCTCATGACAGAAGCATTTGAAGTTAGGGACTTGAAAGTGTGTCTTCAGTCACAATTGCAGTGTCAGTACTGTGAAGTTATAATCACAATAAGAGCAATTGTTGCATAAATCCTATTATAGAGGAGCTCATTTGAGCCAATTAATTGAAGAAAACTGTTGAGTTGAAGAATCAGAGCTTCTGTTATGAAGAGCAAACCAATCAAATATTCAGAGTTTCTCTGTTTACTTTCAGCTTGCATAGTAGTTTGGACACAATATGAACCTAATAGATCCTATGAAACATCCAGATAGTAAAGCTGCTTTGTCATTACCAAAGTAGGTCAGACTTCAACCAGCAACCTCATCCAGTCTCTCCAGCCATCCATTCCCCAAAAGTATCTTCAGGATGAATATTACCATTTTTTTTTCTTCAAGCTAAAGCTGAGTCTCAGCACTGCCAGGTTCTCACCATCCAAACAGCATTGCCAAGTCAGCCGTGGAGCCCACCACACAGCAGTCACTGCTGACATTTTGCATGAGATCTAACTGGTTTTAGTTATTTTATGCTGTGGGAGTTACAGAAAGAGAACGACAGCCCACTTTTCAATGTTTGCCTGCGTCTCCCCAAAAGACACATAGATGAAATTGTTTTAGAAGCTGAAGGTACAGTTTTAATAACATCTTGCAGCTAAAGAAACTCCAGTTAGCTGCAGAGCGGTGGCTGTTTATCAGTCCTACTCCCTCTCTCTGCTCTAGCTTTTGGCAAGATCACTATCTTCTTAGAGTGATGAAAGAGAATATTAAGTACATACATCAAAATGAAAGACATGATAAGTCATTTTTTATCTTACTGTTTATTAAGACTCTTCATCCCTGATTTATTGAGTGGTGCTTTTAATTGATAGTAGTGAAAATTAAAGCTCTGTTATAATAGATTATATCAATATCTCCTTGTATCCAAGACTAAAACCTAAAAACCAATTATTTACTTCTTGTAAGGAACACCACACTGCATGTTTTCATATGGGAAGCCAGTCCCTTAGGTTGTACTTGCAAACTTAGAGTGGCAGCCCAGAAATGTGGGGTGATAATTCAGATACACTGGCACAATGGGAAGTCATATAGAAATTTAAGAATTAGGCAGGCTGATGAGAGAATGCTATGAGAGAGAAAGACTGAGACATAATTGTCAGGCAGATATGCAGAGAGGCAGGTGAAAGCCAGCGGTCTGGCTTCACACCACTACAGGAGCAATCCCAGTTCTCTCTGGTAACACTTTCCCTATTCTCCACTCAGGTTTTAAGTCTAGAGTCTGTCAGTAAGAATAGTGCAGTGAGAATAGGGCTTGTGGGGAAAAATTCCTTTGAAAAACATCCAGGGTCCAAGGTACTTAGGTATTCAAAGATTTGTTTTGGCATCCAAACTGCAGTCAAACAAAGTTCAAAGCAGCGGACCTGTGTTTCACGTGTAACATTCTCACTTTTACAGAAATGGCAGATACTTCCACCCATACTCACTTTTAGGATGCAGTAAAATGACCTTGTGGTTTCCAGCATTGCTCCGCTGTGCCTAGAGCTCATGTGGACTTGACTTCTTCAGTGTCCAGCCTTGGATGACAGCTGGCTAACTTTTTTTTTTGGATAAGACTAAGGTGATTCTCATGGGCATACTAAACCTTTGGGAAAAATGCTGAAAGTAGTACCTGTTCTCTGGGAGCTCAGGGAACATTCGTACCTCCCATTCAAAGAAAGTTAGGTGATATCATGTAAAGTGGCCTTAAATATTCATTCGGTTATTCCCATTTTTATCAATTCCACAGTACCCTGCCACTGAGGTGAGCCAGCTCCTGCATGCTGTCGGCTGCTCCCTCGGAGGCTGACACTCACTTTTATATTCACACTGAGAAGGAATTTCTTTGTGGGCTTTGCTGGGCACATGAAAACACAGGAATACAGAGAGAGACCAGCTTCAAAGCAGTGACTGCTCCTCCATTCACTTCAAGGAGTAGCAATCTGCATTATCCTGGATGACTTTTCTTTGGTCCATTAGATACAGACAGTTCTTAAGAAAGATTCAACATTTATCCTGAAGCAGATTTCTGTCCTATTACTCAGTTCTTAATGAGTGGTAATATCACCATAGTGGGAATGAATATATGGTTGCCAGTGAAAGTAACCTGTTCACAGGACTAGAGCAAGCAGGATTAGAAGTGAGATCCTTGGTCACCAAGTCTGCTGCCTTGCTGTCACAGAAAACCATGTCATTTAAAGACAGGTGTGCAGTCCAGCAAAGAGGGCACAGTCCCGCTGATGGTTTTACCTATGTCAGTGGCTTAGAAAGCCAGGCTGGTTTCCAGTGCACTTGCTGTCATCAAGAAATGTAGTTAAAATATTTGGCACAGTGGCTACTGCTGCAGTATCTTCTTGCAGAAGCAGAGGTTGCACCTTAACCCTTTTCATTTCCCAACAGGAGCAAAGGCAGCAAGCCAAACTCTCCAGGGCTTTCCTCCCAGTGACTTCTTCCTTTCTGGCACACCAGGACCCAGCCTTGTGCTGGTCCTAGGCCCTCATTCCTAAACAGCAACATCCAAGTTTGCTTACCCTGCAGAGCAGACTCAGCTTGGCAGGTGACATCAGGCACCCTCTGTATGAGCTGTTCACACTGTAGGGGGCATATTTGATTGCAGTACTAACACATGTTCTCTGGTCCTGCTGCTGCTACTGGGAGCCATTGCAGGCAAAACAATGGCCTTGCCTTGTGCAATTTTTACTTAATTTAATCTTTTTGACACAATAACACAATTATTGTGTTTAATTAACACAAACTTCTGATCACTGGTTTTGGTATTGGGGGAAAAAAAAAAGAAAGAATGCAATCAAACATGTAAATAAACAGCTTTTCTTTCCCAGGCTCAACTTCAGTCAAACATTTCTTCTCTCCCATTCTCATGTCAAATTTCCTTATTTTCGCTGTGGTTACATTCAGACTTTCCCAATTCCTTCTGTGAAGAGGCAGGCAGCGCAGGAGGTTTGGAGTTGTGTGCGTGATGGTTTCCGCCTGCTGCTCCATGTGTATTGTTTTCTTTCTGCTAATTTCTGCTTCTTACTGGCTTTCCTCTACTTTGTGGGTCACCAATGGCTGCAGTCCCTCGGGGGTGTTCTTCCCCTGGCATCTTTCACACTGGTGTCGAAGCTGGCGGGACCCAATATAAGCATCCCGGGCAGTTCACAGCCTCCTCCCACACAGGGCACCTGCAGCTCCTGCTGCCCAAACCTGCCAGTTACACCCAGCAGAGGAGGTTATTCCTAAAACAGATACTCCTAAGGGGCACATTTTCGCTTCTCCTTTTGTCCTAGCTTTGTTGATGTCTAATTTGTTCCTCTACCAACATCGCCCTTTAGCTTTAATGGCTGTCCACCCTCCCAGGTGTTCAGCTGGGACTACAACCAAATGAAAGAGAAAGACATTTCCAGCAAATCCCCAACATTGTTTTTTGGCCAGGTCTCAGTGTTACAGGCCGCTTTAAGTGTTCACACACAGCGGTATCTGCGTCATTAGCCATTTTCCATGTCCAATATTTAAAGTAGGTATTTATGGTAACTTTATGGTAACAGCTTATTAAGGCTGGCCTTTAATGAACTGGTAGGGAGGCCGCAGTGGAGAATACTGCGATAATTTAATGGTTTTAAGAACAAGTACTTATGATAGAGGGATCTCCAATAAGAACAGGTTGTTCATGGAATCCTTGTGGCTTGATATAAATTGATTGAAGCATTATCACAGCCAAAATTTGAAAAAGAAAATTCCCAAAAGAGCAGACTACATAAAAACACATCTTTATGAAAATTGTATGCTGACAGAAACAACCCATGGAATGCCATGCCATTTCCCCTTTCATTCTTTCAGCTTTTAAAAGATATGTGTTTACATATTTTGCCTTTTACCAGTGATTTCTTATACACACTGACAATAAGACACGACTTATGTGTCCCTGTCTGCCTTGTCTTTGCTTTTGTATTTCATTTTGCCATTGTGTTTGAAGTGGAATAATCTACACTGGAATAGATTGTGTTTTCTGTTGCTTGTGATTACTCACCAAATCATTCTGGAGTGTTCTTTGGGTTTTTTTCTAATTATTGGGTTTGATCTCTGCTTGGGGAATAGGGCATTCTTTGCTGCGCTGTCCTGAAAATAATTGCATTTGCAGTGATTGTTTTCTAATAACAGTTCTGTAGAATAAGTGCTTTGGGGCCAAATCCAGCTTTACTTATGAGAACAAAAGAATTTTGCCTGAATAATAATTGAGTAAGGACTTTGTGTGTTGGGTCATTATTTGTAAAATATTTATACAGCCCATGAAGCTACTATGTATCTCCAGTACAATAAAGAACGACCATCATGTCAAAACAACAACTATTATAACATTATCATCCAATTTAGGCAGCATAGTGCCTTGGTTTGGACGTGAGGCTTTCACAGATATTCATGAGAGCTGGTGGGTCAGACAGGGGAGAGATACCTAGAATAAATGCCATTGTGTAAGATATGCCTTTTTTTTTTTTTTTTTGGTAGTAAAAGCCCTAGGTGGTGGGGCTGTTTGCTTTCCCCAAAGTATTCTCATTTGTTTTATACTGGGAAGATTCAGGCTCATAGAAAATAGAAAGCTAAGAATGGGAGTATTTTAACTGGGTCCTCAGAAATTATTTGGGTTTCAAATTTCAAATAGTGATTATGTGGCATTCAAGGTATTCCACAGGTTGATGCCTAGGTATCCTGCAGTATTACTCTTTGTGACATTCATGTCCGTAACAGCCCTAGTTGATGGAGGGCTAGGTTGTGACACTTTCAGCAACACTGAAGAACTGTTTGCTTTCCCCAAAGTATTCTCATTTGTTTTATACTGGGAAGATTCAGGCTCATAGAAAGCTAATGAGAAAGAATGGGAGTATTTTAACTGGGTCCTCAGAAATTATTTGGGTTTCAAATAATAGCCAGTGATTATGTGGCATTCAAGGTATTCCACAGGTTGATGCCTAGGTATCCTGCAGTATTACTCTTTGTGACATTCATGTCCAGCACAGTTCACAGCAGTTTAGCCAAAGGCTTTCCACTGATATTAGTGGTGGGTCTAAGCAAGTAAATCCTGCGTAGGACAAAGACACTATCATCCTCCAGCTCCTTTTTATTCTTAAACTACAATTAACATTCAAAGTAATATTTTCCATGGTGTAGTCTTCATTTTTAATTTACGCTTTGTGGAATATTGAATATTGTGAGACATACTTTTTCCAAGTTTTCTCTTCTTAGCTGCATAAATCTAACACACAGGCTCTGTCCTTAATAATTTATGCCACTCCACTGCACCAGTGTAGTTCTTCTAATAAACCCTGTGGGTTTAATTCTTGCTTTCTATATTTCAACTGTAAGAGTACAGGTTAAGAACTTTAAAAAGTTACTTCAAGAAAAAGTTTTTGCTTCTGTGAGAAGCCAAAAATTAAGTATTATATTGAGTATTATATCCGGAGAATTATCATTCTGGAGAATTATCATGACATGTTATAAAATAAATGAAATAAATAAGTAAAGGTCAAATATCCTGGTCAAATATCCTGGTTTTGAATACAGGAAATAGACCCCATGCAAACAGAGCTGCCAGGGCTCAGTTCTTCAGATGGTGTCCATTAGTCTGGACAACTACAGTAATTTAATTCTGCACCATGTGGAGACAGAATATCATCACTCTTTTAGGCAGCGATTGTCAAATTAACATGCACACACATATACATATACAATAAATAAGTTACATCCCCACATTTATGTTGCAGTTTGAGTGTAATAGCAGTTGAGTGTTTCTTAAGCACTTCAGTGACAAACCCATTCTGAATGCAATACATTGATCATTACTCTGACATCTACTAACTGATCTGTCTGCACGTCTAAAATTCAGATATCATGTTACATGGATTAATGTGTCATCAGCTCTGTTTATTAAGGTGCAGTGGCTTGTTCAGGTTATCAGAAACCTAGAAAGAATTATAACTTCATACATCGTTAAGGTTTAATGTTAACTATAGTCTATGTCTTTTCCTCTCCCCCCTCAATAAATCTGTCCACTCCTTTTATTTTGTTCTACCGCCTGTTACATGTGCGTCTCTCCCTCTTGCTCACTTCAAAAATCTATTTTTCCCTCAGCTAGCAGGGAGTTATAGTCTGTAATGAGAGAGCTGCTACTTTTGATACTTTTATAAGGTAACTCTGATTAACGTTCTTGGGCGTTCTACAAAAAGGAAGAGGACAGAATATATCCCCATGTTTAGGATAAACAATTAAATGCTTAGGTATGCCTTACTCAAGTAAATCTTCCACTGACATAATTTACTACAAAATAGATCAACCAAACACAGAGGAAGAATGTGAGGGCTGGATTCAACATTACTTGTTTGTCCTGGCATCACTTATTACTGCAGCTGTCAGAGCCTTGCTGATGGTCACCTATTGATATTCACCAACCTGCTGGGTTTGGCCCTCAAACAGTGTGAAATGTGATTGTAAATTCCCTTAATTGGGGCCAAGGTCTTCTTTGGCTCCCCCAGCATTTTTCCTTTAGTTATCAGTCCTGCATGGAGCTGAGATCATAAACTCAGCCTTTTTTAGCTCCCAACTCCAGTCATAACTCCTGGAGACTCCGCAGGATTAAAAGCATCCTTCTTTTACTGCTTCCTCCTCTGTTTTATAGCTTATCCTATCAAGAGGGGCTTAAATCACGTAATACGGAGAATTTATAATGATTTCTAACATGTTTGTTCTTCGATTTAGATAAAGCAAGAGACATAAAGGTCAATCAAAATAACAAACTTCTGTGTGCCTTTGCCTCAATTTCCTTACTATTTTGGAGCACTCCCTGGGTTACTGCGGGAGTAATTTGTAGTGTCAGTCTTCCCCCAAAGAGAAGTACCTGAAGAGGGGCATTTCCCTTCTCTGAGGAGGTTATAGGTTTCCTCATATGCATCCCTGAGCTTAAAAAAACCCCAGTGCATGTGTACTTTTGTAGCAGTGTACATGATGGTACAAAGTCCTTCTTTGCTGAAGAGGGCTCCGGTTTAAATAGCATAATATCAAAGTGTAACAATACTCTATTGTCAGCAATGGCTAAGCGTAAACATATCTCCCCATATCTCTTGTATCCTGCAAAACAATATGAAAGGTTTCAACTCTACACTCAAAATGGTCTCAGGAAACAAAATAGGGTTTGAAGTTTGAAGAAAAATTGAGAAACACACTAATCTATAAGATGACTTATACTGAAATATACTGAAGAAGCAAACATGCGCTTTTATGTACGTCAACGAAAAGATAAAATACACTGTTCATCAAATTTTGCCTTTTTTTTGTTGTTGAATATTGTAATATATTCTGCAAATATTTCTGGTAGGTTTTGACCATCTCTCTACCTAGTCAATTACTATTCACTGAATAATTTATTCAAAGATTAATGGCAAAACAGGTCAAATAAATTATGCGATGAATATTTTTTTCAATGTAGTCAACTGGCCCTAAAACCTACTGCAGGCTTTCATTTATAATACATACAGTTCTCTATATAATAATTTAACAAGCAGTGTGAATTACAGAGCTACAATTTTATCAAAGGCTTGTGGGGACATCATAAACCTCAAAAATGAGTCTCAAGCAGTTAGGAGAGACACAGGTATTCCAAAATGGAGTGATAGCCCCATAACTCAAAGCGCACTTGCATTTTAATTAATACTGGGATTTGGTGTAACAGTAAATCTTCCCTCTTTTTCACTGTGTCCCCTTATCCTTCCTCTTTCTACTTCAGTCCCCCGCTGCATAACCACTTCAGTTCCTCCCAGTCCTGGCATTGCTCCCGCCTAGCTCCGACTTCACCCTCTCAGCAGCCATCAACAGGCATTGGGAAGGAGTTAAGCTCCATCTAAGAAAAATGCTTGAATTCTTGCTTATAAAGCAGGGGCATTGTCCTGCTGAAGCCAATGAGACAAGGACACACCTAAGCACCAGCAGTGCTCAAGGGACTTGGAGGCCACCCGGGAGGTGGATGCCTGAGTGACCCTATTGTCTTGCCTCTTTCCATGTCCCTTTCACACGCTGTGCACACACTAGATTCCCAATGTCATAGAATCATAGAATCATTGAGGTTGGAAAAGACCTCTAAGATCACTGAGTCTGATCATCAACCCAACACCACCAGGCCCACTAAACCATGTCCCTAAGTGCCGCATCTACACGTCTTTTAAATGCCTCCAGGGATGGGGACCCCCCCCCTTCCCGGGGCAGCCTGTTCCAATGTTTCACCACTCTTCCAGTAAAGAAATTTTTCCTAACATCCAATCTAAACCTCCCCTGGTGCAACTGGAGGCCTTTTCCTCTCGTCCTATTGCTTGTTACTTGGGAGAAGAGACCGACCCCCACCTCCCTACAACCTCCTTTCAGGTAGTTGTAGAGAGCGATGAGGTCTCCCCTCAGCCTCCTTTTCTGCAGGCTAAACAACCCCAGTTCCCTCAGCCGCTCCTCATCTCCTCATGTCATTTACTCATGTGCTGCATTATTACAGAAAAGGGGGATAAATGTTTCCACCCCACCCCTTACACTGGCAATTGTTTTTCAGTAAGCCTGGATGATTTTACCTTTGGCTAATAAATATATGATTTAAAAAACTGAAGGTAGCTGGTGTTTTGCTGTTGCTCAAAAAAGATGATTTTCTCCCTTCTCTAAATAATTGTAGGTTTCTGAATATCTGTCATTTTACTCCTAACTGTCCAGGAAACATTGCCAACCTCAGGTTTTGAGTGTTTACGTTGTCGACGTGCTCACAGAATTGTAAACAAAGATTGGAAAGGAAATCATGTGCCCTGAAGCATACTAGCTCAAAAAGAGAACTCTCTTCCACCACATAAAATACACCTGTCTCAGACACATCAAGAAAAGCACTTTGACATTACTGACTTCTGAAAAATTGCACTAGACCCCCCCTCCCCTATCTCTGTGTGTTTTTAAAAAATGGGTTTAATACTCTTTCATGGATGGAAAGTCTGAGGCACAAAAATGGGAAGGAATATGCCCAGATTTTAAAAGTTGTGTTTGGCATTCCCTAATTTTCCTCCTCCTGCCCCTTTTCCCAAGTCTGTAAACCCCATGGTTGCTTCAGCCTCTCTTTTCTTGCAGACTGAGGCCAAACATGTTGGGGAATCAACTACAGGTCTCTTGACCACGAGTACAGTGTCGCAGGCACAGAAGACATTTCTTCCCAAACTTAAAAAGTCACTTCAATTTTCCTTCAAAAGAGAGGACTATCTAGAGGTCAGAACTGCCAGAACAGTTTAATTCTGCTTAGAAAATGTGTTCTTTGTACATTGAGTTTAACCACTAGCTGGAGTACTGCAGATACTGTGATGTGATTGCTTCCCATGTTTTTTGCCAAGCTCATTTCATAAAAGATTGTACGTAGTTAGTGCTGTTTCTTTAAGAGTGTGTCAAGTTGGCAAAAATAACATCTCAGGTTTTTCTCCTTTGTAGCTTTCTAGTTAGGAGGATTCCTCTTCTAATCAGCAGATTTTAGCAGTACTTAAGCTCCTGTCAGAGAGTGGCAGACTCTTAATATGACTCAGGTTCCAGATTAGTGAAATTACTGTCTCTAATGAAGTTTATCTTCTCTTTCATTCTTCAATATTCCAATTTTGCTTGCAGTGTTGAGTGCTTGGAAAGTGGCAGACATTTTCCTCTGGCCTATTCTTAAGGAATCATATATTTCCTTTAAAAAATCTGAGCTCTGTCTAAGTATTGGCCAGTATAGGTAAATGTGATAAAGAATAAACAGTTTTGGGTGCTGAAGCTGCCTGGGTTTGAGAGAGGGCGATGTTCTGATCTAAGTTGGACCTAACTTGAGTGGTTTGAACAAGGTCTTTTCCAAACTGAGCTACTCTATGAGTCTATGATTCTCTTCCCCAGTAAGAAAACTGCTTCCTCTCAATGACAGCACTCGTCTTGAAGCTGGTTCCTGGGACTGTATGAACTCAACTTTCTTCATTGCTGATGAAGCTCACAGGTACAGCACCAGTCTGCTTTGGAAATACAGAAAAAGCAGTTGCTCCATTGTTTAAAGAATATGAAAAAAGTTCTTTGTACCACCAGTACAAGAGAATATGAATAAGGTTCCTTGTGCTTGTGATTTAAAGGAATAAATGAACAGTGCTTCATTTTCTGAAGAACAAGATCCAGTAAACTGAACAGTAACAATACTGTATGAAAGGGCAAGAAGATGCATATGTCTGTCATCTGGCTCTGGCAGCATTTTATCAGTTCCTATATCCTGCCTTTTCTCTGTCACGGCAGGAAAGACTTTAGAGAGGAAAACTATAGCAAACTGATTTACAAGCTTTAAACGACAGCAGTGGGTCTTATTACTACAATACACTCCAGGATCACTATTCCCACCGTTAGCAATTTGTGTCGGTTGAAATTTTTAAAAATAGTCAGAAGGAAGGGTGTTACACTTTGCGATATCAAAGTTCATCAGCACCAGGCACTGTGAGAGTAGGTTCCAGCTGCAAATGTGTGAACTTTAATTCTTCTGAAGCTATTTTATCTTCTAAAAGAGTTTTGTTCCCTTCATGTCCCTTTGCTCAGCTTTTTTTTAAAGCCCCTTTCCTGTCATATGAAATGCAATTTCACAAACTGACTGACAGCAGACATTGAATCCTAAGGCTCTTCCACCCAGAAAGACAAAAATAAAGTGGAACATTCAACCCCAAAGCGCCTAAACTGCCATAAAAAGATTTTGACTGTGGCAGCTGTCTCTTATCTATTGTACTTTTAAAATAGTATGCTGAGTTATTTTCTTAAAAAGGTAAGAAAGCACTCGGGCATTTTAACCTTCTTGCCAAGGTAATGTCTGTTGCCATTCCTGGATGCTTTGAGTGAAATCGTATGTACCATCCAGCAGTGGATGGGGCACTTGAGAGAAGGCCAGGTTTATTGGGCTGGCTGTCCTGTAAACCTTCACCGTGGCTTCTGGCAAGGCAATCCTGCCTGGCTTGTCTGAACACCGAGAGCTACAGTGCAGGGGTTGAATCGTAACGTATCTCTTGACAAAAACAAGGGGGCTCCAGTTTGATGAGAGCCGTGAGACATTGCCGTATTACCATTAAATCATGTTAATAACATTGTCAGAAAAAGGGCACACCTGCCCCGGCAAAACCCCTGAACAAAATGAAATCCAAAAAAAAAAAAACCCAAAATATTTAAGCCTTAGCAGCATTTCAGCTGTTGAAGAGTTCAGGAACAGAAAGAGCTATTTTTTTTAATAAAGCTACAGAGTTGCAAATAAATCAAGAAAGACTCACTGATAAATTAAGACTACTGGACATCTGTGTATGGCTAGACTCCTCAGAGCCCCTTCTCAAGACCAGACTTGCCAGCCATCCATGTTACGAACTCACAAGCCTGTGTTAAGAGGTTGCCTCAGTCCAAGACCCAGAGAACTCTTAAGGGACAGAGATGAAGTTTCTCTCAACTCCTTAGAAAGGGCCTTAACTTTTGCTCACAAGGACAAGAAAATCTAGCCTAGGCAGGTCTGAATGTGTTGTGTGCCACAATCGGCAGATTTCTTAAACTGGGCTGTTCCTAAACACAATGCAAACACTTTCAGGCTGGGTGTGGGCATAGGCTGAAAGCACCTAGCTATGGGCTCCTCAAGCTCACATTGCTTCTTGGAAGTGTAGTCACAGGCTAGGGATAGAAAGTGTAGCATCCTTGAAGGAAAGGGCAATGTCCTCAGAGCCAGGATGAGAAAGGAGCTATTGGACCATGAATCTGCAGACACTAGAGAAAAGACTCTAAAGGATTATTACTTAGAAGTTCATTGTCACAGGCTGTAACCTGGTCCAACAGCATTAAACCGTGGTCACAGCTGATTCCTCAGATCAGTCTAATGGGAGCAGACAGCAGTAAAGCTATATGACTATGATGCCCTCTGAGCGACGATCCAAGTAGGGAGTGAAAAGGAGGAGCAGAAGTGTGACATTTGCATAAACACTAAATTAGAAAAAATGGTAAATATTAAGCTGGATCCATACAAAGGAAGTAAAATAGTAATTTAAGAGATTTGTGGTTCAGTTAAGAACTCTGCAAATTACTCTATTAATGTTAAATTGGGGTGAAAATAGATCTCATACATAGTAATGAAGCTGAAGTTTAGCCTGCAGAGTTAAACGGGCAAGCCCGTCATTTCGTGTTAGCGTGGGCAGAAATCAGGAGGGACAAAGGACGGATAGACAAAATGATAGCGTTGGCAGACAAAAGCTGTGGCAAGCTGCTCACCAGAAATCCAATCCCTGCTGAACAAACTCATCATCGGCTTACTCTGAAAAGCTCACAAATTCTCTGCCTTTCACCTTTTGGATGGGATGAAAGACATGCTGGCCAGCTGCCAACTTCTGATTCGAGCGTTTTATCTAGGAGTGTGACAACGATTCAGCCAGGGAGAGACAAGGAGTTTGTGTGGATCCAGAAGAGAGTCTTTATATTTTTCCTGGAGATTTCTCAGTTGACCCTAACTAATCTCTCCTTACTGGATTTGCACCCCTAGAAACCTTTCTTTGAAGAAAGTTGGCTCACCAGAGGAAACTGTCCAGACCATCACAGATTTGAGAGACAGCCACTGAAGGGAAAAAACCAGTCTTTGCTGACCAATGGAAATTCGTGAAAGCTTCTCTAAATCCTTATAACAACATGCCTTTTTAGCGCAGCAATGCACAGAGCATACAGGGCCAAATCTGGCCATCCTCATCAAGGACTCCCTGGAGAACATCGAGGGGTTTGCTGCATGTTTGGCTGGGCTTTTCCTATTCCTCCTCAGCCCCTTCTGCTGCCCAGGGTCAGCATTTGGTTGGGATAAGAAGAGACACCCAATTTTTACCACAGAGAATCATCCCCAAAGGTGGATCATAACAGAATATTCCCCGCGTGACAGACTCGGGCTGTGTCAGTGCTGTGTGGCAGTAGGAAGTGCCGGTGATGGGCTGTACGGACCAGCAGCAAGGGCAGAGGGGCCAAAAGGAGGCAAACGCTGCCCCTTACTGGTGCCTGAGGACAGAGGGAAGGAGAGAGCTTTAGACTCTCTGAAGAGGCTAGGAGGGGCCTGGGATTAAGTGCCTGATGTTTGAAAGCACTTTATTTTACTCCATGTTTTTAATCCTGAGGGCGGTGGTAGGAGTTACGCTCCTTGACTTCTGTTTTTGCTTTGAACTTTTCCTCAAACCTCAGTGTGAGCTGGAAATGCTGAAGCTCAGATGTTTTTGCATGAAGAGGAAGACACCCTCTTCCCCTGCCCCACTTTTACACATTTTGTACACAAAGCCATCGACTAAATTTCTGTAAAGCTGGGGCCAGTATCTCTACACATTTCCTAACTCCCACAAATCATCAATGGAGTAAAACCCAGCGAGCATTGTGCTTCAGAGGCACTATTTTCCGTTGCTCCACTGACTTTGTAAACAACCATCTGCAGCGGGCTGACTGCAGACTTTTTCTGTCACATTGAGGAGAAAAGGGTTCCTCATGAAATAGCCACCGTTTCTTTACATGATATACTTTGATTTGTCTTGGAGCCAGTTCCTACCTGTTCTCTACTTTGTGTAGGCAGACACGTCTGTACAGAGAATGTTTAACCACCGACTGGTCAGACTGTGCAGGATTTTGCATCCCTTACATGTGGCAGAATTCACATCCCTTGGTACCAAACTCTGTCTTTACTCTTCCTCCACCTGCCTCTCCTCAATCACCTGCAGTGCAAGGTCAGATGAAATGATAAAACAACACATCAAAATAAATCTACTGTTCAAGTGGCAAAACAGCCAGACTTGGGTTTTGAGTTAATATAGAGCACGTCTTATGCTAAGCAATTAATTTGTTTATTCATCTTATGTTATCATCCTGATCTGGGTATCTGAACAGGTTATATAAGTTATTAAATGTTATTTTCCTTCCAAACTTCATGCCTTGTTCCTACACTTGTACTGATGTGCTGTATTTTCCTGACCTTGTATTTAGAAGTGAAAAAATATGAATATTAAATTTGTATGACCTTTACCATCCCCAGACACAAATTAGGCTCCTGTTCTTTGCACTGGCATTTGAAATGAGTTATTCGGTCTGCACTGACAACTGTATAGGGGAGCGATAAGGCAAGAATGCATTATTGATGTAAAAATAAGCAAAATAATATTCTTAAAAAACATTTCAGATAAAAAGAGCAGGTAGCAACTCAGTCTCCTTGAGATCATGGTTTAGGTTTTTGTCCTCCCTGAAGTGGTGTTTGGGAGCCATAATCTCCTGTCTTTGTTTTCCAATCCAAGTGGGATGTATAATAAGAGAAAATAAGAGCTCAGCAAAGAGGAAAGCACCCCCCCCCAACCTCTAAATACATGTAATTGTATGCATGCACACCAGCAGAGCTTTGGATTTGTTTTAAATACCCAAATGCAAACTGTGGGAGGGAGTCTGTGTGTGTGTGTCTGTCTGTGAGTGTGTTCATGTTGTCTCTCAACAAGGAAGGTGTATTGCGACATTATGACTGCAGCTTTCAAGTTAGTAGATGTCTCTTGCAGCTTTTCATGATGTTCAAACAATTCACTGACCTTTTGACTACTAACCTCAGGTTTTATTCTTGAATTAAATGTGCTAAGTAAAAAAAATCACAATGATAATTTAAAAAAAAAAAATTCTGCTCATATGATCGTTATGATGATACTTCTACTAGACCTGTAGGCTGCCACATCTCTTGGATTGAGTAAATATGTCTCTTATGTCAAAGGCGAGTTTTTGAGTCTGGCACTCTTTTTAGTCTGATTTCCTAAGGAAACACGTACATGTTCCTCAGGTACATGTGACCACAGCCTTTCTTTCAAATCCATTCGTCCATTTCAATCAAATTTCACAGAGGCAGATAGACATCTCAGACATGATAATTCCCTGCAAAGCTGGTCAAGGTGAGGGGCTGCTTAAAGGAGAGACACCTACTACTGCTCTGAGGGAAGGAGAGGAGCACTCACTGCTTCTCCAGGCCGCCCAGCTCAGCAGCCCCGACCCCGCATGCAGGACTGCCTGGGTGCCCACAGCACACACGTAACCCCGGCTGGTGGGCAGCAGAGTTAGTCAAGGGATGTGGAAAATATCTGGGGGGTAGCAAAGGGGAAGGTGTAGATGTAGAGTGCTCCCTGAAGGGAGTTAGAAGGGGTGTGGGAGGCATAGGAGAGCGGGAGGAAAGATCACTGCTGTAGTGCTCAGCTGTACCAGTTTTGCTTCTTACCAAATAATACCCCCCCTTCTTCTCACTACTCTACCACTCCATGATAACTTTCCTACAGCTACTTGAGCAGTTGCCCATCTATGATCTGCGATTTATCTCTTGTTCTGACGGAACCCAGCCATTTCTCCTCACCTGATTTTCTAAGGAGAGGATACCTGTGCTCTCACACTGGCTGCGTGAGCCCATTTGTGTTTGCCTTCATCTCCTCTGTAACTGTCGAACTTCACGGCTGATTTCAGTCAAAGGCTGGAGGAAGAAAAGAAACCTCAAAGATATTAAATTGTTATAACTTTCAAGGGAGAGGACAGATGCCTTTGAGATGTCCTGACCAAGGAAAGGAGCTAGATGACACATCCTCAGACAGGGGAGAATCTGTAAGTTAATGAACGAGATTATATTGCTGTCTTTGCTGCAGGAAAGTTCCCACCAGAACCCCCAGATCAGCCTGAGAAACCAACCCAGACAAGAAGAGGTTTCTGTGGACCTGATGCTCAGAGGACAGAGGGTTTCTTCAGAAAAAATCGAGGCTGGGGAGATACACTTTATTACAGAGGAGAACACACAGTGTGTTCCCGCAGCACTTTTCTTTCTCAGAGCACTTTCTTTCTTATTTTGTTTCCCTTGATTTGAAATGAATCATTCAATCTGTGTCACTTGTCCACGTTAGATTGCAGCAGTTTGATTTTGTTTGATGCAACGGAGAGGGGAAGAAGCGATGGGATGTGACATGCACTTTATCTTGAGTATTATTTGTCTCTACAAGAGTGCGGCGAGATGAAACCTCAGAAAGGCCTGGCGTAAAGGATAGTCATTACTTTGTAAGTGCTTATGCAAATGTGTTGGAAGATTACATTTGGGAAAAAGGTTTTCAGACTCGGCACACATTTTCTGTTTGAGAGCTAAGTTAGTCAGAGCACACTGACAGATGGGTGGGGACAATGCAAATTTACAAGTTAGAGACTTGGTGACTGACTGACATAACACATAATACATGAGAGTGCACAATACGTGAGAACAGGTTCCCAAAATTTACAGTACTTTGGCTAGGGATGAGAATATAATTCCAGCTTTATTTACTGGGAAGTCCGCCTGTAGGGTATTTTAGTTCCATGTTACTTATTTTATTGAATGAGGCAGAAAGTATTTCTTATCAAGAGAGTAATGGATTTATGGGTTTGGGGAGAGAGGAGGGAGGGGACTGCCCTTTTCTTGGAAAGTATCAAAATCCCAGGTAGGCCACCACACTCAGTATCACCATCCTGTAATGACTGAGGAGTCGTCTTGGAGAAACTGGAGGACAAAGTTAAATGGGCACACATGTATGAAAGCATAAAAACTGACGTCCTCTATTTGACCAGAAATCTGCAGCAGACCTAAGCGTGGTAGGAGGAAGGAATCTGTAGGAGTAGCATAAGTAGGTCTGCACTCTAAGAGTTGTTTGAAAGTCACTTGTAGTGGTATTTACGGTGTGTTGCACCATTTACAATATTTTCTTCGAGCATTAATTTTTTTCTAGAGAACTATGAAAGAGTTTCTTTCTGGCACTGACTCAAAACTATTGATATCCTGTTAGCAAGTGTTACATATAACAGCCTTGAGGTTTAATATTGAATAATTTCTAAAAAGTCCTGAAATTTAGGAAGGCTGGACAGTGTTTCAACAAAGAGAGATACTGAGACAGAAATAAAATGGTTAAGCGCAGCGGTAAACTGTTATCCCTATTTTGCATTATACCTGCACTTTGTGACTTCAGGCCTTAAAATTTCCTGGTAAGTCTCCATAGACTATTCACTTTTCTCCCTGGGAAAGTATCAGCACTCTAGTATTTTCCTTGGCATGTCTCCACTTGTAAAGGAGATCTATTTAATCAAACAGTAAAAAAATTATATCGTACAAGAGAACTGAGATGATCCAACCAGAGAACTCTAAATAACAAACACTTGAAGAAGTACTTGCTACAGTCAGGCTCAGATGTGTTTGGAAAAAGCTCTTCATCAACCAAATAGTAAAAGCCACGATCAGTTCACAGATAATTCTCCAACAGAAGAAGGGTCAAATCTGACAAATGAATTGTTCATGAAGGCCATTTTGATGAGCTATAATTATACGAGCGAAATCCCATCGTATTTTGTCTCCTGATTGCATGATAGCCACATAAAAGGAAAAGAACAGAAAGGAGATTAGGTTCATGCAGTCAGTAAGAGATGTTGTATTGATTCTAAGTTGTTGCTAGGTAAATAATTAAACCATGATTTCACTGTTGATTTTATTTGTCTGCTGTGTGAAGGCTACTTAGATGCATCAGTGAAAAATTAATTAATATATTTCTACCACTGCTCAAGTAATGGAAATCCATAAAGATGAAATTACTGTAGTGGTTTGAAACCACTCATTAATGATCCAACTCAGCTTCAGAAAATCTCTCCGAAGTCTAATGGTCCTGACAGATCAGACTACCTTTTTCTTTTTTTTTTTTAAAGTCTTCATTATAGTTTCTGCAATAAATAGATATCTATGAATGGAAGATGTAGCTTAATCAGCCAGATTTAATGTGCTGAGTTTCACCAGGTTATATACTCACCTGATCTGTTCTTGGTGCCCCTTGCCCCCCCCCCCCCAACAGAACTCTTGCCTGTGTAGATCAAAAGCATTAGCTGGCTGCATACACTGAATCAAGGGAAGGACAATGCTGAACAAGCTGAGGATAGCACGCAATGGTTATCAATGAGATCCACTGTACCCTTTCCTTTTCCACAATAAAACTTAGCTGTAATATGACAAATACCTACAAACTGAAGGAAAAAGACAAATGGCAGAGAAGGTCTGAATAACGAAGCCTCTGAGTAATTAGCATGGTAATACCTGAGGCATATTTGTACACACCACATCCATGCTAACTGCCCATTTACCAGGCTAATTTAACATCAGTTATTTCTGGGTTCGTTCCATCATCAGTATATTTCTCTTGTTACTAAGCTACTGTAATTTCAGCATCAACTGTGTTTTGACTTACATATGCTTGTAACCCTTCAATATCCACAGGGGGAGCACAGTTTTCTCTGAGCTTTTCAGTTTAAATGTCTTATATATAAAAGCTGGGGAATTTGTATTTTAGACCCCAACATGCCCATTTCAGACCTACATCTTTCAAAGACACCTGATATAGAAACTCCTGATCACCACATGGTTGCTCAATGCAGTTTTGACATTTCTTTTTCTGTTTTCTGTAGATTTTATACTATTTAATTTCCCCTAAAGTACAATCATTCACAAAGGTCTCCCAGTCATTAAAGTGATTAGTTTCTTCTGTACATCTGAATGGTTGTGGTAAATAAGCAATAGAAAGCATAAATTATATTGTACAGTGTGGAATAGCACTTCATTTGCAAAGAGGTTATCTAATTGATCTGGTATGTCCTTTCCGTTTTAATGTCTATGCTTCTGTGATATTTATAGATATTGGTATTTTCCTTCATCTACCAGTAGGATTACAAAAAGAATTGTTGTTGTTCTTGTTGAAAATGTTTTGTAGGATACTGAGTTTCATTTTCATTTTTTTTGGGAAGATAAATGACACCCTTCACATTTATGGAAACAAATGAGAGATTTTTAATGATTTTGATGCCAAAACATTATGCTTTTATTTCAGGATGTGAATGGAAATCTTAACCATCCTGAAAACCTAGAAACAAGAAGAGGCTGGTGGATTTCTTGGTAGTTCTCTGGGGGAAAAATGACTTACCGAATGGTGTACAAACTGGGTGGACTCACGAGGCATCATAACTGCTCTGGGGATTTCAGGGCATAAGCAAACATACAGTGCTCCAATGAGGTGCAAACATGATAGGTTATCTTATTAGTTTTCAGGGTTGGATTCACGCGTGATTGTAGCACTTTTTGCTGTCATCAGTGATCAGTGAGAAATATCACACATACATGCTTAATACTGAGTACCTACTAAGAATCAGGATATATGTTTCTTACTTGCATGCTTAAAACTGAAGAAGAGGTGAAAATCTCAGAATGGATCTAAAATATGAATCTAGATAGTTTACTTACGTGTCAGGCCAAGTACGTTCTCCCCCAAACACAGTACTTAGAAGTATCCTGTTCAGCTGCTACCTATCCCTGGAGACATCAGAAACCCAGGGTGTTCGAGTTTCTGCTAACAGAAACCTATACAATCTTAACCACCTGCTGATGAGGGGCCCCCGACTTGTCTGCCTGGAAAGCACAAGGAAGCAAAGTGCCTGGTTCACCCTAAGGTAACTTTTCTATCCAAAAGGACAGTGGACGGTGGAGCTTGTTGTACCTCCCATGAGATATTGATAAAAGGTGGGTATTGTCACTGCTTTCTACAAGTCATGTCTAAGACTTGTCAAACCTGCTGGAATTCAAAAGCTACTTATTCCTGTGGTTTCCATATGTAACCACATGTGAGTTATCCTCTAGGGGTTTAGGGAGCATATCTGTCAGACAGGGCCTTAAAACACAGGTGAAGCTGGGACTACAGCCTGGAACCCCTCCAGAGGAGACCCCAGGCTATTACGAATGTTTCACTGTATTATAACAAATGGAGCAATTTTAACAGAAAGAATGGAAGGCCCATGCAAAGATGTCCTTTGTTTGGCAGTGGAGCGCTCTCTTGGCAGCTAGAAGTCACTGCTTGTCAGCTGCACTTTCCAAAGGCAGAGGTATGTAACCAGTCCCAGGTACATGCAAGAGGAATGTTCTTAACGCCTCAGCAGAGGGGTACAAGAAGGAAATGTCACTGTTGCATCGCCCAGCTGCGTTTTATGAAAAAAAAAAGTGGTTTTTGTGTCTAACTCCAGCTTCAAGAGGTGAATCTTGAAGACAAGGAGATAAGCTTTGTCCTGTATATCTATGTTTATCTATGACCTCCTAGTGGTGGCTCCTCATTCAGCAACCTGCTAAGTGTGTTACCTTGAAGCAAGGTATAACAAATCTATCAGATATTAGGAGGGTGGAGAACCCCAGCAGAGAGCAAGGTACTTTGCTGGGAGTTATCTTATTCTATTTAATGGATGGTGGGCAGTAGACTAAATTTTCTTAGCTTTATGGAAAACAGTGGACATTACTTTCAAAAGGAGTCAAAACCTGGATAATTCCCTTGTGTCATTTTCTCAAATGTTTGAAATAGAAGGGTAGGATATGGCAGCAATTAATGCCACAGACAGACATTTTTCAATCATTGTCTTATCTGCTGATTTAAATCCTTGGCCCAAGTTTTCCATTGTTTTATTAATAGCAGCTGCATTTAAGAAAAGCTGATGTTCAGCTGTAAAACTAAAAACCGGTACAGAACAAGCTTCAAACAAACAAACCTGAAAGGACCAGTTGGTGATTACGCCATAAAAAGAGCCTGAAAAGTAGAAACCAGGAAAGTTACAACCTTTTCCTGTGCTAACATTATCATCAATATAGCACAAAAATGAGAAATGTAAAGCAATTACTGTAGCAGCAAAAAGGCACAAAGAGATGTATCGGAGAGCCTAGAATCTGTCTCTGCATTTGCATACAGCTACCAGAAGTGTCTTGAAATTTGCTCTGAGCATATGGAGGACTTGATCAAAACCAGAGCATATATTTTACACAACAAGGGGCTTTATACAGATGCACTAAATTTACAAAGGCAACTGAAGGACGTTTCAGACAGACTTGACAGATTACAGGCTGCTGCTGTTACTGTCACAGTCTCTGTGTAAATCTGGTTTAACAACAAAGAACTGACACCACACAAGGACAAAACTGAAAAATAATTCAGAAGTGCTGTAGAACTTTTCCCATTACAAATACCAAGGTAGCCAAATACAAAGGTCCTTAAATACAGGGGTCACAGATTCAATCCAAAATGGGGAAAAAGCCATGTCAGGCGAAACGTTAGATTTTGCATTATGCTTTTCATGCATGGAAATGATGGATACATGGAAACATACGACAGCTAAGATTTTTCCCCTCTTTTTAAAGGATTTGTTTGTCAGCTCAAAATCACTTGAGTGATTTCAGCTATTTTGACTGAAATGTTATAGTGGGTGAGAAGATGAAAGATAAAATAACCTGGTAAAAGTATAACCAATATCAAAGAAGTGACAAGAATGTGAGGCTAAATTGGGCAGGGACTTAAATATCCTGTTCTTGTCATTGACTTGGTTTGAAGTATAAAAGCACATTCAAAAGAGATTACAACTCCAGTTACTGGAGGATTTTATCTGTCAGATTGCATGAAGGCGTGCATGGAGGTGTCTGAAGACCTCAGATTTTGTAAGAACTTTAAAAAAAAAAAAATCCTTCTCCTCAGCTAGTGAGATACATCCACTTACTTTTACTTTGTCACGGTAGCATTTCTGGGAAGCAGCACTATGTGTCCTGTGCAGTTGCTTTCCTTTGTAGGCGGTGGCTACTGCTCCTGAAGTCTGTGACTGAACCCTTCTGCCTTCAAATATTTCTTTCCCTGGGAATCCCGGTGCCTTCCCTGGGTGCTCATCTTTCCAAGGCACGGCTTCTTGAACGGTGCTTGGCACCCATGGCCAGCCACAGCCTGGCACAGTCAGGAGGACAAGGAAATATCTCAATTTTCCCACCAAAAAGCCTGATTGCAAGTCATCGGCAGACAGCGGTGCTGACCAGAAGTTTTGAGATGCCACTGAAGAAACTTACATGTTCCCTGGGTAGAAAAGGAGATTGGCGGTGCCATTAGAAATAATACTGAAGAAACCAGAGAAGCAGACTTATCTGTGTGGGTCACTGGAAGGACTTAAGGCAGCAGTAGAGGAAAGGGTGGTGGTGGCAAGGAAGAAGCTGATGGCTAAACTGTGACTGAGGGTTGTTTCCAAATGATGGGTGTAAGAAACTTCTGAAAACCTTTTATAATACCTCCAACGGTGATAGCAGTACTAGGTACCACGGGCAGTGCAAATGCCAGTGGCTTCTCATAGCATTGATTTCCTAGGAGATTTTTCTGTTTTGCCACTACTGTGCATGGATTACCACATGCTCTTGGGATGAACTGATCCTGTTCCCTGTTGGGCCAGGTGTTTAGAGGACATGAGCATAATTTCACTGCCTTCTGGAGGGGCAGTAACTTTTGTAGAACTAGTCCTAGTATAACAGCTAAAGATTGGTCGGTAATGTATAAACACACTGTATTTATGGTCTAAGGAAACTCGTAGGTGTTTGTTTTCCCCTCTTTCCCCCACCCCTGCTTCTTCAGTGTGCTTTAGGAAACAGTTGTACTCAGACACATATTGTATGAGTGCAGAATAAGTACAGGCTTTCCCATTTATTTATTTATTTTACAATATTTATTTTGCATTCATTATTGGAAAACTAATCTGGAACTAATCTATAAACCTTCTGGTAGGAATCATATTCTTCACAGGTCATTTACACAACAAAAGGCCCTAGTCCTTACAATCTCAATCCTCTACCCCAGGCACTTCTTACACTTATGGCATTTTGCACATTCAATATAGGTAAACCAGCTAAGATTAAATGAAAGTTATTAAAAATATTAACACATTTCCAGACACAGTAGCAATAAAAATGTGTGAAAAAATAATTTGTAGACACCATTGTCTGTTGCTTCTGCAAGACGAAAAGCACACCAGAGATCTCAAAGTCTTCTTAGAGGCATTTCATTAGAATAATTTTGCATCATGCTGTTGTTACTCTGTGTGACTCACTAGTATACAGTACAACAGACCATTTAGATCCTAGTGCAATGTTTGGCAAGTATTTTCTACAAGTTTTTAATTTTCCAAAACCCATTTTTGAGTGAGGAAATATGAAAGTGTTCTAAATGGAGGCTATGAACCTCTCCTGCCAGTTTACCACTTTATAGCATTATGCAGGTTTCAGTTTCCCATGGATGACCATGACACTAATGATGACATCTTTCAGGCTTGTACCAATATTGTTCCTGTGACAAAACATTATTTGAGTCCAAAATTCCCTCTGCTTTAAGCAGTGTCTACTCCCTTAAATTTAGGACAATTTCAGTGTAACATAAAGGCTTAAATTTCACATTGCACAGAGTTTTGTTAGCCAAGATATCACCCTACCAACTGATGAGATCTAGGTTAATAGTAATGTTGGGCTGCACTGATACTGGAAATGATAGAAAAAAAGAATGAAACAGATCTGCCCTCAGTTCCACTGAGGTAAGTCAAGAAAATGCTTTTAGCACACAGAGTAAAACAAGCAAATGATCAGAAGTCAGTCAACACTTTTCCTTCTGGCACAGCTGTACGTTGGAGTGGATCTTTGTTATTTATTGCCATATTGCTGAAAATTAACACCGCTGCACCATCACTTTTGTTCCCTCCCTTTGATCATAAAAAGTTCTTTGCCAGTTCAGGAAAGAAAATTGAATTTCCTTGCACATTGTCTCTACCATGTAAGTGTTCAGCCACTCCATACCTTATAAAACAGAGGCACAGAGCACCTGACTATGAATCTCTCTTAGACTCTTCCTGTGTTGTTTTCAACTCACTCTCCTTGTCTAGAAAGAGACTGTACAAGGAGAAATTTTGCTATGTTCCTACACGGTGCAGTGAAATGCCACAGCAGGTCTGAGGAACCCAGCAAAAGTCAGGAACGTACCGTTGGCTTTCTTCAGCAATATCCAAATCCAGCTGACTCATGGCCAGTGTTTGCATATCTTTAAATGATATGGACATGAAAGTTCATTACATGCATGAACCATGCTGAAAGTTGCAACAAATCTCAGGATCTGCAGTGGTGATTTCACTGGGGCTGACTCTAGTTTTATTAGTGGTGTGTATTGCAGACAAATATCCCAATGAATTCTTTCATACCCTCCTCACTGTTATTGCTAATGTGCTTCATCTAGCGGTGGCAAGATCCAGGCTTAGTGCACAAGAGTGACTGTAAACTTTTCTTTCCACAGGTTTTAAAGAGAACCTGACCTACATCATTCCTGCTACTAGTTATCACTGCACATCGCTGACCTTCCCAGTTAAGATCAAACTGAAGGGTGGCTTTGTGAAATAGATATATGTTCACTGGGAATTAAGATAAAACTGAACTCATCTGCAAGGGTCACCAGAATGAGCTTAGAACCATAGGACTCCAGAGTTGAAAGGCCAGCCTTTCACCTTATTAGCTATCCATATTCCACTGATTCCCCGCCCCTGCAGCAAACGGACTGTTCAAATCAAACAGAATTGCTCCGCTGCTTCCAGTGATGTATCTCCACCATGTTCAGTTTCAGCTGTAGCTCAGGAGTGTTCCACCCTCCTCCCTGCAAAGGGACAGCACTTATTTTTATAGCATAAGTAGCAAGCACTAAACACATCAGCATGCATAAAGTTGCCCAGCACAAAGTTCCCTATTGACATCTTATCTTGGACATGTAGGGGAAGAAAGAGAGAAGAGCATGGAAGAGAAGGAGAATAAAGTTAGCTCTCTTTTTCCTGTAGAGACCATATGTGATATAGGATAAAGATTACTTCAGAACAGTCCGTATTTCCAAAGCAATCCTTCCTCCCTCCTAGATAAATGTCTTTAAAAGATGCCTATACTGGAATGCCATGCAGTATCATTTTGGATAGTGGAGACCACAGTAGCTCAGGAACAGGCAGTGATGAGCTGACTGGCAGGGTTTATTAGCCTGGGAACTGTGGTCTCATGCAGCCGCCTAGACCACTGTCAGAACCAAGCTAACGTACGACGGTGTTTCTGTGTGCTGCACAGATCCAGCTGCTCTGAACTGTGATAGCTCTCGGCATAATAGTCCATTACACAGCACAGATACTCTCTTAATGATCCTCAATCCACATTTCCAGTCGCTTTCTTCATCTTCCCCCACTGTCCCATTTTATTCCATCCATGAAGAGATTTCACAATTACACGCCTCTTCCCCAGTTCGTGTTCCACATCCTACATTTTAGCATCCCTACTAGCTCTGTTTTTAGGTTCTGGCATTCGGTTGCCAACCAGATGAAGGCCAACTGCTTCTCAGTATTAGTAATTCACTTTCTTTGGTCCAGCTGAGAGCGACAGAAAAGCTAATGCCTAACTGGGAGCTGGGTAGAGCGATAACCTGTTGATATTCTATGTATGACAGAAAGTGACTGAATAATTCACATGCATGGAAACTTTATAAAAAAGTGTGGAAATATTTCTAGTATTATTAAGCTTTACAAACCAGGCTTTCATCTGGGCTGAATTTGAGGCTTAAATCAATTCAGTTATTAAAGATTTGTGGAGCGTGAGAGCAGCTTCTAGTCAGTGATAGAAGATTTCTACAGCTTCCCTTCTTGCTACCTATGAAGAGTGCATATTTTTGGTAACTCTTGTTAATGATTGATGAGACCAATTTCCCAAACATAGCTCTTTTAATTATTTTTGCAATGGTTCAGTTTGCATGCCAATTACCAGACTCCAAAGTGAAGAAGTGTTTGTGTGCTTGAAAGCTTCTCGTTTTTTTTTCCAATGACCTCACTGGTCCACTAAAAGTTATTACCTCTCTCTGTAAACCTAGCTTGGCTTATATGCTTAGACTGTCACTGTTATAACAACGTTATTACTATATTTATGTCAGGCACTTACTTTAGTGTGAATCATTTTATTTCACCATAAATTTCTTCCCAAAATTCCATTTTCTGTTGTTTTAGTACACAAAGAGTGACTCTCTGTGTTTCTGAGATAAACCTGAAATGGGTTCACCAGAGTTAGCACTGCTATCTGATCACTACACCAGTGTAACTAACTGAATTATCAGACTTTGAGGCCACCTGGCAAAAACCTCTTATTGCTGGTAACACTTTGCTCCTTGACTGTCCGTAGATCTCAATGTATGTAATGGAAGAAGTTCTAGGGAAGAGGATGATCAGATGATTGACTTGGATGCTGAGAGCTGGGAACAGATGTCTAACCTTGTGTCCGTCACCGGAGCGTGAGGACTTACACCACCTCAGCATGCCTCCTCACACTATAGCCAGTGCAGCACGGGACTCAATTTCCATTTTAATTACACAATCATTTATCAGTACTTGCCCATAATAAGCAGATAAAGTCCTTCATCTCTGTTTAGCAGTGGATAATTCACTCATGTCTTCTAGCACTGATACTGTCTTTTCCAGGGGCCAAACCTCAAGGTCTTTACTCAAGTTCCCGCTTAGTTCCCACATTGACAAATTCCCTGTGAAAACAAAGAAGGAAAGGAGTGAGTTTAAGGCAATTGGGGGCTGCTAGTATTGTCCCAAGTCACCATTAAAGAAATACTTTTTCCTGCTCAGGTATTTTCTTTTTCATCTTTGTTTTAACATCTGGTTTAAAGGCTGTGGTCTTCGGCTTTTACAGTTTTCATGGCCACCATTTAGTCAGCTTATTATTTTTAAGGCACATTGTCTGGCCTGGTATTTTTCAGATGTGCTTTTTTATGCAGTTCTGGTTTTGCCAGGTCACTGTACTGGCTTCCACCAACAGGGCTGAAATGTCCAAATATCATTGCACTCACATAATATTGAATTAATCCCACTTGTTTCATCTCTTAATCTAGGACATATCAACACTATCATTTGAAGACTCCTGGTATCATGTTCAGGTGTATCTGAGTTAGCTTTAATTTAATTAGCTAGCACATCAGTATATACTTACGTTTCAATATCACTAACAGCCCAGCCCAGGCAGTTTTCCATGGAGGCTATGCACAGTCTCTCAGGACTGCATACAGACGCAGGCAGTAAAGTGCATGTTTTGCAATTTCCTATGCTTGAAAAATGGCACTGGCGTGGTCATGTCCACTTGTTTGTAATGAGTTTTATCACCTAACTCCTCCTTTTTGAAGTTCTCTTTTATTTTCAGCTGTCCTAAAAACGCTGACTATTTCATAAAGATTATTTTCCATTTCTAGTTTCTGGTTACCTTGTGCTTTTCTTTTTTTTAGAAAAAAGCAAGCCAACTTAGGTTTAAGAGTCGTTTTTTTTGTTAAAGTTTGATAACAAATTCCCTGTCTTGAATGCTAGAGGGGAAAAAATAAACTGGAGGCCTGCAAAGCCAGCTGTGTTGTCATCTTAACTTTCCTTGGATCACTGTAGTAAGAAGAACATTTAAAGCTCTAATCTTCTTAAGAGAGAAGAGATCTTCCTATATTATTCTAAAACAATCTTATGAAAATTGCAAGATGACAAATATTTAACTTAATATTATCATTTTAAATTATATTATTGCTATGTTATTTGACTGTGATTCATAAAGTCCTCCCAATTAATTTTCTTAAGCTATTACTAAACAGCACAGTGCATTTGATGGTACTGAGAACTGAAAGAAATCTTCCTTCTTTTTTTCCACAATCTGTTTAAAGTCTGAAAGGTATTAACTGCATAATGGAAGTTATACAGATGGATTTTCAAAGACTTCAACAAAAAAGGACTAAGTCATCCATGACTGATCAAAGGGATAAGTGGAATTCCCCCATTAAATCTTGAAAGACAAAAGCTTGATATCCAGTATCTTACTGAAGCATCGACTCTCAAGGAATAATTTTCCTACTGTTACACTGATGAAATACTATTAAACACTAAATCAATATGAGTCTACTATTTTTCATATTTGGCATTAGTCTTCCCATAACATGTAGAGTGAACATATCCCATAACATATCAGAGTGAAATAAAGGCAATGTCTTCTTATTAAATGGATACAGTTTTCAGTTTATCCCAAGATTTCTTATTTATCACCTGCTGTTATGCAACATTCATAGGTCATCATCATTGGGTAAGGAAGTACATATTTAGGTATTTTTAAGATCTTTTGCTGTGTAAGAATTCCTCTAATTTTGGATAATTTGCTTCTGCTCCTTAAAAAAAGGTCTTCCTACTATGAATATATGTCTAGTAATGATGTTCTCAGAACTGCATAAGGTACTGCATTAACACATCCAGAGGATAAAAAATTTGCCTTTGTTCCATAAGGTAAAACTTCTGAATTGAGCCTCAGATCATATTCAGGTTTTTGTTACTGTGCTATATTGCGAGAACAGCTAATCTGCTGTATGCTTTCTCTTCAACCTGGAGTACATAGTTGTTCTGCTAATTCTAAAAAAACGTGGTTAGTTGCCACAAATGTTGTCAGCTAAGGCAGAGCCTCTAATCTTGTTGTCGGGGAAGGTTTTGTTTAGTGGAGCAGTCAATTAATTTGCCATTTGATTTAATATGAGTATCTATTTTGTAGAAAATTTTGGTGATGATCATGGGAGAGAGAGTGTTGGGGTTTTGTTTGTTTGTTTGTTTTAGTTTGAAGAGGCTGAAGGAATAAGAAGATCATCCTGTCTCAGCCAAATTAAGGGCAGGACTGACTCCACTAGAGACCTTTAAAAAAAAAAAAGCTTGCAGACTAATCTGTCAATAGGGCAGCAACCATCATTTTGCTTATCAGTTAGAAGAGTCATATTAGAGAGGTGGGATTTGTTTCTTTCTTATGTTAGGAAATGTTAAGGTAGATGGAGAGGGCAGCTACAGCACCAGTGAGGGAAATACCAAATATGGTATAGGACATGGAGCTGGCTGGATATTGGAGTTGTGAGATTAGCATCATTTTAGATCTGCTTCCTCTTACAAGGTATTTCCTGACAGAGCTGCTGGAGGAGAAGTTTCAGGTCCTCGAAGTGTAGATGAAGACAACAATAGACCTCAGACAGAGTTTTAGGGATATGATAGAAAGCTGAGGTGATTTGCAGATACCTGACATACAAGAGGACCCAAAAGGAAAATTTGTATAGAAGAAAGGGGACCACTGGCATTATGTGACTATGAGGAAAATGCCTGGCTGTGTGCAAGAGAACCCAAGCACTGGAGTAGGCTCACTCCATTAAGGACAAAAGCCAGCAGCATGATATAATGGGATAGCAAGAAAGAAGAAAAGAACTAGTCTGAAGTGAACAGGCAATGAGACAGTAGAAGCCTTCAGTGACAGCATCCAGGAGAGACAAGAGAATGCTCCAGAGATGTTCAAAGACCGGATGAAGTACAGAAAGAAATATGAGCAGAAGAAAGAATACCAAAGAGAAATAGATGCATCTCTTGTTAGTGCCAGAGCCTCATTACTGAGAGGAATAAGTAGGCATGTTATGAAAGAGAACCAAAAAGGTGCTGTCTCCTGGGGAGCAAGGGCACATTAGGTAGACTCAGGACTGAAGGGGAAGATGACATAAAAGGGAAAAAGGCCACTGGTTGCTCTTCATGTCAGAGCAGGCAGCCAGGTTCTTGCCATAGACAATAAACTGTTTAACCTGATGGGGAAACATAGTCAAGGAACGGAAGGCTTGGGCATTTTTCCTGTCCTGAAAGAAGGACAAAAGGATTCAAGATTTGAAGAGAAATAGGTGATTAAGTGAGGTTGAGTTTGACATTACTTTTCCAAAAGGGTATAAGCCAGGTAATTGCCAGAGAAAGTTGAGAGAGTCTCAGATAACCTCTACTCCCTGTACAAATACCATGAGAAGTTGAAACAATCTGTATGCTGTGATCGTATGTCTCTATATCAAAGATTCAGCTGCAAGTAAAGGAACACACAAGAACGTACATATTCTAGCTGGGAGCTCAGGCCTGGCTTGGTGGAAACCACTGAAAGGTTTTATGCTTGCAAAGAGACTGAGATTCTTGGAAAGGTCGTGAATCCAGACATTGCAGAAAAAGTGAGAAAATGGAGGAAAGGTAGGGCTAACTGGAATGAAAGCATTGATGCATTCAGAAAAGAGAAATGAGGGAGGTTGTTTTGCTGGGTGTTAGTTAAGTAGCTGATGGAATGAACTGCACTGTAGCAGCAAGGATAAAATGAAATCTTTTCTGATAAAGATTAGCCCTAAGAAGGGTGCTAAAAACAGTATTACAGGCTTTTCAGAGCTGGATATGGATCTAGTTAATAATGAGTGAAATGCATACAAAGAAATTGTATCATTAGAGGAAATTTCAGCTTCTCAAATACATACTGGAGGAAAAAAAACACAAAAAAACCCCAAACCACACAAAGCACCAAACCTGATCCACAAAAAACCCCCAAACCACACAAAGCACCAAACCTGATAAGGCCCAGACATCTGGGATATTATATTTAGCAAACTTTTTGACAAATAGTCAGTGAAACAGTAATGATATTTTAGATTTGGATTTCATGAGCAGCAAAAAACTCATAGAATAAATTCTCAGAGAAAATAATCCTGGATTGAGTAAATGTGACAGATTTTGATTTTTGAACTGAAGGAGAAAAATTAGGACAAAATAGTGTATGACTTTCTAAGGGTAAATGTAAAGAAAAGAGGAAGTTAGTTTGTAAGGCTGATGGGAATTAAACTCAAGGATTTCATTTGGAAGGAGCTAGAAATGCTTTAGGTCTGCAGTGCAATACTTTGAGTTTTTACTAAGTAAGAGGGAAAAAGAGGGAAAGAAGAAATATAATTGCCCTGGAAAAATATAGAAAAGGAATAGATTAGCAAGAAAATTATATTTTTACAGTTAAAATATACAGAAAAGCAAAATGTAAAAGAAACTGAGGTGGAACTTGAAAGGAAAATTAAAATAAATTACTACAAGTAGGGGAATACGGAATAAACTTCAGGCAGTTTTGCATTAAATATCTTCTGTACAGCAATTTTGGAGGCCAAGACTCTGAGCCAGATGGTCCCTTCAAACTCTCCCCCTCCTTTCCACTCAATTTCTACACTTTCTGTCTGGCAACATGAGGAGGAAAATAGTAGAAAATTAATTCTAACATTAGCTAGCTTTTGTCTCTGTGTCTGGCCCCATTAAGTCAGCCTGAAGACGTGAATGTACCAACAACTTAGAATAATGTTGCTAGCAGCATTGCCAGGAAATACTCTCCTATTTAGGGACAAAAGGTTCATTCTGATGCTAATGAACCCACTAAGTATTCAGCAGAGTTGTCTGCGTGATACCAATGGCTCAGGTATACAGCACAGCAGCTGCATGAAATCGTCACCATGCCTTTCTTTCAGGCAGATCCAAAAGGCCCATCCATGATGGTCAAAAGGCACATTTTGAGGTGCTTCTGTACGCACAGAAGTTGCACAAAGCTGAGTCCTGTGTCTTTTCTTCTTCAGTAAGTACAGTAGCCCTGTCGATGAAATGGACAATACATGCTCATGTGTCCACCAAGTAGCATCAATCCCCATATCATCGATAGAATAAGGGTCTTGCCTACCTGCTGCAACTCTAAAAAGGGATCATTTCTTACCAAAACACAGTTCAGTCCAGTATTACCACGTAAAGCTTGTCTTCGTAACAATTAACAGGGAGACTTTTAAAAGTTAGCAGTTTTGACCACTCCCACAGAATATTGAAACCAGATGTAATTCTACTTGATTTGTGATTCAAATTAGCAAGTGGCTGGAAACACCCTGATTTCACTTTTGATTGACAAGAGGACTGTGCATCTTCCCCTTACTGAAATAAGCACGTTATATCTGTTAGTCCTCAACTGGGAAGCTGCTACCTCCAGCTACTGTAAATTTATGCATGTATTTTTTTTTTTTCTTACAGTTACAGTGATCAGGAGCGTACCACCAATTTTCTGGAATTAATACTATTTCCACATACAATCCGGATGCACCATATGGTCGTAATCTTCATCATTAGTAGACAAAACCCTAGCTGGTAGAATGGATTTATTTCAAGCACCCTTCTGTATTTCACCAAAGATATTGTGCTCAGTAAGATGGCTACATTTCAGAGAGTTTAGAGTGAAATTAGTTCTAGGTGAGGTAGGATTTTATGAGTGGACACAGGCCTGATAGAGCCCCAAAACACAGTAGGAAAAGCTTTATGAAAAATATAGGTGGTTTTTAAGGAAATGTCTCATTCTGCCTTGGAGAGTTTAAGGAAAGACACTCTCTAATTAATAAATCCCCCCCAGTTTCTATTTTTGTAGACTCAGCAGTACCCGACTGTACTGGTGAATCTGTGACTTTAATTATTATGCCTATTAAAACAAAGACTGGATAAAGACCTCTTTTAAAACTGTAGTTCAAAATGACAGCTGCTGTTTTATTTTGTGATTTATCCCCAACACAAACTGTAAACCTGAAACTACATTTTGAGCTGTAATGTAACCAGACAGCTCAGATAATAAAAGATCATCTTCATTAGTGGCTGTATCCTTGATTAGTCTCTTCAGTGAAAGAAAGGGTCATGACTGACATTTAGAAGTGCATAAAGGCATTAGCTAGATAACAGAGCAAATAAAAATAAAGACATTCTTCTGTCCTTGTGCCTAAACAGACAACAAATAAATTTGAGATAAAAAGTCACTAACATTTAAAAAATTTATTGATTTGCTTTAGGGAATAGATGCAGTGGCAATCACTCCAGAGAAAGAATATCACCTCAGCTGGAATCTACCACCTCTATTCATATTTGATAAGCAGTGAGACTATATATGGCAGAAAATACTCCCAGTAAGTGGAAGTGTTTCAACTTCCCCTTGACCTTTATATTTACCATGGACAAATCGAGCTGAACAACTTTAAGAGAGTGCATTTGCTGCAAAATATTTACCACTGTTTTATATAGCTTTGTCAGTTGATTTTAATGCATTATCATTATCATAACTTTCATTTCTGGACTGTCCCAGAAGCACTGAATAATGACATACTACGATGCCAAAAGTCACATCTTAATGTTGACAGCTGGTGTTTCCAATATCTTGCTTCCCAGAATACTTATACAGTTACTCAAATCTCCTGGGTCAAGGTTTACTCTATTAGTATATGTTTATTCATTTAAATCCAGAAAAAAATTACCATTTTCAGCAACATTATCCTGAAATTACAAGGATGAAGCTGAGAGCAGAACGTGGCTCACTCTATTTCAGAAAGATCTCATCCACATAGAAACTTAATTTTATTAATAATATTTTTACAGAACAACTGTGAGCTTCCATTTGCATTCATGGCTGAAAAAACTTAAAGTAGAAATGGTTGGGGGGGGGGGGGAAACACCAAACCCTTGATAATTCCCTTCATCTTTTGTCAACAGTTGAATGCAACTGAGATTTTTCCATGTTTGTAAATTTTGGATAGCATATTTTTAATTCTAATAACATTCTCTGTTGTAGTACTACAGCAGTTCTTTTGGTTTTCTTTACATGATTTGAAGGAAAGCCTTCAGGAGTAAATTTTAGCATATTTTGTATGTGCACCTACTTGTACATATTTCATAACCTCAGAAAGAAAGTGCATTTGCTTCTCTCCTACTAGTGAGCAGTGGGAGGCTTTGCTTTTTTTTTTTTCTCCTACCATTGACTAGTGCTTTTGAAACCAAAAGGCAAAACAGAATTTTAAAAGTATGAATTCTGCACAGGCTAGTTTTTTGCCGTCAAATCCAGGCTTGCTGACATAGGTTTGGTATTACTCATGTTGAGGATTCTGCCTTGGAATAGCTATTTCATATTAAAGGTAAATTTCTAAATGGGTCTTTCCCTTCACATCTCTTGCTGTTATATTGCTAATGCTCACTAGAAGCCAGCTGAATTAATCTCTAGCCCAGTAACACCTTCTGTAATGCCATATGAAGAATTTGTCACGGTGACATTCGTGATTCTTTCTGACAGTTGAATGACACACAGCATTGCTAATTCACAAAGTAATGCTGGGCACTTTTATGCAATGTGACTTTTCATCTTCCCCACAATTGCTTGCTCACATATTTTGTTACGTATTAAATTACTCATATGCATAACTGATATAATCTCCTTTCTGCATTCACATGTGTCTACAAGATTTAGTTATTATCCTGTCTGGAATGAAGTCTGGACTCCTCTCTTACAATTAAACAATTATTCTGGCATTTTACATCTCCCTACATTAGATGCAAAGGAACACATTATAAAAATTGCTCTAACCTATATTAAGGGAGCTTTCCTAATTTCCATTCCATTACCTTTATATTCTGGATGAAAGCTAGATGTCTCGGGTTACATCCAAGTAAAACAGAGGTGGTGATTACTGGCAGGGGCATATATATGACAGAATCAATATACTTTATTAATGTCTTCCTTTAGCTTGATGTCCTGAAGGTAAACCTTTGGCCATTTTTAGCACATGATGCAAGATCCATTTTTGCCTAAGCACGGAGTCTGGGACCTCCCTGGTGACTAATCTCTAAATCTTCGCTCATAGCCCTTGTGGTGTGGCTTATTTGATAGTAGAGCAAGCGCATGATCTGTGCGATACTCTGGAGAACCTTGAACCTTGGAGAGCACATTTGTGGCCACATCTGAGGGGAAACTTGAGACACAGTCCCCGTGAAGATTTGCTTAGCTTTCGAGGCATGTTCACTTCCATTATTTTTGCAGGCTGTAAGTGTTTGTATGTCTTTTTGATATTCCAGTGATTTAAATTAATGACGGGAGTGAGCCCAGAACCGTCATGTTCTAAGTGAGCATTGCGGCCTAATAAAGAAAAAGGGGCTTCGTATTAATAAGGTCTGGCACAGGCAAAGAGCTTCGAAGAGCCCTGCTTGATCAAACAAGGGCCAGAAAATATCAAGCCATGGGTAGACACTTATATATGAAATAAAAATGGGCTGGATTTAGAATATTCACTATGAACTACTCATAAATCAACCAGACACAGAGCTCTCACTCAGATTGCTCAGCTGGTTTTGAATGACAGCATACTGAGGAAAATCACAGCGTGTGCTTTCAGCAGTCTCCAGCCTGCAGAGGAAGTATCTGCTACGTACCTTCGTGACAAAGGATGTGTCCATTATAAGCTCCTTGCTCTCCAGGAAGAGCAAGGTAGAGTCAGGCATGTGGGAAATCATGGTCTGCCCAGTTGCAGTGTAGTGGGCTTGGTGCTGAGTGAGAGGGTCTTGTGTATACACTGGAGGGTCTCTGCAGCAGTGGAATATAGGCCAGACTAGATACCAATACATTCTGCAACCAAGGAGCATTTTCCAGCTCTCAGGTCTGCAATGAATAATGAGTCCCAGTGGCATGTCAGGACAAGCTCTTCACGTGTGCTATTCCTCTTTCTCCACCCTTCCTCCCCACGTCTACCCTTCCTTTGGAAGGGAATATTATAATAGGGACTTTTCAGTCAGCTCCTGCCCCACAGTGAGTGAGACAACACGTAAGTTTTGTCTAATCAGGGTTTAAATTGAGGTTTTACAACGTACACTAGTACAATCTCTCTCCCCCCTGCCCCCCCTCACATTCACATTTATGGTTTCTTTTAGTTAATCATCTTAATCCATCCCCCTGTTTGGAGGAAAAAGGTCAATGGGATCTAAATCAATCCCTAAAATGTCTGGTCATGGTGGGGAGGAAAGGGACCCTGATAACACCTGATAACATCTCACATGTCTGGGCATTAGGAGTCTCAGCAGAGCATATTCTAGCTGCACCACATTACCCCGCAATGCAAATCCCAAAGTTGCTTCCTTGTCTCTGTGTTGGCTGCCTTAGCATTTGTACTTGACAGAGATTTCTGACTCTGACTAAAAATCAGCTATTGCAAAACACATGGCTCCCACAGATGGTCTAGTAAAGCCAAAGTATTTTCTTTCTCCTATAGTTTCCACCAATCCCACTAAGGCTGTGTGTGACAGATGCAGTTACAGCTGAGATACTTTTTAGTGGTTACTATATTTTCACTGTCAGCACCAGTCCCTACTGTGCCGCCACATGTAACTTTTCAGTGGCTCCCTTTGTACAGCGTAAAGTTCATCAAAGGCAAAGTCGTGTCGTCATGAATGAATAATGTCCTCACGGCACATGGTACTCTGCATTTTATTTTGGTTCTCAATGAGTAACTCCTGTAAAGGGATTTTTCTAATGTACTATATTTGTATAATAGGCTTCTCATGGCAGTTTTGAACACATGTAGTCAATTTAATTGATTATGCTCCTATTAAAAATAGTCATACACCAGTGATGGTCTTGACAGCCCATCTGTAAACAACAGAAGCTATTTAAACCCAGCACTATAATGCTAATTGGTAAAATACTACTTGTGGCTGCATATGAATCTCTTGAGTGAAATCCTCAGACATTTACCATACAGGATGTATTAGGGGAATGGACATGAAATTCTCCTCTAGAAATCCTCCAGGCCTGAGGAGCACCTTTGCAAGGCAAGATCCTGTGATAAAAAGAGGTGCTTTGGCTTTGCTTCACTGGCTGGTAGCCTTACGCTTACAGAAGCACAAGCTGGTGATTGCTGCAGCATATGCCCAGTACAAGCTTTGCCCTTTCCCTTTGGCCATTTCCCACCCCACATGCCAGCAGTGAGCAGAAGGGCAGGAATACAGGCACTTCCAGCTCTGTTGAACTGCCACAATTTCCCCTTACATTATGGTGATCTCTCTGGGCCAAATAAATACACTTTATATGGGAAATTTGACTGGGATGTAGCACAAAGTAGGTACACTGTAACAGTAAAACCCAAGCATCACCCCTGCAGTTCTCTCAGGTACAGTATCTCTCTTTTAAGGGAGAAAAGATGCCCCCCCTCATTCACATTTATGGTTTCTTTTAGTTAATCATCTTAATCCATCCCCCTGTTTGGAGGAAAAAGGTCAATGGGATCTAAATCAATCCCTAAAATGTCTGGTCATGGTGGGGAGGAAAGGGACCCTGATAACACCTGATAACATCTCACATGTCTGGGCATTAGGAGTCTCAGCAGAGCATATTCTAGCTGCACCACATTACCCCACAATGCAAATCCCAAAGTTGCTTCCTTGTCTCTGTGTTGGCTGCCTTAGCATTTGTACTTGACAGAGATTTCTGACTCTGACTAAAAATCAGCTATTGCAAAACACATGGCTCCCACAGATGGTCTAGTAAAGCCAAAGTATTTTCTTTCTCCTATAGTTTCCGCCAATCCCACTAAGGCTGTGTGTGACAGATGCAGTTACAGCTGAGATACTTTTTAGTGGTTACTATATTTTCACTGTCAGCACCAGTCCCTACTGTGCCGCCACATGTAACTTTTCAGTGGCTCCCTTTGTACAGCGTAAAGTTCATCAAAGGCAAAGTCGTGTCGTCATGAATGAATAATGTCCTCACGGCACATGGTACTCTGCATTTTATTTTGGTTCTCAATGAGTAACTCCTGTAAAGGGATTTTTCTAATGTACTATATTTGTATAATAGGCTTCTCATGGCAGTTTTGAACACATGTAGTCAATTTAATTGATTATGCTCCTATTAAAAATAGTCATACACCAGTGATGGTCTTGACAGCCCATCTGTAAACAACAGAAGCTATTTAAACCCAGCACTATAATGCTAATTGGTAAAATACTACTTGTGGCTGCATATGAATCTCTTGAGTGAAATCCTCAGACATTTACCATACAGGATGTATTAGGGGAATGGACATGAAATTCTCCTCTAGAAATCCTCCAGGCCTGAGGAGCACCTTTGCAAGGCAAGATCCTGTGATAAAAAGAGGTGCTTTGGCTTTGCTTCACTGGCTGGTAGCCTTACGCTTACAGAAGCACAAGCTGGTGATTGCTGCAGCATATGCCCAGTACAAGCTTTGCCCTTTCCCTTTGGCCATTTCCCACCCCACATGCCAGCAGTGAGCAGAAGGGCAGGAATACAGGCACTTCCAGCTCTGCTGAACTGCCACAATTTCCCCTTACATTATGGTGATCTCTCTGGGCCAAATAAATACACTTTATATGGGAAATTTGACTGGGATGTAGCACAAAGTAGGTACACTGTAACAGTAAAACCCAAGCATCACCCCTGCAGTTCTCTCAGGTACAGTATCTCTCTTTTAAGGGAGAAAAGATGCCACAAAAAGAAAGGGCTGGACTCTGAGCAGCTTTAATTTGACAGCTCCCTTGTCACCACTGGAATGACAATGATTTACTCTGGCTGAGGGTGTAGGACACTGAATTCTTCCTTGCATAACTAAAGAAAGATTTTCCTCTTAATCTAATTCCTTCTTCCCTCTTAAATCTCTCTTCACTCTAGAGCTTCTGCTTTGAGAGGGTTTTAAGGCTTATTGCAGATAAAATACAAGTGCACAGACTTCATGTTAAAAAGAAAATTTGGTATCAAGTACCAAGGAAGCACTCATGGAAAACTACCTCTTTGATCCCTGAACATAAGCTAAGGGACCAGCCATGCTTTTGGGCCCAAGCCTCAGAGGTGCTAAATATCTGTGAAACCCACTGAAACAGGGTGAGTCAACAGTAACTTCCAGGCTCTAGCCTTTATTTCCAAAATAGCTGTTTGAGGGGATATCTTAATTTTTCTCCAAGACACATTTCAATGTTGAAGAAAGCCATAGTTCAGTGACATTCTCTAATTTTCCAGTTTTCAATTTAATTTCGGTTCTTTGAAAATGTATTTGACAAAAGCCTTGTGCATGATTTATCTGAACTAAATAGCAGGAAATGTACCTCATATTTAAAGGAAATCCTTCAACACCTGTTGGGAGGTACTGACTGATATTGTAGAATGGATCAATATTTCTATTACCAGTACAGTATGAAGTGATAAGCCATTTCCTTACTATTTTTTTACATTTCTCTTCTTTTTGAACACTATGGAGCTGTCACATTACTTATAGAGTCACCAGTTACAATATGTTTTTGTACAGATCCATTTTTGTTTTTCTTTCGCTCACACACACAAGCCAGGATAAACCAGGCAAGCTCTTAATTTTTTTTTTAGAAAATGGAGCACATATTTATTTCTTTTGACTTATTAATTTAAAAGCATCAGAGAATTCACCACAAATCACCACTGTAACATATCATTATGCTTAAATGCACTTTAGCCATCGTAGGGACTTATTTGTCCATTAATGGCTGACTGCAATGCGTGTGCATCTGGCAGTTACAATTTCTGCCCTCTTTTCTCTTTCACTAATGACTTCATTCTGAACCTTTTCACAGTGTAGTATTATTCAGAGTAAAAAAAATTTCCAATATTTGTCCAGCAGTTGCTGCAGTGTATCATCACAGCGTATGCAAACTATTACGTTTTAAAATGTTTATAGACACAAGTGGCCTAAATCTGTGCTTCCCAAGCAGCCCCTAAACAACAGTGAAGCTCTGTATCCTGAAATCCTTGCGGTTGCAACAAATATCTAAAATGCAGTGTATGTGTGGTATTATACCTACTGGTTTAATCATTTTGCTGAGACATGCCAAGAACTCTAATGGTTCCTCTTATTTCTTTTTCTTTTTAGAAGCAAAACTTTTCTTTATAAGATAAAACCTTTATCATGTTTACCAAGATAAACCTGAATAATTGACAACATATTTTTTTGTTTGTTTGTTTGTTTTTTGTTTTGTCAATGGTCTGTGACACCTAAGACTGCTATAGGGCATGTGATACATGCTGACTAGGCAGAGTGTTTTTTCTTGATGTCCATCTAGACGCTCTACTCAACGCAGCATTCATTAAAGCTTATATGTCACCTACACTTTGCCATTCAGATTTCTTTTTGGCACTTAACCCCCACCCTTCCACTTTAGGCCCCTGCCACCTTTAATTACCCAACTCATCCGTCAAAGGGCTGCACTTTCTATTTTTTTAGTCGAAAGCTTGCCCACAACTTCCCCCTGAAAGCATACTTTTGAAAACTAAGACAGTAGTTTATACAAACACCCTCGGCAGAGGCATTCCTTGAAGGTTGCTGCCCAAGGACTAGAGTAGCTGATCAGACAGCTGGCCAGGGCTGGCTGCACCGAGATGAGACTTTTCAAAAGTGCCCTAGAGCTGAACACTCAGATCCTAATTAAAATGAATGTTTTGGGCATGTATTTGCTTTTTTTGTCCTTTGAAACTCCAGTCTAACTGATGTATTTAACCAAAGTTAATTCTGAAGGCTTGTGTACACACAAATAATGCTAGTATATTTAAATGGACACCCTTAAATGAGTTTATATAGATTTAGCTGGCTTTAGTAAGGCTGTCAAGAAACAGTATTTATTTAAACAGTATTTATTTTTCTACATCCAACCCCACCAGTGGAAGGGGTGACTTCCTCCTTGCTCCTCATTACTCCTGCATATCTGACAGGGAAGCTGTGTCTGTCCTAGCTGACATTTCATACTCCTGTGCCAGAAGGGTTTTTCCTCTCCTCTCCTACTGCTTGTTCACTCTCGCCTTGTAGCTCCATCCCCACTGTATCCAACTATTGCCTGTGCCTCCCTGACTGCCTTTCTTCCTACTCTGTCACCTCTCTTTTCTCCCACGACAAAAGTTATTGCTGTGCAAGAGTAGGCTCTGGCATTTTCAACTGCACCATCTGCTATCTAGAGGGCCCTTGACAGGCTGGAGAAATGGGCCAACAGAAACCTCGTGAAGAGCAACAAAGGGAAATGCTAAACCCTGCACCTGGGGAGAAACAGCCCCATGCACCAGTACAGGCTATGGTCTGGCGGGTTGGAAAGCAGCTTTGCAGAAGAGGCCTTGGGAGTCCTGATGCGTAAGCTGACCATGAGCCAGCATTGCACCTTCATGGCAAAGGTCAACAGTATCCTGGGCTGCATTAGGAAGACCATCACCAGCAGGTCCAGGGAGGTGATCCTTCCTCTTTACTCAGCACTGGTGAGACACATCTGGAGTGCTGAGTAAAGTGCTGGGCTCACCAGTACAAGAGACACATGGACATACTGGAATGAGTCAGGCAAAGGGCCACTAAGGTGATAAAAGGACTGCAGCATCTCCCATATGAGGGGAGGCTGAGAGAGGTGGGACTGTTCAGCCTGGAGAAGAAAAGGCTCAGGGCTACCTTATCAGTGTGCGTAAATATTTGTTGGGAGGGTGTAAAGAAGGTGGAGCCAGGCTCTTCTCAACGGAGCCCAGCAACAGGATAGGAGGCAATGGGCACAAATTACAGTACGGGTAATTCCCTCCAAACACAAGGGAGAAGTTTTTTACTGTGAGGGAAGACTGGAACAGGCTGCCCAAAGACATTGTACAGTCTTGGAGATATTCAAAACCTGACTGGCAACAGTGCTGGGAAACCTGCTATAGTTGACCCTGACTTGAGCAGGGGCCTGGACTAGATGATTTCCACAAGTGCCTTCCAAACCCAATGATTCTGCAATTTTGTGCTCTTTAGCACACAACATGTGCTGGTTTAGACACATCAGTCACAATCTTCCTGTCTTTCTCAGTTCAAACTTCTAGTTTTACACAGATTGCCAGAGCACAAGCAAAGGATCACATACCTCATATGCTGTCTTCATGATGTGTGAGGTTTTTCAGGGTCTTTTTGTTCACTTGTTTGTTTGCTAAGGGAATGGAAAGATTTTCTGTACTTTACTCTTCCCTCTTTTGGGTCATCTTCCCTCAAGTCTAGTAGAGTAGGTAAAAAATCATAGAATCATCGAATCATAGAATATCTCAAGTCGGAAGGGACCCATGAGGATCATTGAGTCCAACTCCCTGCTTGTTGCACGACTACCTAAAACTAGACCATATGACTAAGGAGTCTCAATAAATTGTTAGGAGGCAAAGGACAAACTGATAGAAGGTGGAATTGTTGAAGAGAGAAAATGCCATTCTGAGACCCCTCCCATAGCTCTGTGCTTAGATCTCACATCTGCTCCCAAAAGTACTTCAAGCACCACCAGGCTTTTGTGATGCTGAGAAGACTTTGTGCACAATGGGTAGTTTTTATGATATAAGAAAGAATATTGTGGGCACCAACATATAGTGTGCCAGCAGGATAGCTGAGGTTGGGATGGCAGTTGGAGTTGTCTCCCCACAACTGTCTGCCCTCTATCATGGCATGAAAGTCAGAGCTACTTGTCAGTGTCTCTTTATGCTATAAGCTTGAAGGTTTCAAAAGCCAACTGACAAGCAGAAGTGGGACAGGTAACTAGGTGTTGGTAACATCAACAACTGAGAAACCTGGCTGCGTAGTGGGGGTGGAGTCATCATCCAAAGCAAGCCAGTAGCTAAACAGGGCAAACAAGCCCATTAATGCCTTACTGCTCAACTTAATCGAGTCAAAGGGATTTCCTGCAGGGTGGGGTCACCTCTACCAACAGCCCATTTCCAGAGCACACAGAAGGATCTCCTTGACAGGTTTCCATGTGCTCCTTGGCAGGTGGGCAGGTGGTACAAGAGGCTTTACTGAATCTCCCTGAGAAGGGGGAAGGGAACAGGAAGAGTCAGAGAAGCCCTGAAGAGTCTCATACATAACTGCCCATGCCTAGGGGTACGGCTTTGTGCATTGCACCTGTATGCACAGGCTGCGCAATGTTCTGCTGCTTGTTTGGTGTGTCACGTTTAGCAGAAAGCTGCTCTGGATCCCAGAACTATTGTGTAGGTCTCTTGGCTGAGGAGGAGCTGGGAAGGGAGAAACTGGAAGGGATGACTGAGTACAGGTTAAGTTGCAGGCAGTGCAAGCAATGTATTTCTCTCTTTCACATTCAAAATCTTATCTCTGACTAGCAAGTCTTCACTTCTCCATCTCCTGGATGGAGTAAAACTACATTTGTTACCTACCTCTGAACAAGCGAGATCTCTATGGGAAACTGATTCATGCAGGGCGTTCTTCCCACAGGGACAGCTAATCTGTGCAGCAGGCAGGGTGGTCTGGGAGGGGACTATCATCCAGCCTGGATTGTAGATTTGAGGCATACATATGCACTTACCATTGCATCATGGTATTATTCATACAAGGCGGTAATCCTCCTCAGAGTATAATTATGCACAGTCTGCTGAGCTCCCAAAACGTAATTACCTCTCTATGGGGCTGGGTTATGTTCACAGGCTGAGCCAGGGCATGACTCTCCCTTTCAGGGCCTGGGTGCCCCATACTCTGCCAAGATTTTTTGTCTTCTGTTCTTCTTGACAGGTAAACAGGGGGAGTGAAAAATAAACGTTTTCCTGACACAGGCATCAGCTGTACCAAGACGACTGTGATGTGGATCTGAATAATATGATCTTCTGCCCTTTACAGGCTTGATAAGCTGCAAAAAATGTGCCATGGTTTGAAATGCAAAAAAAGACGCCCACATAGATTTCACTGGCCTCATCGAGTTGAGAAATGGGGCTTGGGCTTTTCCAGGGACCTCAGACAACTTTCACTTTCCAGATTATGGGATATAAAGCACTGGCTGCAGAGAAAAAGAACATTATAAAAGCCTGTCGTTAAATCTCATGAGGGCAATCTGAAAGGTTTCTGAAAAAGAACAGGGATTCTCATTGGATGTTTTGTTGTAACTTTCTCCCTCCTGCTGCTTATCTCTGCTCCTGAACTCTGCCCATGCTACTTACCTACCGAAGGAGGGGTATCTGTCAATTTTCCAAACAGACACAAATAATTCTGAAGTTGTTTTTTTTCAGTATCTTCTAATAATTTGTCCCCCTGTGCACACACCATTCTTGGCTGTGGGCCAGGAAAATCCAGAGTGTTTCCAGGGAGATTTGAGCTCTGCTGAGTGCCATATATTACAGTAGGCTCAAAGAGAATAAATCCCATATTTTTATGGAACAGTTTAGATACAAGAACAGGCAAATTGCCACACTAACATATTCCCTGTCTCTGAAGGGAAGCAAGTAAAATATTCGCTCAGCCTTTGATGAGCTTCCTATCCTCCATCATCATAAAAACCTTCCAGTCAAGAAAATCTACATGGTGCTGGATCTTAGCTGCTCACCTCTGCTGCTCCTGAGCAGTGAAGAGCAGGCTGTGCTGGATGCATCCAGGGCAGTCTTGAGGCCATCTTCCCCAAGCAGAGTAGCCAAATGGCTTACCAGCTGCTTGACTGCTTTGGAGATGTAGATTCATGATACCATTAGCCTTATAGAGGAGATGAGAGGGCACCCTGGGTAGGGCTGAGCTGAGGAAGGCACCTACTTCTTGTTACTCAGGTTGATTACTTGAGATGATACAAAGAACATCACTTGCTTTAGGGGAGCCAGCTGCTTTGGCAATAATTAGTACATGAGTTTTTGCCCCTCTGCAAGATTCTGTTATAGATAAACATCTCGTTAACACAAAGTTGGACTTTTGCATGTCACCTAGACTGGGAGACAAATGATGCCTACAGATTAAAAATCCCACCTTCTTGCTTTATATTCTTGGTTTTTTGCTTTGTCTTACCCCATATTACGAACTCTATGGTGAAAGATCCATTTTGGTAGTCAAGGTGTGAGTTACACGACTGAATCTCGGAATATGGAAGCACTTCACTAACATTTTCAAGGCTAACAATTAAAAGAATGGTTAATTCCATATGAAAAAAACAAAACTGTATTTGATCCTCAGGGAGTTATACTCAGCTTGTAACCACAGAGTGGCTTAATATAAAATGCATCAACTCCTCCCTGCTATTTTTAGCATAGCCAATAAAGCTTTGATGTACCATTACATGCTTCAACCACAGCGTAAACTCTGTCTTCACACATCTTTTATTACTGGGGGTCTGGCCACCCCTTCCTGCTTCTTTTTTTTCCTGCTTCTGCTCCCGCCAGAACTACACTAGTGCAGATCAATTAATAGGACAGGAAGAGGCCTCCGTGCTGCTCCACGTGTTCCTGTGCCTCCACCTGGGTGACAGGCAGATGTCCTGCTACCATCGGAGGGACTCAAGCTGGCTTGGAAGGTAGGCTCCCTTTGCCAGTACTTAAGAGGTAGCAGGATTCAGTTTTGCAAGCCCCAAACAATAAAAATTGTTTTTTATTAGCAAGGGGGAGGTGTATCAAATTCTCTCGGTATTTTACTGCGTGCCTAGGCGCATGAGAAACTCATAGTCTTCATCTTTATAGCTCTGAAAGAAGATTCTCCAGAAGATGATAAGCTCAGCAAACGCTGGGCTATGGGTGGTGCTCAGGCTGCTGGTACTCCTGATGGAGCGCTTCTGCCATGTTACATACCCGCATACTCCCCAGCGCAGAGCAGACAAGCCTGGTCTTCAAGGCCCCCCTCCCAGAAGTCAACATGGATGTGGTCTCCTGGCCTTGCACAGTTCTCCTCCTCCAACCGCCATTCCTCCAACCTCTCCTCTTCCACTGGGCAACTGAGGCCAAACTGTGGGCAGGGCAATTTTCTGCTGCTACATTCTGTATAAGGCTGTGCATAAAGACTGTGGTTAAAATGAAATAGCACTTGAAATGCCCCCCCGCCTCCTCCAACCTCTCCTCTTCCACTGGGCAACTGAGGCCAAACTGTGGGCAGGGCAATTTTCTGCTGCTACATTCTGTATAAGGCTGTGCATAAAGACTGTGGTTAAAATGAAATAGCACTTGAAATGGAAAAATTTCAGGTCTTGTTTTTTAAAAGTTTACAAAGCTCCAACCTTAAAAAACTCTTTTTTGGTTATTGCTCCAGAAATATCTTTTTAGCAGTCCTGACAGCTTTCAGAAACAAAAGAGCCTTCTAAGAGAATTTTAAGGAGTTTTTCAAAAACACTTTTGCCTTTGTATTTGAGAGAGGCTTTGGCAGCACTGTAGAACAGCAGTGCTTCTCTTCGCTCCCTCTTCTCTTTGTCAATCATCTGAATTTACACTGCATTTAGAGTTTGTTACATAAAGTACTGGAGACGTTAAAATCATTCCTTCCAAACTGGTAATTTTTGTGTGGAAAATCTTGCTGTGAGGCCATGCAAAACTGAATCAAACAAATGAGTAGCTTGGAAAATGATGAAATTCTGAATGTAAATATGTTAAAGAGCAAGCACTTTCTCTACTTTTCCTTCTAACAACAAATTTTTTGTTCTTTTACTAAAAAGAATACAACTGGTAGGCATTGATGAAGGAAACTGCTGATAAGGTAAATGCATATGGTTTTTCCAAATGTATTTTTGCTGTGAAGAATTTGATTGAAACTCCCATAGAATTCCTGACTGACTTTTGTTTGGAGACAACGTAAATGAGAAGTAACTCTACCAATTCATTAGGAATGCACCAGGGTCAGCATTATGTATGTAAGAGGAGGTAATGCAATCAATTGCACTCAGTAATGCAAGTGATGTATTAGTAATTTGCAATATATTGAACTGGAAGCCTATCTTACAGCCCACTAATGAAAACATACCTCTTCCAGCAACAAGTCAGTCCTTCCTTCTTTGCTTCCCTCCCCGTAAGTGTGGAACATTTCTGCACCAAAACTATAGAAAACAGAAGTGTGGTTCAGCTAGTGAATCACATCTCTAATGTGACTCCATATCTATCATAAAGCAAAGCTAAACTTTCTGCCTTTGTTCATCTGTAGAGTCTTTAATAAGTATACATTTAGCAGAATTTTAAGCCGTTTACCACATAAAATATTTCATGGAGCGTATACAGCTTCTGACAGCATAAACAGTAGGTGAACTAGGTCTGTAAAGCCCAGGCATTCAAGCGATTGCATGGAAAATGTAGTAACTATGAATGCACATCCTGACACCAGTAAACACATTAATATGTTATTTTAGTGTTTACATATATTCCCAAAATTATTAACAATGTTTTGTGTTAGTGTATTGGTTTATTGAAAATAGAGCTTCTATGCATAAATAATAAAACACATTAAAAAAATTTTTCACATTCTGTTTGTGACTAATAAAACAAAATTAGAATATCACACCAAAAGATGTGTATAGCCAAACAAAAAAAATGTAGAGGTTCGTTTGACCAGAATTTCCTTAACTGCATACTCACAGTAAGGAAACTGGGAATGTATTCTGACAGACACACTGGGGTGGGATTCATCTGGTTACACGTAGATGCTTAAATATGTGCTAGCAGTTTATACTCCCTTTATTGTAAATGGAAAGAAATGGTCATTTCTAGGATGCAATTAATGCCTTTTAAAGATAGGCATCTAAAAAATAGACATCTAAAATAGGTCAGATTGATTTCATCCTACAAATGTTTATTTCTGTGACTTAACAGCAGAGGGAATTTAGCTCAAACATAAATATTTGTTAAGTAAGATGTCTATTGCTGAAGAATAGAAAGGATGAAGTCCTGCCTCCCTTGAAGTCAACAGCAAAAATTCCTTGCATTTTACTAAAGCCAACATTTTACCCAAAATTAATAAATCAATATTAATAAACCCTTAATGACTACTAATTTTTCCTACTACTCACCTTAACTAAAGGAAAAATATTCTTTGTATTTTCTCTAAACAATTTTTCAGGATCAACACATTACCCTTCTCTCTCTCAGGAATCTGCATTTTGGAGTTCTTCAGAAGACACTTCTTGAAGCCTGATGACTTTCTGCTACCATGCTTAAAGAGTCACCAAAACAGGGAATGCAGGCTCACATCAGTTGTCTTGGGGGGGGGGAATAAGATTTGCAAAACCAATAATGTAATTCTAGCGCCTCCACCAAAGCCCATACTCTTGTGTAGGTTACTGTCGGTTTATTAGATGTCTGAAGAAAGTATTGCAATGCAGGACTAAGTGCAGATTTTCTGGGACATTACCTCTGGACCCCAGACCAAGATGTGCAGGATGGCTTGGGTCCTCACTTCTCTAGAGCAGGCTGGCCTCATTCAACCGCCTCACTACATAGCATTCAACCCTGTGTCTCCTCCAAGACCTTTACTTCCCATCGTCACAAATATTACTCTTAGGGGCTCTTTCAACGAATAATGTGAGGAATGCACTGCAGCCCAACAGACAAGTAGTTTTTGGCATGAACCTGAGTTGCCTACCCAGACACGGCTGAGATAGCCAAACACAGAGCAGTCTCAGCCATAATGCCTCGTAGGAGGCGTTCCTAGACAGAGCTATTCCCAGAACTGCATCAGGGTTTGTTTTGGACAGAGATTCAAATAAGAGCCTGGAAATGAACTAACTTCCCTGCACTGTGAGCAATCAGAAGACCAAAACCCAGAATTAAACTGAAACGAGGCTTTTTGGTGGCATAAAGTCACCGTTAACTTTGTCACTCCTGTTACGTGAAAGTATTTTTTAGTGTGTTCCTTAACTTCATTTTTGTTATCTTGGGGTTTTACCTTAGAGGCAGCTGATATGGGTATCTTTTAGAAGGTCTGACCAACTTAGGTGCTGATTAGTGGCTGCTGTGGTATGAAAACTTCTGCTGTAGGAGCTGACAAAATGAGCAGGCATCTTTCAGTGTGGACCCCAAATTCTGTCACCATGTTACAGTCAGTATAGTTGAAACACAGCAAATACGATTTCTTTTGCTGTCTGTAGGTGCTACGCCAGAGCCCCTTTTCTCAGATGAATTTTCACGCTGTGCAAAGCATTGAGATAACACAATAGATAGAGAAAAAATTTGGTCTTAAGTTGTCTTCTTAATTATTCATAAAATGAATGGCATGCCACTACCTCCTTCTCTCCATTGGCTACACAAGGTGCCTACAATGATTAGTTCATATGCAAATGTCTACACTGTTAGGACCTTTATTTATTAAAATGAATCCAACACTTTGCTTCCCTTTCCAGGTCATGCTTAAAGTTTGTGTATTTTTTTTATATTCTGCGTATACAAGACCACCTCTTAATAGCAACTTGCTTTAATTGGTTGATGGATGGACACTGTTCTCTCTGTGTGCTGTGTGATTGTGAAACTGCAGAGTGGGTGCTGAAGATCAGAAGTGAAGTCTGTAGATGAGCTGAGGAAACCCACAGCAGCGCACAGCATGGAGAGAGGTTTTTTCTCATGCAGTTCCTGAAGTTGCAGTAAGTAATACCTAAAGTAAGGTCTTTTTAAATAAGTGAATTTTGGGTTTTTTTTCAGTTAGAGATGTGGAAGGAAAACAAAGCCTGTGTTGTGATAGAACCGTTTTATAAAAAAAGCCTCATAAACGTTTTCTTTGGAAGAAAATCAGGGGGCTCCAATAAAACATATGTTATCATGCCAATGTGATCACCACTGTCCCACACCTGTATTTCGCTGTGCACATCGTGAACTTTTCAGGTAGCATTTTGGGCCATCTGGGGCAGCTTTGCCAGGTTGGAAAATACAGCAGTGATCACTGGTGATCAGCTAGAATAGCACAGAACAAAGAGAAGCTCAGCCCAGCCATCCTGTGTTTCTGTAGGGTTTGTCCTTTTCCTTGCAGAGCCCTACTAAACAGAAAGCGATGCAGGATTTGTAGGGAGGGGTGCTACCTTTTATTAAATGGATGGATGTAGGTGTCTCAGTTTTGTCTGGTTTTAAGTCACAGCGTCCCTGCCGTAAATGCCAAATTTCAGTATCATCCTTATTGCAGGATATGTAAATTGTTCTTATGAAAATAATCTTTTTCCCAACAAACCTCACCCCACTTACCATTTTAGACCACCACTAATCAGCAAGAGGTAAAAGCAAGTATCATTTAGCAAGAATGCTTTTTCTAACAACCTCAGACTTGGTGTTAGCGGTGTTACCTGCTCCAGTAGTGAGAAATCTGAGGAGCCCGTTGAGTACCGGGAACAGGCAGCGGTGAGCTGGTTACTGATCCTCCTGTTTCCAGTGCAGAGACTTAAAACTGTTCTTAGAGCAGCAAACTGAACAAATAGCCAGGAAAATGAGACACAAAAGGCATCACCAAGACAAAATAATCTGAGAACGTCCCAGTATGCAGAATTACTGCTACCATTAATCAGCACTCATTGCTATTAATTATCACTGGGCTTAAAATGGATCCCCGAACAATGTCCCGTTGAATGATTTTTCTGATTAAGCACATCCCGATTAAGTAGAGTGCACTGTATGGTACTTGAAAAACGGCACCATTTATGTACAAATCGAATACAAATAGAGTACTTACCAGATCCCTATTTAGGAACCATTTGCTGACATCAGAATATTCTCTTATTGGCACTCCGTAACGATTATAAAAGAAAAAAAAGAGAATGACCTGATTGGGATAATAAAGATGAGACAAAGGGGACTGTGGTTTTATTTCTCCTGTCACCTGCCATGGAACGGGACAATTTGCAAGGAGTCAGTATTCAGGGAGCCCTGGGTGGCTCTTTCAGCTGATGAAACAAAGAGTGAAATTGCTAGATAATCACACGGAGAGATGAGCTCGTGGTACAGAACGCTAGAATTTTTATTTTCAATTATTCAGTTTTAGGCATTTAGTAACACTTTATCAGAACTTTGCAAGTAAGTTGAAGACACTGCTTAAAATATTTGTCATAGCTTTATACTGCTTTTCTAGCAGGTGCTTTTTAAATTACTGTAACAGCTAACCTGCTATTATTTTCATAATATATTAATAATTGCTATAATAGGAGGTAATAAGGTTTTCTCCTAAACGAGGTGAAATTGATGCATAGTATCAGTCTCTGCATGCATAGAATGTGCAGGGAACAAGAAACACGTTATTTCCCAGAAAAATTTTTTGGTGACATCATTCAGATTTTACAAGAAACTACTTACAGGAGCTTACAAGCTTCATGTAATGAGTGTGAAATTTACTTACCATTTTCAATGCAGGTTCAGCTGGGTACTTTACCACTTGATTTATTTACCAAAAAAAGTCCCAAAGATATTAATCTGTGGTTAATTATGTCAGTGAAGGAATAATTAGAATGGAAGTTGCCCAACCTCCCTAGACCTCTACAGACATCCTCTACTGATCACCATTCAAAGTACTGTTTCATTCTTCAAGATTTTGTATTGCTGGGTAACCTCTAATGTTAATGTTGTGATTTTCTTTTCTTCGGGGAAATCACGTAGCAGACTTTTTTTAGTTAATCTTGGCTGTGGTCCATAGTTTTGGAAAGACAATCATGGCACAGTTCTGTGCAGAGGTATCAGCAGGAGCCTTTGACACGGACCGCATCAAACCCGACACATAACTTATAAACGTTGTGTGAATTCTAGTAAGCAGATTTTCTCCTGGAAGGTGCCGGCTTGGGGTCTGTCTGAGCAAAACACAGCGCTGCTTTATCTGAGTGTTTGAGACCTGAAGGTACTGATGGAGCAGAAATGCAGTACATGACTGGCCTTTGGCATTTTCTAGGGGGATAATATTTGCACATATGCAAAATCTAGAGTTTTAGCAAATCATCTGCAAGCTGCTGGTGCGTGTGTTTTCAAAGGTGACAAACTGAGGACATGGTTGTATCTGGGCTGTCAGAGTGATACTTACATGCATGGGAAACAAGGACAAGAGCCCCTCGGTGTTTTGCCCTGAGCTAGATTCCTCTTTGGCTTGTCCTAGTCAAAAGATAGAAACAAATACAGTGATATCCTTCAATCCTCCATTCAGACATTTCTTCGGCTGCCCTATCACACTGCACTCCACTGCTGTCTAATCAGAGTGCCTTAGAGGAGAAAAAACTTGCACAACCTAGAACTGAGTCCACCAGAAACTTTTAAAATGTCAAAAAAAAAATTAAATATCGCTTATTGGAACTTCCAATTGCAGATCAAGTCTGTGCCTCAAAATCATTCCTTGCTTATACCTTTGCTATTCCAGTGACTTTGGGAAGATATTTTATGGGTAAGGAAATGTGAGCAGAATTTGTAAGAAGAGGCAGAAATGATGCAAACTTTACAAATCAAATTATACTCTGAAAACTTTCCAGTCCGGTTTTGTAGGCTTGAGAGATTCAAATGGTTCAAGAAATCATTGGGATGTTTATCTAAACCTTCCCAGCCCATCAAAGCTTCTGAGGTGTAGCCATCACTTCTTGAAAACACCCTATTGGAACTTAAAAACACAGGGCCTGACTCTGCCCTTACAGTGTGAAATACATGGTGCGGGCAATAAATTTGCCACGCTGTAAAACTAGCGAGATTTAAGACATTGAAACAGCACTGATATAACATACTCAAAGTCATACGCAAAGTATCTCTAATTTGACTTACAGTTGCTATGGTGATGTACGCTATATGCTTGGCTGGAGTAAAGCGGCATGATATGCTAAAGACTGCAATACAGCATGGTGGTGTACCAGTGCACAGAAACTTGGAAATGTGTTTAAATCTGGAAACAATAAAAAGAAATATCAAGCCACGGTAATATATATGTGCAGAACCTTCTTGTACTGTTCTGCCCAGAACATCTCAATACTCGTAAGCATTGCTGTAAATTAGTCTATCTCTATGAAAACATTTTCCTGCTGTTGGTTTTTAATGACGTTATTATTAATAAAAGAACTTAAAATACATTCACAACTTTTTGCCTATTCTTTGACCTTGGGCAGCTCATCAAAAATATGAGAACTTCAATAGGAACCCGTAGGAGTTCAGATATCTCTCAAATCCATGCTCCACCTGTGCAAGAACCACTCAATACTAATTATTAGGATATTTGAATGGTGTGAAACAGAGCTAATAGCCATGACCTGGGTTTGATCTAAATATCTTTGAAATTTGCTATGAATTCTAAAAACAATTTAAGACCAGCTAAAATACACTAGGAGAGCTCCCAAATAGAAGGAAACCAGTTTGACAGAGCAATTATCTCAGCTTTACTCTAACACATTGTGATTTTAAAACCAGCGATGCCCCAAATCTAATTTTTTTCCCCCGAAGCTATCATTATTTATCAAGCATGTTTTGTGAACCATTTCTAAGATCAGACTAGTAAACAATAAAAAAAGTTTTTGTTCTTAGGCAGCGCAGAGTTGAACAACAGATGTCCTACAATTCAGCTTTCTGACAAAAAACCCCCAACAAACCAATATTTCTTTTAAGACTGCTAAGTTTTCATTAGCTATTTATTTAAGCAGTTTTTAATTTTATTTGCTGCTGCAGTGGAAAATCCACTGAGAAATAAAGAAGACTGGAAAATGTAAAACTCTAATACTGATACATTGCCACAAATATATGTTCCGAGTCTTCTATTAATTATTTTATAAAATCAACATATCCTGTATGATGTACCACTCTCTCTTGCACTTGCTTCTCCTCTAAGTGATAAAAGCCGTTGTTTCTCTTGAAGTAAGTTGCTATTCTCTGTGGTCTGCCTTAGAGAACAATATTTATTGGTATATATTGGTGTCACAGAAAAATATGGAAAACAGCAGTAAGAGAAAATGTGTGCAGTTCAATAGAAAAAGTGGGAAGTGCCCCTTAGTTATTGAAAATAAAAATAGATCTCACAGAAAGGATGCTTTTGTTAACACTACACTTCTAACAAAGCACATCTTAGATTTCCTGGCAAGACTGCACACCACCCATGATCTTGTTCAATTCCCACTCACATCAGCAAAAAGAAATCCTGGTACTTTGTAGGTTAGCGTCTGGTGGTACGGCTTCTTTTGTACCTGCTTTGATATCACAGAATCACAGAATTGCTGGGGCTGGAAGGCGCATCTGGAGATCTTCTAGTCCAACCCCCTGATCAAGCAGGGTCATCTAGAGCCAGTTACCCAGGGCTATATCCAGTCAGGGTTTGAACATTTCCAGGGATGGCCGCTCCACTACCTCTCTGGGCAACATGCTCCAGTGTTTGATCACTCTCACAGTAAAACAGATTTTTCTTATGTTTGAGTCCAATTGCCTGTATTTAGTATCTAACTAAAGCCTGAATGAAACTCCTGCTAATATTTATTATTAGGTACAGTCACAGGACAGTAACAAATGATACAAAAATACATAACAGAGGAGATTTACTGCTTGACAAAAAACTATTATACAGCTAATGTAAAGATTTAAAAATAATCACTTAAACAGTGAATTTGAAGTGTGCTGCATGTTATCTTTTTCATTACCCGGGGCTATATCCAGTCAGGGTTTGAACATTTCCAGGGATGGCCGCTCCACTACCTCTCTGGGCAACATGCTCCAGTGTTTGATCACTCTCACAGTAAAACAGATTTTTCTTATGTTTGAGTCCAATTGCCTGTATTTAGTATCTAACTAAAGCCTGAATGAAACTCCTGCTAATATTTATTATTAGGTACAGTCACAGGACAGTAACAAATGATACAAAAATACATAACAGAGGAGATTTACTGCTTGACAAAAAACTATTATACAGCTAATGTAAAGATTTAAAAATAATCACTTAAACAGTGAATTTGAAGTGTGCTGCATGTTATCTTTTTCACTTTCTGTAAAGTAGAATGCCTGTCTTTTTCATTCCTGTTCACCACTCATGAAGAATTGAAAATACCAATAAATGTCATGGAAACAACGGTGAGATCTCCATGGTGATAATGGTTGGGTCTACACTAACTATTCTGTACCCTTCAGCCTGTGCGTCGAGGCTGCACACCTTGGACCCTGCAGCCTGTGCGTCGAGGCTGCACACCTTGGTCCCAGCCTGACACTGACCCAGGGGGACTTTGGTATGCACCATCTCTGTGTCCTTTGGGAGGAAAACCGGGTTTGCAGAACTGGGATGTACTACATTAACTCTCTTTGTCAGATGATGACTGTGGAATAGGGACAGATCTCTTTCTGCCCACGGAGCTTTTTGTCCCACAGTTTAACCACAGCCATTGAAACGCATGTTGTAAGACAAAGCTAAGCAATAAGCTTCTTGTGTAATGGCTCTCAGTAACCACGATTACAAGCAATTCAAGTGCCACCCTCTTGCCGGAACAAGAGCCTGAATGATGATTTCCCTTTCTCTGTATTCACACCAGAAAAAAGAAGGGTCTTCATTACTCGGACCCTGTTTGCAGGGCTGATGGCTCCTGAAGTGTCTGTAATGAGTGATGTGCCGATACAATACAGGCTGAAAGGCATTTAATAAACCATTCAACCAGTAGCAAACCATATCAATGGATCATCAAGACAAGACGTAATAGTGCACAGAGTCAAAAGACACTCTGAAATTTCATTCCCTGGTTGCAGCTCGAGCTACAAGCACATAATACAGGACCAGTTATATTTTAAAAATTGATTCAGCCATGTGTCCCTGAATTTCCAAGGGGCAATTAGGAGGAGCCTAAGCCAGAAATACTTGGGAAGTCATTCAGGAAAGTTATAAAAGGAGACAACTATTAAAAATGAGAGAACTTAGATCTTGCGTCTCCCATTGTCTCCTTTCCAGATTTTTTTGGGACAATAGTAAAGCTCTAATAACCTTTACTATATATTTTTTCAATCATACATCTTCAGACAAGGAGGGGTTCCATCAAAATCAGTCCTATCTCTCTGGCACAAAATTAACATTAGTAAGAGAAAGTGCAGCCCACTTCCTGTCTTATTTTACCCTGAGAGTGTTTTAGACTTAACAGGTATACTTTGGTACCGACTGTTCTGTCCTAAAAGTACCAAATGAGAAATGCCATTCTGGGTAGAGACAGGTCTTGTCTTAGGGCACTGCTCCTAAGAACGTGGGACTGGAAGGACCGTCTTTAATGCCAGTCCCTGGATCACCACTGGCCATGCAATAGATAATGCCTTCATAAAGTAATCATCTAGTGCTGTCCTAGGAATTACTTGGCTCACTTACTCCTTGAGCTCCAGCTGGAAGCTTATTCTAGAACATCACTGCCCTAGAGATAGGGGACTTATGATTTCCAGTCTAAATTTATTCAGAGCCAGTTATTGTGCTTAAAGAACTTTTCTTCCTCCCAAGGGGAAGCTTATTCTGTGGTCTGTGTTCCCTTATTTACTCAGATCTTATTCGCAGAAGGAAATTTTCTCTCCTCCAAGGCTTCCCTGGTTGGCTTAAATAACCAAGATCTTTCTGTCACCTCTTCTTTGCCTTCTTTTATCAATCTCACTATGAATTACTGAAACTAGAAGGCATAAATGCTAACAATCAGCAGTTGATAGTTTCTTTAAAGCAAAATTGGGATGCGTCTGGCAGTGTTTAGGATCTACTGAATGAGAAGCCAGAGTCCCTGTGATTTCCTCTAATGGATGAAGAGAACTCATGGATATTTTTAAATACATCTATACATTTTTTTACTGACAAATTGTTACTGGAATTCAGCCTGACCCAGCTGTTTCAGTGTACGCAAATGCATTACTGCCTCAAGGATGAGAACAAGAAAACTTCTCAGAAGGTGAAACTACCTCCTGTAGCAGGTAAAAAACATATAGCTATAGAAGATAGTCTCAAAAAATACATGTCAGCTTTAATTTAAAGGCTGGAGCTGTGTGTCTCTGCCCAGTGTAAGGGGCCCACCCTGAAGGAATACTGAGGGGAAAATCCTGTAAGGAGGCAGGTCTGCAACTGAGGGGAAAATCCTGTACTGAGGAGAAAATCCTGTAAGAAGGCAAGTCTGCCGCCATGGGAGTTAAGAGGGATCACTTAATTAAAAAAAAAAAAAGACGTACTCCCATTCCACAAACCACCACTGCTCCACTTGATGTTGTAAGGTTTTTGTCCCTATACTAAAGACATGAAATAAAACCTTTCTTTTTACGTTAGTGAGGAAGGAGAGGGATTTTTTTTTTTTTTTAAATACAGAATGGGAAACTCGGACACGTTGTTTGCAAATTAATGGGCATAGTTCGTTTGTTTGTTTGTTTTTCCCCAGAAAAGAAATTCTGAAGTGCTTTATACCACTGCTCAGTCTGTCGGTGTCCAGTGGAAAAACCAGGGTCACTCCTGGAGAGTGTTGCACAACTCTGCACCCACATGACTTCCATGGGAATTGTGATCACCGACGAGATCACACAGAAAGGCATTACATACTTTTCCCTGCTCATGAGTTTCTGGGCTGTTTTATTTTGTTCTGTTCTGCTTTTACATTCTTTTAATAAATCCCAAGGCCTTTCATCACTAATGCAGCACTAGACAAAACAAGTGGGAAGGATTATAAGAAATTTGATCAACAGCAACAAAAAGCCAATTTAACTGGGGGGTTACTGCTCTGCTTGTGATGTTTTAACTTTTGTGACAGGCAGAGGCTTAGTTTACACTGGGATTTCCTGCATGATTTACAAAGCAGGAGTGAAACCCCTCACATCCATTCTGATAGATCTCCCCCTTCATCCATCAGTGCTGACAGCGTTAATCTGTGAAGAATTAGTGACCTAGAAGTTCAAGTCAGCTATTCCTTTCGTCTGGCTATAACACTATTCATGGAAACTGCATATTAAAGGTACCAATAAATGTCAGTGTGCAATGTGAACAAAAATGATTGATTGTACATTTTTGCATGAGAAAGTGTTTTAGAACAAAAAGCCCTATTATCAAATCATCGGCATAAAAATGGGAAGGCAGACGATGTAGTCTGCTGTGAAGAACTTGATTTTTGCTCACTGAATTGTTTCTGTTCTCCTTTCAAATGGCACAGTTTGATCAGAATTAGATGGCAGCACTTACAGCACACCATAGATGGTGTCTGTCTACAAGCCAGCTTGCAGTTTCATGTGAGACACCTAATTCCTCGATGGACTAAAAGCATAGCTGGTGTGGAGCTGGGCAGGATCAGCTATGTCCAATTCATAAATGAATTGGTTTAGCGGCACAGCATAGACCGAGGAAGTCACGCTGACTTTGGAGACCCAAAATGCCTGTGATTGGCTCCTTTCTGATTGAACTTGGGAATATCTGCTGCCTCCAGCTGACCGTTTCAAAGGGTCCTAACTGATGTAGCTATTGAAGCCATGAGCTGGAATTCATGTGCACAGCACAAAGACAAGACAAATAAATCTTCAGTCCTTCCATGAAGAACAGCAACATATTTTCTTGGCAGGCAAATATATGAGGTACGGTTACTGTACTGCTACAGTGAGATCAGAAACACAGATTTTACTGCTTCTCCCCTCCACGGCTGCAAAACATGCAGGCTGAAGAAAAGAAACTGTTCGAGCAACAAGAAGGTCAATAGTTCCTGTCATTTTTTTGTCCTTCCATAGTCTGAGTTATAACAAACAATGAGGCTGCTGACTAGACCTCACAGTCATCCAACTTTCCTTCCAATGAATTAGTTGACTAATAAAACTGAGAGATGAGAGGAAAAATACTTGCAGGTAGCAGTAACTAGGGAATGCAACGTGCCAGTTCTCCTTTTCTCATCCCTGAAGTACCCTTTTAGGTTCCTGAGGACATTTATTACCATTTGCACCCCAGTGCCTATTTGGGGGAAGCCAAGCTAACCCTAGGCAGAGGCAAATAGTGTGCTGGCTCTGGGGTACTGCATTTTACAGGATGTTCGCTGAAACCTCTTGGCTGCATTTCAGCCAACAGCTCCTCCTTCACAGGCTTGGGCTCTGTTTCTCTCTGTTTTCTGTCAAAAGTTGTACCGAACAGAATGGGTTTGACTTTTGTAGAAGGTCACTGCAGGCCTGCCCAATAGATACCTCTTCAAAACCCTGCCTAGACTAGAGTTAGGAGAAATTGTTCCTGAATGCAATTTAAATGTCAGTTTAAAGAGTTCATAACCTGACAAGGAGAAATACTTCACAGAGGCATACAGCTCCCGCAATGCCGGACAGCTGGTCATGCCAATTTTTTGTGGGTAGCTATAGAAAAGTACTCAAGCACGTCTCTCACACTGAGGTATGCCTAGGGTTACAGGATGTGGCCACATCTTGTCACAGCACCAAATTGTCACCCAAATCCCTTGGTGGAAGTGAATTGGTTCATGCTGTTGTGGAAGAGTCACTTCCACAGAGGGACTTCTGCTGTGAACTCCTGCCTTCTTGTTGTCTCCAGTACTACCTTGATTTCATGTCTTGAATTGCCATAAGGTTTTGGCTCTCTGGAAGATCATAACACTTGTGTGCTCACTTTTACAGTCTCCTGCCAATGATAAGGCATTATTTCATGTTGGAATACGAAGATTGCAGAAAAATAAGTGTCAAAAGAGTGCTGAAAACGGGCTTCAGAACAGCAGATAAATTTCACATGGAGAGGCTGTGTGGGTTGGAGGTCCTTGAAAGACAGGAGAGGGATTTTAGATGATATTCAATAGGCTTGTCATATTTCCCTTTTGATAAAAGATACATCACAAGTCCCAGAAAACTGGGTTTTAAAGGCAATAGGACAAGCCTTTCCCCTCCCCACAAATCCCAACTCAGGACAAGGAAATCATTATCTACTGAGAGAAAATGATGTGACCAACGTATCCCAGGGCAATGCTCACATATCAAAAGGAGAGAAGTCTTTAATGTGTTCACGTATTGACAGTTGCAGTAAGGAGAGGCTCAGAGCAGACGGTGTCAGAGAGCAGCACTTTTCTGCAATGCCTCTTGAGTGTGCACCTAGGTAGTTTAGGCTGGAAGGAAAAGAGGATGGCTGTCTGCCTGGGACAATGGAGGGTAGAAAAAGGCCTCTTCTGTCTCAGCAATTAATCTACAGTTTGTTTTATGCTTTATTCCTGCAATGACTTCTAAAATGATTTTTAAATATATGGTGGGAATGAGATGGCAGAAAGAAATGCAACAGAATATATTTTTAATATTTAACCCAAAATTAGTCCCACAAGAATGACTGCTCTTTCTCAGCTCAACGTAGAAAGATTATTTGTGAACATGAAGATTCCAAATTTAACAATAAGTATAGTTGTGTGTACACAAATGCATACACATACATAACAGTACCCAAAACACAGCTCCTATTTCACAGCCCAACAGTCTGGGATTGGCAGCAATGATTTTATTTATCATCATTTTGAGATTAGGGCTTGAAGAATGGAATTTACATTTTCTTAATTAGGTCCCATAAGAACAGCAAGTATTCAGACATTCTTTTAAGCATTGGTCTTTTAAGCTCAAATCAGTAAGTAAGGGTTAATTTTATTGGATTTTAAGGCAACTTCAAAAATCTTTTGGACAAAAAGGGTATATGGAAAGCATCAAGACAAATCCTGACAGGGAAGCTAGTCTGTCATATTTCCTTCAGTCATAAGAGCTATGAGAAAATGGGATGAAAAGTCATTTTTGCTGCAATTAAAACCTTTGGGGAAAAAGGTTACTGAAAAAAATAACTGTCTTGGAGAAATATATGAACTAAAGTTGTGCCTCAAAGAAATAACTAATGTCAATACCCTCATCTCCCTGCAACTCAAATCACAGTTCCTGAGTGACCAAACTGGATTGGCTACATAGTGGGTGATAGGATGGGCATATTCTTGTCACCCAATTTGCAGAACACGCATACAACCTTTTTATGACTGCTGCTGCAACTTCTTTGATTTGATACCTGTGACTTTCACAATACACAGAATCCCTCTGCATTTACAGGGCATGATCATCTCTTTTAGGTGATTATGCCACCAACAGTGTCTCTGGCCTGTTTCAAACTGATGCCAAAATCATAATGAATACATTTAAGAATAAAATTATGTGGAAAAAAGAGAGATCATGTTTTTACTAATGTTGATAATAATGTTATTTGAATAGTAAATGATTGTGGTAAGAACCCACAAGTGTTAACCAAAGAGGTTGCCCAGTATTTAACTGAACATATGTGAGTGAAGCTTTATGGGAAGAAACACATCTTACTTAATGTTCTATATTATTGCTGAAAACAAAAGACTGAGACATTTCAGCTGTAATGTACTTTCTTCTGGGAAAACATTCCTAGCATTTCTGTATAACATCTAATTTATTTAATTCATGCAAATTCTCAAAGGTGGCATTGTAAACCTCCAAGAAACTCTGCTTACATCACCATATGTTCACAACAAGATGTTATTGGCAAATTTTTCTGTTTTCATGTACAACAATGCAGTTGCAACAAGAAAGTGTATGTCTTTAAACTTTATCCACTGTCCGGCACTACTTTCTAAGCTGTCTCATTTTTTTTTTGCATATTTTTTTCTTTGAAACATTGACTTACATAACATGTAAAGCAAATGAGAAGAGACACTTCTGCTAAAATACCAAATATTCAAATGTCATATTGACTATTTCAACTTCTAGTCATCTGAATCCCATCTCTCTCTTTACATATAACAGGCATACATACATGCAATATATATATATACATATACAGAATTGTCTTTGAATCCTAAATTGTCTCTCTTTCGCTCTCTGTATATGTATGTATATAGTCATAATTTCACACGTATGTTCAAGTTCATAACCAGATCTTTTTTTGCCAAATTCCTTGTGATCTAAGCCTAAAAGCATTCATTTCTAAAAAGAGATTCCAGAGGAGTAAAAATGTAATTGCAAAGGCTTGCTGCAGGAAACACAGCCTGAAATATGTAGATATAATTTAGCCTTCCACCTTAAATGGAAATTTTGAGAGAGAAAATGGCCATTTCAAGAAAAGTTAACAAACTGTTTGTGTTATTTCTTATGCAGGAAGATACACTTATTGAGTAGCTAAACTTAACTGATGACAAGGAACAAGAGCTGGCACAATCTGTCAAGAGAACTTTAAAAATCTGAGTCAATTTAATTAGGATGAGCTATGGTACAGTGCAATAATTTTCTGGTCTTTTAGTGTGTCAGCAGATAAGTTTTGCATTGAAGTTCTCTGGTATTTCCACAGCAAGAAAATAATCCTGGAATACAGAGTTAATGTCTAGAGAAGCTTAAGTAAGGTTCCCAGGAGAACCGTTAAACATTCACAACTGTGTCATTCGTAATAGGCCTGTCTTGTTGTCTAGGCTTCCTGTATTGTACAATAAATTAAGAGCCATTGGAGAGTGGATTCTCTGGCTTGGTCAGTTTGGAGGTTTTCATGACCTCTTGATTAGATGAGATCCTTTAGGTCCCCAGTCAACAGAGGACACTTTTACTACACCCTTGAGAAGTCAACTACTTTTAAAACCTAAAAGGAGCAATGCGATGCATTTGCAGACTGTCCTGTAACAATTTTTCCAAGAGTCATATTGGGCCATTTTGAAATGTAGTTGAAGCAAGAACACTAGTTCGGTACTTTGTCTTGCTTTCTCCAGGGTACTTGTGGACTTCATTTGAAATGGGTAGCCAGAATATGGTAGACGATGATTGGCAGAAGATATGTTGCCAGTGAGAAGCTTTGATGCTACTTATGTTTTCAGAATTAAAATGAAAAAACAGAAGCTTATACAGAAGACAGAGACTACTTGCAGTAACTTGAACAGTATGATTGCTTCGGTTGCTGTAAAGGTTGAGGTCTTCTGCAACAATGGTTGACTATAAGGGAAAGGTTTGACCTACAAAAATTGCTTCCGTGAAAGTTGAGCTGATCTTTCCATATTTTTCTTTGATCAATTCATTTACAGCTTCAGCTGAGACTTGATGCTACGGAAGTTTGTGGGAGCTTTAGTCTTGACTTCATTGGGCTCTTCACTGGAGAACTGTTAAAGGTCATTGGTCTGAAGGACAAGAGGAAATGGAAATGTAGGTGCTTCCCAGTGAAGTTTGAGACTTTCAAAATTTACATTTAAGGAGTAATTCATATACCTCTATTACTCTGTAACAAAAAATGCCTGAATTGAGGATCTGAGAAAATACATACATGACAACCTTTGTACAACTGATAGAAAGAGGTTGCTCCTTCAACAAAACTTAGTTCTTCCTCCGTGTTAGGTCTGTAAAGCTAGTGAGCTAGTTACTATTTAGCATTAAGAAATATATTCAGAAGGTGCAACTTATTTGTCATTCAAACCAAAGGAAGTGGGAGCAAGTCTAGACATCAGGTTTATTGACAGCTGAAATATTGTACTGTATTAGCAAATCTAAATAAATAATAGATATTGTGGAAATGATACTGCAAACTGAGGTAGCTGGGGAAGAAATGAAAACATTACAGAAATAATAAAAAGGGAAAAGCAGTAACTCAAGGTAGATTACTAAAAATAAAGGCAGAGTCTTTACATAGCCAATGGCAAACCTTTATGTGCTCACAGCATCCTCATTTATGGAAAGGGCCATACACTTAAATATTTCTTCTTTTTACCAGATGGGTGCTTACCTGGGAAAGGAGAAGGTTTTTCTGAGCTTTCACTTAAGATGTATGTGTGTACATAAACTCTGTGTCAATGGCAAACTTTTAACAAATTGAAATCCATTTTCCAGCAAGTCTATTATCCACAATTAATTGTACTCCTGATAAATTTAACTGTCATTCCATAACCACTCTGCTCATTGTGAATGACACGGTATTTTGCTGTGAAGAGTGGGAATTTTAGGGTAGCTTGTCTTCCCATTTAGATGAACTCTGATTTTCATCCTTAATAATGTCCTAGGTGAATACTACAGACAATTGCTGTTTCAGTTCAGCCTGCAGTCAAAAGCAATACAACAATCCCTCTGCAGACAGTTCTTAGAGTAACCTGATGAGATGAATGAGGATCTCAGTTGGCAAAGAAACCAAATTACAACTCCAGCCTGGGAAACAAGGTGGAGGTCGTCTGTGGGGCAAAGGGATTACTGTGGAATAATTACAACAGTCAGGGATAAAGCGATCTGTTTAATTTCAAGTGATAGCAAGACCTCAATCTTTGTATCTACAAGCAAACTGATACACAAAATTAAGTTGGGGGTAGGGGTGGAAAAAGAGAATATGTTGTTAGAAGGCAATTGCATTTATAAATGTTTCACAGATAGCAGCTAATTAAGTGATTCAGGGAAATTGTTGTCACAGCTTTGCAGATCCGACCAGGAAATGTCCTACTTTGGATATAAGTCTGTATTCAGCAATAACAGTGTGTCTGCTATGAAATGAATTGCATTAAAAACACCCATCTCTGTTTAAGTAGGACGGGATAAATGTCATAAGAGTGCATACTCCCTAAGGCAATGTTTGGTTATCAACTGAAAAAACCTACTGTCACTGAGGTATCTTAAGTGAATCTTGAAAAAGGGGGAAAAGCATGCTAATTATGTCTTCACTAATATTTCTGCATCTGTTTGCTTGCTCAAATCAATGCTGTCTTAAAACCTAGTGATGCAAATTGACATGTTTAGAAAAAAATCAATCAGAAAAGAACTTAAAATGTTATTTTTTTCTTTAACGATGATGGCAGGAGATCGATCTTCAAGTTTAAATAGCCCAATTATTGGTTTATTACACCAGTCATCACAATGACTCTGTGAAGTCGGCACTATGAGAAACAGGGTGGCAAATGAAAATGTATCTGTCAAAACATCTTTCACTCTAGAACTAAAAGTGATCATCATTCATTAGTAGCCAACCACTTGAAGAACGGCTCCCAGGCTGCCGCTCCCACAGAGTACTTTTCGATCAGTAAATATTGATGTGCTGTGCTGGTGGGATGCGTCTCTGTTCCCAGCAGAGAAAAGCGTGGTGACCCTGGAGAGTCCATGCTTGAGTGTGTGAGGGCCTGAAGTGCAATAGGTGGAGCACCAGTTCCCCCTCATACCGTGGCAGCCACAGCCAGACAAAGGCTGTGAAAAGAGAATTTAAGGGGGTGAGAGAAAAAGGAGATTGGAAAAAGTGGGAGGGAGAGGGAGGGAGACATCTGGAAATGAAGCCAGAAGAGGGTTTAGGGTATGGGAACTTGGGCAAAGGCAGTGCAGCAACAGAGAAGGGGAAGAGAACAGCAAAACATGAGAAAGGAGAGAGAAAAAAATTGAACTTATAGATGGGAAAGGAATCGTAGAAAAAGAGTGTGAGAGGTGTGATGGGGAGCAATAATAAAAGAAGCAAACAACAAATGGACTTTTTCAGGTTTAAGCTCCTGTGATACTGTGTTAATTACATAGCTAATCTTAATTTTGCTGATTTTATCTTGCAAAAATTATTAGGTATTAGTTTACTTCTGCTGCCAACTACAATCCAGACAAAAGGGTAAAAAGCAGATGGCCCACAAGGAAGTGAAGGAGGAGGAGTAATTATTTACAACCACCACCTCACATTACAGTCACTGATGGGAGGAAGAAAGAGGAAGAAACAAGAAAATCTCCAGGACTGGTATCTTGGTTTGGAAATAGGCAAGAGAGATTCCAACTGGGAGGAAAGGCCCCCTTCAGCTTCAGATGAGATCCACAATGATCACATACCACAATTCACTACTCCTCGTTAATTCAGGCTAAGACAAATTCCTTGTTAGTACTTGAAGACAGCATTGCCCTCAAGACTCAACACTGTTTAGTTGCCCATCTGCTGATAAGACGTGCCCTGACACCTTACACATACAGCCCCCTTAACGTCAGTCACACCTCCAGCCTCTGTCAGCATTTTTACAGGGCTGACTAAAACATAAACCCTCCTACACGCTGTTAGAGCAGTTTGCATGTTGGTAACTCTGAAAATGAAAAGTAAGGCCTGTCATACATGTATGTACAACCAGGACTAGAGCTTTTACCCTCACAGTGTTTGTTTGGTTTCCTTACCATCCCGGGAAACAACTTTTTGCTATTACTGGTATCTGCCCTTGTTTCCCTCACGCTGTGTAATCATTCACTTACCATGCTGGGTGTCTGACACCTCCTGGTGAATTTGGCATCATAATACACTGGTCCGTTAATTTTAAATTGAGGACTAGAGTTATGCAGAAGAAAACGATTTACCTATATCTGGAATAACCAATTACGTTAATATCACAGTCATCTTATTATTGCACTGGTATTACTCTTACCCTCCACAACTCACCAACAGTGTAACCAAACCCAGGTAATCCTCAAGTCTCAGAATTTTTTTGTGTTGTAATCAGTATTGCTGTTCCAATGAGGGCATCATGAACTTTAAAAAGGTGAGCAGACCCTTCACCACCTGCAGAAGTGGACTTGAACCAGATCTGAATGCTGCTCGAATTAAGGCTAGTTAACAATTTAATTACAAGTTTTGCAGCTTCTTCACTAGCAACTGCATTCCAGCTTACTTATACCAAATCTCATCCCTGTTGTGTGGAGCCCACATTTGTGAAAACAGCTATTATTTGCCTGATGACGCTGTATTGAGGAAAAGCTTTGTTCCAAAGTCAGGATATTGTAGAAAGCGCCAAACAGTTCAGCGACAGTTGTGTGTGCAGTAGTGGACGTGTAAGCATATGAATTAATATAGATATCTGTCGGAATACACAGCTGGCAAAGTGCTTTGGGAATCTTGGGTTTAAGAAGGTTAAATCTCTTGTGGATTTAGGTCTAAAAATGCTGTCGATGTTAGCAACAGCCTGGATGAGTCCTTATTTTGCCATAGCCTGTATCTGTGAGATGCAGAGGGCTCCTGATTCTGACTTTAGTAAGGGTTGTGGATTCTGGGCATGCCCCAGGATCAGACCCGTAATAATTTGACTCTAACTGCACAATAGATTCTGTACTCACAGCTGTCTGATTCCTTTAGTATGTCCATTCCTTTCTCTGTTCCCAGGGGAAGCTTGCAAGAAAATTAGAGATACAGATAATGGCAAAGCAATTTAACTGAAAAGAGCAAAAGTGTAAGGACCTTTTCCCCAAATGAACAAGGCTCAAGTTAGACAGCTACTGTCTTTCATTGGCTTATGTATACACTCAGCCTTACCATTCTTTTCCTCATTCACATGAACATACCTCAAAGCACAGCCAGTATGCTATGGCATTTAAAAAATTACCTATTTATCCAAAATGTCAGCATCTGAATGGAATCCTGTGCCCATTCTGAAAGACACACCAGACACGGGGGCACCTGCCAGCGGGAGGCAACTTACAGAACTGGCCTTTTAATTTTTCATCCTGCAAGAGTTTGCTAAATGTCATCACTCATTGCAACGGGTCTGCTGACCTCTCTGGACCACTTACCTGAATAATGAGTGAAGTCTGCAGGTCTTTTAGAAAAACCCAACAGCACTGAACTTTGGATACTTTTTAAATAACATTTTACTGGGAAAGGATAGAAACTTTCAGAATAACCAGAACTATTTCTACTCTCTCCCCACCCCCATATTATCTCATTTTTCTTTATAAAGGCAGAGTGTTCAGTTTCCTTGAAATTGGTCTCTTCAGAAATTTAGCACATTTCTTGGAAAATAATAAAAAAAAAAGGTTAGCTAAAGGAATAGCAATTTGTCTGTGGTGTTTCAGCAAATGTGGCAGTTTTCTCCTGTGCCACCAGTTTATTTCAGCTGTGGGAATACAACCCACCAATATGTTTCTGAAGCATCAGTGAATAAGAGCCCATAAAAAAAATCCATCTGTAAGCATGGAATCAATCAATGCTGCTGTAGTCAAAAAAGACAGATTTTTCTCATGGTTAAAGAAAGTGTGTCAGATTACTACAGACCCAGAAGTTAAGTGTGCTAAAGGCAAAATCCAAGATCAATGTGAATGTTTCTATGGGAATGTAACACATACTATGAAGAAAGCTTTTCATAGCACAGTTTAATTAAAGGGTTTAACTGTAGGATAAAACACAGGTACATACATGACACCATCATGTTAATGAAGGAGACGGATCCTTTCCTTGCACGTGGTGTTTTGCTGAAGGATGGTGGTTGCTGAGTGAGCTATCACCGCTTGTGAACAACTGCATATCATGCAGTGTTTTCATAGATCATCTGGACTCATCCTACCTCTGAACAGAGACATACCACCTTGTATGCTTAGATGATATAAGGCTGAGGATGGGAAGTTTCAGTGGTTTGTTCCTCACTTTAATTGTCACGGTCGTTAGTCTGAGATTTTATTTCTTTATAAGAAGGTATTGGCCTTACCAGACGTGCTTCTCTTGAGTCTAAAACACTGAAGGTGAGATTCAGGTGCCTAAACACAGGCTTCTTCGACCATGTGAGGTGCTCTGCTGCATGATCTGGGATCTCCCTTACATGTGAATGACCTATCTTCCTCCTCCTGCTTCACCCTTCTAACACGCAGTGTCCTCCCCAGGAGTGGCCCAAATCCTCTTTCAGAAAACATTGTACAGGCGACCACTAAGTGGAACTAATAAATACCCAATAAAAATTCACAAAAGCCACACTAGACATCATCCTTTAGCCACTGCCTTTTTGTTCTCCCATCTTTATGTTGTCTAATTAATTTGCAATCTGTCAGTACTGTAAACATGATGATAATTATTAACAATTGTGTGCTGGCTCTCTTTGTGGAGCAATAGCCAGACAAGCAGTCTCAGTGACTTGAATTAGTAACAGTTTCTCAAAAAGGAAAGGTATTTTCATTGTGAGACTTCAGTAGAGCTGTTGAAGGTGGTTACAAAAAAAGTAAAAAAGAATGGCAATCCCTAAAAGTGAAGCTACCCGTTATTTTTTATCATCATGATGTAATAGCCAGAGCCACATTCTTGGTCATCTTTCTCACTTGGCCATTGACATCATATTCAAGCTGGGTACAAATTGCTACACAGAGTGTTAATGCTTATATAGCATGCAAGGTAACAGAGAATCTGGCCCAGTCTGCTTTAGGTACAAGACACATAATAATAAAACTGAAACTGATTTTTTATGTCTTAAAATCAAAGCATTTTCTTTATATAATCAACACCGCACTGAAGGAAGCATTATAATCAGTCATGGTAGCTGGCATTCCTAAGCTTTACTCACGTGAATAATTCTTAGACATTTCCACCGTTCTGTTGAAATCGATGGGATGGTTTAGCTGAGCAAAAGTTGGCAGGAACAGGCCTCTCATTTTCATTTTTGTTTTCTCCTGGGAGTAAAATACAAGCAAACAAACAAAGAAACCCCATGAAAAACACATTAATTAATTTGGTTTTACACTTAGTACTGCTTAAAATGCTTTGCATTGTCTTGGTGAACAGCTTGACGCTTCCATAACAACTGTATAATAACTTTACAAGTAAGTGCATCTAAAACTGGTGTGTTACATGCATAAAGAGGAAATAATTAATAGCTGTTAGCTCTTACTTTTTTGTACTTCCTTTCTTCAAGATCTCTTTATCTACTTTCTTTTGAAGCACCTTCAATTACTCCATTGGGCAATAAATACTGGGAGAAATACAGTCAAGAAGTGTTCTGTGTTGAGAAAATTACTTCTGTAAATACAGTAAGAATTACTAGATGCAAGATAAAATAATTTTATAGCACTGGATTTTGATCTCTTTAAACAGTGGTGATTAGAAAGTAACCTGTTGTACCATTTGATAAATACTACTTGATCTCATGGAGTTAGTGTTTTGACCCACTGAGAACTGTGTTACAAAGCGGGAACAGTTGGTCCCAACGACATCTCTCCACCTCCAAGGTATAAGGATGAATCACAGGAAAACCTCATAGTCACTGTTAATAGCAGGCTACTCTTTAACTAGTAGGGTGTACATGAAAAGTTAGATCAGTGATGGCAGAACCATACATGCAGTTTAGAGATGTCTTGCCATGGTTGTCCTTTGAAAGATGCCTCCCCTTGGGCCAGGTCAGCCACTTCTCCACCTTTCTTTTCAGCAAGACCCCCACACATGTTAGCCACTGCTGACATTAGAGCAACATGCATGTTGCTTGTTCTGCATGCCATCCAAAATTTCTCCATCAGCATCCAGCCCCGTTTTGGCTGATGCCTATAAGGGAAATAACACAGGTTTAAGAGGCTAACTCCCCAACTCCTACATGGATACTCTCCATGCTACTGCACTGGATCCCAACCTGCCTAGCTTGTAGTTTCTCAGGTTTCCCATTTCTTGTGCACTGCTTTTCATTTTCTATGTTTTTTAGCACACTTCCTGGGCACAGGCTGGTTTTTGGTTACTTCTTCAGGGAAATGAAATTCTGGAGCACAAAAGTTCCCTGCCCTAGGCCAGCACAGCCCTTTCCCATTGCCATCTGCAAGTTCAATGTTATCTTCAACTCATGGGCACTCTCAGTCCATTGGGTATATCTTCAGGGGTGTTTAAAATCTGGAGTCAATAACACATGCACACGCGCACACACAGAGCCTGTAGGGCAGAACAATGAATTTGCTGGTAAAGATGTTTAAAGCCAGCTAGTCTTCCCAGGCTTCAGTCAGCCCTCTGGTTTGTCTGGCCCACATTATGAAGGTTAGTCCTCTATTGTCCCCAGTCACTCAGCAAACAGAGAAGTCCAACCCCCGCAGCAGCCTTTTCAAAGCAACAACTTCTGCATGTCAGCCAGAATTCATAAATTGCATGTAGTTGGATTACCCTGATCATCACATTTCATGCCCCTTTAGGCTGATATCCTCAAGGGAGATGCCTATGGACACCAACCTTCCCTGTCATGCCCGCTGCAGCAGAATGTGCACTCCACCACAGGAGATAGCTGTCTTTGCCAGAGCACTCTTGTGCGGCACAAAAGACAGCATAGATGTATCCAGACTGCACCTACTGCTGCTGGCAGGCTTCTTCTCCTTCCCTGTGCCACTGCTTATCCTGAAGCAAAATCCTGCCCTGTCTTTCCTCAGTGGGCTTACTGTTTGTGAAAAACGTTACGCGGAAGGTTTGCACTCAGGAATTTAAATTTGGCTTTCTGGCATGCCTCACATTAAGCCTTGCTGTGCCTCTGGAGGTGATGAGCACCCAGGAGATTTAGCCATATTCTTCTTATGCCTGGCTAGTAGCAGAGGGCATTACTACTTCTTCAGTACCGTGGGCTTATATAGAGAAGAAGGAGGAAAGGTTTAATCATAAATTATATTTAAAATTTACAACATATTCAGTTAGGTTGCTGGGGATTTATCATTGCTTTCCAAATGCTCTTATTATCTGATCTTTCTATGTCTTTTATTCCTCTGTGGACTCATGTCTGACAAAAACAACAACTCTACACGTGAATACTTTGAGCGGAAATATAAACCCATAGTGGTACTGAGAGAGACTGACTCCCTCAACTACCCCTCACATCCTCCTGGTATTCCTTTCCCTAAGCTCCTTGCAGTGTGTGCTGTGGTGTTATGGGGCAGAGGCAACACAGGAGATCAGTTATGGCCTAGCAAAGTTTGGTATGCCTGAGAAGGAAGCAGATAGTCATAGGACATTAGCAGACGCCAGCCTGGATTTGTGTCCTGCAGGAAAGTCAGCCTGGGATGTTGGGTTAATTGTAGGAAGTTTATCTGTACTTTGCCTAAAAGGAATAGTTGTTGTTTGGTACGACCCTGATCTAGTCTATGTTGTCTCCTTTTTTCAACCACCATTTTCTCAGACGGATCACATTCACGTTGGCTGTGTACATACTTCTGTGTCTGGGAGCACAACTGAGTTCCTGTGCACAGGTGCAAATCCAGGCTACATCCCAACACCCCATCAGGGTGAGACTCCTCTTCCTCCATGCCCTACTTTCTGCACAAAGGTGGGCCAAGCACATGGACAGAAGCTGCAGCATTACCCAAGTGGTAGATAACTTCTGCCTCCAAGCACAACCACTGCATGAACATGCCAAATACCCTTCTGTCCCCTGCATTACACATACTCTGCTCTCGTTGGTTTGCTCACCTTCACCTTGGGTGATATGGTGGGCACTGCTCTGTGCTTAATCCATGCCTTTGTCTTGTTTTCATGTGAGCTTGTCTTGTTTTCATGTGAGCTTAGGCTCAGACTCAGACTGAAGTGAGGAATACTGTCCCTTTTCCCCTCCTTCATGTTGTCAGCTCCATCAACTTTGACGAGAACAGCGATAATCAGTGGCCTTTCACATAAAAGGAAAAACAGTGAAATCCTGTTTTTACCTTTCTCTAAGAAACAGAAAAAATAATATTTAGAAGATTGTTGATTTTTTATTCCAACACTTTCCTCCGATAATCTAAGGGAACAGCCCTGGGATGTTTCAAATCTGGTTTGTTGTAGTGGTACTCCATTTCCTGATGGTGAAGTACATTGTTCCTTGCTGATTAAACTTTATATAGGGCAATGTTTAATGTAAAAACAATCTTAAAGGCATTTGTGACTGCAGAGAGTTGCAATGCAGTACACTACCTCAGAGGTATGCTCATGTATGATTTTATGATAAGTTGCGCTGTGCTAACATTTCCTTACTGCTGAAAAGGAGAATTCTCGCACCCCTTCCCATCCTCTGCTCCTCCCTTACCCAGTCTGGTGCTGGCTCTGACACTCTGCTGTATTCGGAGTAAACCAATTCTGATCCCTAACTCAGAGACATATCATCCACTTTACATGCTGGGAGAATTTTCTGCCATTTAATGTGTTGAACCTCTTATTGTGCAATCAGATGAGACCCAGCTCTGGCTCAAGATATGACACAAAAGTCACAGCGGAGACGAGGAGGTGGAAGGGGGTGACCAGGCTGCCCCTTTTGGCAGAGGCAAGCTGATAATTCACCTCATGTCGTGTCATGAAACCATGCACTATTAGGCACATCCCAGACATTTTAGTGATTGCCCCACAGTTATGGCACTCGGGTCTGGAAGGCATCAGCACACAACCACACATTTCAGCACTTCCAAAGCAAACAGTACAATCCATGTTTGCAGCTTTCTTTTCCTGTCAGGCTTACATGCATCTTCTCCATCAAGCACAGCAGCAACACCCAGACATGCTTGTTAGCCACCACCACAGCCATCCGGAGTCAGGAGAGGGGAACAATCTCCCTTAGATCACTTAGGACTTACTGCCACAGCAGCTTGATGGGGACAGAGGTTGAACCTAAAGAGACCCACTGCCAGATCAGTTAACACAGGTGCTAGCACAAGTGCTCTAATGGACGGGAATGAAATTTGCCAATACGTTCAAAATGCATGGGCTGGTAAAGCAAGCTATGCTCTGTGGTGGCTCCCTGCCAGAGCAAAGCGTGGGGAGGTAAGGACTTGCTGGAAAAACACTGGACTCAGCAGCCGACCACTTCTACGCCCACCTCACTGGTTTGTGCTGCTGTTTCTGCATGCTTCACAGAGGCTTTTTGCTAGCTGTCACCTCCCCAGGACAGCTGTGCTCCTGGTGTTAGTTTAGTACTTCCTTTCCTAATGTCCTTTTCTATTTCTCAGGTATTTTCATATGTCCACTCAACAGCAATTACCATGCAAACTGCTCTTCTGCCTCCTCAGATTTCAATAGAGAGTGAGGGCCATTAAAACTCCCCAAATGCAAATAAGAACGTGGACACCCAGTTTAGGGATTGCTTTCAGTAACTGGTGAGCTACCAGCTGGGATTCCATAACTCAGCTTTGAGTCTTTGTAGCAGAAACAGGCAGCTTGACATGTGCTGAGTGCCTGTCCAGTGTCAGACTTTGTCTTTCAATCTGCTAGGTCAGGCAATGTAAGGCTAGAAGCCCACCACAATGGGACCCTGAGTCAGCCAGAGCTTCTGAATGGATCTGCCCAGAATTTTCCTTACCATGAACACCTCAGAAAAACCCACAACAGAATGTATTTTCAACTCAATAGCTCAGGTTTTATTGAAGTACGTCAAGATTAACGTGTGTGTTTTCTTTTAAACCCAGAAAAAACAAATACAAAGGCTTTATAAAGAGTTTTCTCCCTGTCCAGTTCCTCCTGGATTACAAAACTTTATATAATTCTAATTGGTTAATAAACATTATTGTGAATTATGTTTCTCTTCAGCTGACATATGCAGTGCATTAGTGCTGATACACAATTCAAAAACTTGTAATTTGCCACCAATTTCTTCCACTTACGGAGAAACAGCCTGTTCAGAATAACGGCTTCAAAATGCCAGTGGCACAAAGTGTGGCCTGGACACCTTGAGAGTGATACAGTTTGACCCTGAGGTTTGGGTTCTGCAATGACATTGCAGAAGTTCCTGCTGATGGCATATGGACTTAAAAAAGCCACAAGTCAATATTTATAGGTACAAAAGCTTGGTGTGTCAGGTAGCATTTGTGGGTTTTTTACATACTATCCTAGATTTGACAACACTATCTTGATTAATTTTGTGTTGCGGACCAGAGTTGTTATGGGTGCAAATCAATAGCAACTACATTGAAATTAGGTTTACCTGGATGTAAATAAGAACAGAATATAAGCATTATCATAAAAATTCCCCACCTCCATTCCATAAATTGCCTTTAGTCAATGGGGTAAAATCTTACACTTGTGACATTAACATGTACATGCTTAATTTTGGCAAAGTCTAACACACATAAAAATTACTGTCTGAAAGACAGGCTGTGTCTTTACCTTTGCACTGTAAAATGATTAGAGTTTTCTGAGAAAGGAGGGAAAGGGGATGGCTATGTTTTCAGAAATCAATTTTATCTAAGCTATCACCACAAAAAATGAAATGCTTTCATTAGGACAGTATGTCTGTGGTGCCACTCACAGGGCAGGGGTTGTTTGCATGCACAAGTTATGTATTTCCATATCTTAGACCATTCAGATTTCTTTTAATTCTAAAAGTAATACCAATTCTCCTGTGTTAGTAATACTGACGCTGGAATAATTCTGACATCATTACAAAATGTGTGCTGATACCTTTTACCTTAGTGTAACCTTTCTGGCCAATCTCCAATCTCTCCAATGCATGGAGAGTGTTTGGAGGAAGCTGAAGAGATGGAGGAAAAAACATCATTAGGACATGCTAGCACCAGTCAGTACCCACTCCACACTGACTGCCAAAGTATCATGTGCCATATTAGATACGTCTTATTATTTTCAGACAGTAAGCAAGATAACAGTATGTAAAACTCCTAGTTGATAATGATGGAAAGGAGCATCCACACAAGAAATACAAAAAACCTTATATCACCCCCATCCTCTAGTCTATTAAATACAGATTTCAATTCAGAGGCGTATTTAAAGCAAAATGTTGCATATCCCAGGGAAAATGAGAGCTATTTCTTTAAGAACCTGCTTCTACTGGAGGTCAATGGCTTTACTATTACACATTAGAAGTTAAGTACAGTTATTGACAGGCAAACCACAAAAATTGGTTTATGTCAATGAAGAATGGCAAATAGATACATGTATCAGGAAAAGAGCCCTAGAGGAAAAGTTCTTTGCACAGTAAAATTAGATTCACAGGTCACAGATGATTTGTTAGTTCTTTCCAAGTTGTAGAGCAGTAATTTATGGGAGAGCTCTCCCGGCCTCTTTACCTGCACTACAAAAAGGAATCTTTTTTATTAAAGTGTAAGTTGCATGTCCACACAAGTGACAACCCATGGAACTGACTGAATTAATATAATCCCCTAAGAACAGAGCCCTCCTATCATTCTAAAGGTAATACGTGTTCTTTGAACCCTTTGTTTCCACTCTTCTCTGTGAAGCCTTCTTTTAGCAAGCCCAGATGGAGGAGTAGCTAGAGGGCTGGAAAGTTTGCTTTTAATGCAAAAAGATGTCAAATGTCAGCTATTCAGGTTGCTCTCATGATGTAAACAGATTTCCACTGCCTACCTGTAATTTATAGAAAAAAGCTTTTCAAAACTAACAACTTCAGCTAGTACAGCTTGCAAGGCAGGGATGCTTTACCTATGGCAGATACCTGCAGCTCTTCCCCAAGCCATGCTCTATCCTGCTGTGGTAGTACAGACATGCCAGCTATGGGAGTGTAACAAGGGGATTTAAGACCCTCGTGGTCCTGCAGCAAGGGTGCTTGTGATGGGGAAGAGCTGGGGCTCTCTTTGGGGTACTGATGGGAAGCCCCAATAGTGCTGACAGAGCAGCTCTGACCTTGGGAGCAGCTCTCTGGCATTGCAAGCATCGCAGCTCGCCAGTCTCAAGGCTGACCTCTCCAGAGGATGAATACAGAGACTGAACGTATATTTCATAAGGGTGAACTTCCACAGCAAATGATGCTAACAGTGAGATGCTGCAGTGTACAGGCTGTAGGCAACTAATACTCCCTCCTTTTTATTCCAGGAAAAACAAAGACTTGGAAGTCATGACTGCTACTCTCCATGCCCTCCAACGACTCCAGGTGCCTCCTGAGCCCATCTGAGTTAGGGCTTCTTTAGGAATGAGAGGTGCCAGGCAGGGCTGGTCTGTGGCTTAAACACAAGGTTGTATCCACCACCCGCTGTCTTGTCCACTCTGAGCAATGAAGACCAGAAATTTCCATCTTTTCAAGACTTCTCCTGCTACTGAGACAAGTCAAAGCCTCAGAAGTAGCCTCTGCCTGAACACTTCATGTTTTATGACTTCCTAATAAACTTGGCAAGACTCCAGAATTATTTGTCTTTGATGAAGAGTAATTAAATACTAAGTACATGCTTTGAAGATTAACAACTGGACAGCTGTATGTGAAAACATCCCCTGCAAAAAGGTTAGCAGGCTGAACAAGAGTGCCATGGAGCATTGCAGAGCGTTAACGTGTTTTAGATAGAGCTGTCAATAAGGCAACTCTCAGTTGTGATTGCTTTTTTAGTAGGCTTCTGTTAACTATTTTCTCTTCTGTTCTCCCCATTCCCATCCTTATTACAAGGTTTCCTCATGCCTCTGAATGAGGTACCAAGCAACAGTCCTTAAAGTCATTGCCACACTGGGGCTCTGCAGAGCTGGCTCTGTGGTGCTGCCTGCATTGCCCATGGGGGCAAAGTCACATTCATATGCCCTGCTTAATTTTTTCACCCTTTTTTCATCTGCTTTACAGATGACCCTGTGGTTACTGAGGTTGTATCAAGATCTGGACAAAGCCATTGTGATCTGGGGAACAAGGCTGCTAGTAAACTAAAGGAAAATGATGACTTTTCCCCCAGTTGTTACTTTTGCTATCGCGTTGTGCATGTGTGTAGGTGGGTGTATGGGTGATTATGTGTGAGAAAGAGAGATGGACTGATGGAGGGAAATCTTCCACACCACTTTCCTCTTTTAGTTAGGGAGAGGATATATTTTGTCTGATTTTTATCAAAGGTGACATCAGAAGTAATGAAAGGATAAATAATTTTAAAGCTTCAGAGAAAGAGGATACTTTAATAAAGAAAGGATCTGTCTTGGAGATTTAACTTTCTTAAATCCTTCAAATCCCTTTGCCCAGCGCAATAATATTCCAAAATTTTGTGACAGTTTTTACTTCATGTGTATTAGGAGCAAGTAACCGTCATCACTAACTGACAGACTGGACACTCATTGCACAATGGGGCACCGTACATTTGCTCTCTGTAAAATATTTCCAAGTTCAGGAGTTCCATTATAAATCCTCCTATTAATTTACACGTGGTATTGGTTTTTTCCCTTAATGGTGTATGTAGGTAAAAAAAGGCAGTGATATGTATTTACTAAACTGTTACCTTCCCAGTTAGTTACCCGCTTAGCACAGATGCTTTCTTTCATAAGTACTGTCATTAAATGCATGAAATTATTGATCTAAATGGCTTTCCTGAGAGGCTGCTCCTTATAAAGAGCAGAGTCGTGTCTCTTTTTGGCTGCAAACTAGGCTGAATTTCATAATAAAACTTTCATCATAGAAAGAACAAAAATCAGAACTCCAAACAACAATAACCTCCCTATGATACAACAATGACTAAATATCCGAGAGAGCTGGCTTTAATTTTTCTTTTGGGGGGAAAAAAAAAGAGAGAAAGAGAGTAGGAAGGATGCAGCGTTTCTTGTAAGGGACTCCCTTTTGAAGAGATCATGCTAAAAAGGCTGTTAAAGGGATCTCTTGCTGCTGTAATTTGTAGAAAGGAGCTCTCTTAATTATAGTCAGAGTTTATTGCGTCTCTCCCTCTCTCTCTCCCCCTCTCTCCTCCCCGCCCCATGTGTGTGTATGCAGAGAGCTAGAGAAAGCTGGCAGCACTACCTGAATAGCTATTGAAAGAGTGAGACTTCTCAGTTCCTGCTTCATTACTGGGTAGCAGCTCTTCCAGTGTGTGAGAGCGCCTAACTGCATTCTCCCATCGAAAAGCCCTTGGTAAGTCCCCTTAGCTGGCAGAGCTGCGGATTAACTCAGCAAAAGGCAGGAGGGGGGTGGCAGGGAGCTGTGGGGGCACTCAGAGCCTGTGGGCAGCTTAAGATCTATTAGATTTCAAAGATTTTCTGTAATAGATGTGTAAGATCTGCGCCCCCTCTCCTCCCCGCCCCATGTGTGTGTATGCAGAGAGCTAGAGAAAGCTGGCAGCACTACCTGAATAGCTATTGAAAGAGTGAGACTTCTCAGTTCCTGCTTCATTACTGGGTAGCAGCTCTTCCAGTGTGTGAGAGCGCCTAACTGCATTCTCCCATCGAAAAGCCCTTGGTAAGTCCCCTTAGCTGGCAGAGCTGCGGATTAACTCAGCAAAAGGCAGGAGGGGGGTGGCAGGGAGCTGTGGGGGCACTCAGAGCCTGTGGGCAGCTTAAGATCTATTAGATTTCAAAGATTTTCTGTAATAGATGTGTAAGATCTGTGGATTGCTGGGATGCGAAGGCAATTGCAAGGAATGTTTTGTGTGCTCAAGAGCAATGCTAAGTACGATCAGGAGTGCCTGAAACAGAGCAGAATTTTTCTATGGGAGATGAGATTGGTAAATGCTTCTCAGAACTGCAAGAAGACTGGTTTGGTTTGGTTTTGTTTCCCCCTACCATTTTTCTCTTGTTTTCCTCTCCCTCTTTATTGTGTTGGACATGTTAATAAGCTCAGAAAGAAGAAACTGTCTTCCTGCTGATTGATAGCTTTTGAAATGTAGAACTTTTATCAGGAGAGGGATGAGAGCTGAAGATATGTGAGGAGATATGTGTGCTTTTTATTTGCATGTGCATTCTTGTCCATGTTTCTGGTGTTGTTTGTATAGATTTACCATGCTCAGGAAAAGTCCAAAAAGCTAGGAGATGCACATTTACTGCTCAAGACGCCAATGTTCGTGCTTGTTAAATGTGCTAGTATCACATGTTTTATTAGTCATTCGCCTGACAAGTGGCACTCTCCAGGTAGCTCCTTTCAGTATATGTAGCAAAAAGGACTCCCAGTCAGGCGCTCTTCTTCTTTACCTTGATCCTATGAATCAAGCTCATTGGGCTCAGCAGAAAATGTAAGAGGCCATCGGAGAGGTCAGGTCACAACTCTCCTTGCCCCAGCTAAGCAATGGCATTTGAAATGATAGGCTGGAATGATGCCGTTATCTGAGGGTCCCAGTACCCTGGAGCTGGCCACATTTTGATTTGAAAAGTATGAACGAGTTACTCCAGGGACAGGTTGGAGGTTATTGTCTAGCAATACAGAGAATTAACAGAATGACTGCCTCCTAACTGAACCCACATCTACTCCCCTGATGGATAAATCCAATCTAGAAGAGCCAGCTGCCTGACTAGCAGGGCATGGGACCACTGGCTCATCTGTTACTGTCAGTCCAGTCCAGACCTCTGTTGGCTACAGCTGCCCATTGGATCATATAGGTGACACAGCCATATTTATAACTGTGAGGGGGAAAGCTGCTCCTTATATTTAGAAAACATACACTCATGATTTGAAACTGCTGCTTAGTGTCCCTAGACATCATTTTCTTTACTACTGAGCAAACATGATAGCTCAAAGGATTAGGTTTTAGGTCTGCAATGGTTGCTTTCCAGTTAGTGTGAGTAAATTTACATCTCTTCTACAGGTCAAAACTGTAGACTGACATTTTTTCCCCCTTTCAGAAGGCTTCAGTGTTTATTAAGGGACAACTTTTATAAACTAATATTAAAACAGAGCTCAGACTTGCAGCCAAACACAGAATAAGTATTGCTTCCTGAAACTCAGTCATTTTACATTATATTGATAGGGGAATCATGCTAAGGGGTGCAGATGACTAGGGGATTGATAAGTGACATAACGTCATGCAATGGAGATTACAAGTTGGAATATGCCTCATGTTCCAGGTTTTCAGAGGGAACATTACTTCATCAATAAATTACGAAGTTGCCAAAATTGCATCATTACCTGGGATGCTTAGTGCATTAAATATAATACTGGGGTGCAATTTAGAGAATAATAACCTTCAGGGAAAAAAAAAAAAAAAAGAAGCTATAAGCAATGAACATGCTTGGGCCTTTTTTTGTATTTGTGTCCATCAGCTACATAAGCTTGTTGCTACAATACTCTTGAATACAACTGTGCACTGTCTTTTCTAAGTTTGCTTTGTTTTCATCATCTGCATGGATGTATGAAAGAGCAGAAACACCTCAATGAGAAGAATTCCAGTGTGAAGGGGGGCAGGAACAGGTAACTCTATTCAGCTCTGTGCCACACCCTTGTATCAAATTCAGCCTTGACCACACTCATTTTAGTAAGCGGACTCTGCTGTCATCTGTTATCAGCACGGCAGGATGTTCTCAAAGCAACTTAATACCAGGTCAGGATGGTAGAAAAATGCTGGGGGCTGTTCACCGGGGGCCAGATACCATGACCTTTCTGCCTACTGGAAGTGTTGTGCTCTGCGAGGATGATGCAACACAGCACAAAAAAAAGGAACTAGGAAAGTGTCTTGGCTGATAGGCAAAATCTGTGTTTATCATAGCCAGTGTATGCTCTGCAGAGCCTCACCCACGGCACGAGGGATCTGCCTCCCCTCCCTTCTCACAGGAATGCGATGAGGCAGGAACCATTTGTCTGTTCCTACAGAAGGGACTATGTGCACCTGACAGACAAGACTGCCCTACTCATAATCATGTACCCACACATCCATATAGTAGATGCCCTAGTAAGTGGTGGGCAGGAGATGTTGCCTATGTTTGGGCTGATCCGACTGTGTTAGCATGTGGTCAGCATGTGTCTCCATGTAGTGACTTACTCCATCCACCCTACCAGCCCCAGCAGAGTTATTTTTGGAGGATGACCAGGCACAGTCTTAAGTTCTCACTGATACAAAAAGTCCTCAGACCTTGCCAGCATGAGCCACAGAGATCTAAAAGTACCTTCAGGCCAACCCGGGTTTTCATCAGAAATTCTCTCTGTTGCTTCTCTGACTTGAAATGAGCTCTCCTCCCTGCCCCCCATCAAAGATTACAATTCATGAAGCAGAAAATGCCAGACACTCAAACACTGGCAGAGTTCTTTTAAATTATATTTCTAGTTTATCGTCCTTTTATATGTCAAAGTTTTCTGTTTCCCCTCTCTATTTTCATATATAGCAAAATGTATCAATCCAGGCATTTCAATACCCATCACTAAACCATAAGGGTCCATATATCCCCATCTACTGAATACACAGGGATTTTCAAAGGGCATTCCCTGTGCAGGGGGTAGCTTTTCTTTGCATAACTTGACTACAGTTCTGCTTATAAGAATTGCAAAACCAAACCAAGGAAGCAGAGACTGGTGTAATTCATGGATTATTGCCCTAAAAGCCCTCCCTGTTGTCCTCAGACATCTTCCTTCTTTTCCCATTTCCTGTGAAATCCCCGTGGGTCTGATTTAGACTGAACCTCTTTGGAACAGGTATCGCATCTCCACTCATTGCACACCTTCATGCCTATCATGCTGCATGGAAACATGAAATATTAACCACAGCTAGAGTATTTAGAGTGGATAAAAACCTAATGCAATCTCCTGATCCTAACTGCTCCTTTTTCTGTAACTCCTTGTACCTTAGCAGGGTCAAAAGGAGAGAAACCTATTCAAACCTTCTGCCATTATCTTTTTTTTACTGCCCCTGGAGAAAGGACTCAAAATCCAAACATCTGCTACTTCCTTCTACTGCAGGGCAGTGGTAAGGGTGTAAGGACCTTGAAAAGCCGTACTTTTGCAGTTATCAGGGGAATTGTGAAGGAACAATAAGGAGACTTTTCAGCGTGGCATTCTCGTGATTAGAATGACTTACAAATTGTTTTTGTCATTGCTAGGACAAGAGTGGAAGTGACATTTAGTAGCATATGAATTCCCCAGTAATTGGTGCCCCATGATATAAATTAGATGAAAGGCAGTTTACCAAGTCCCAGTACAGCAAGTTTTCATTTTACTGTTCTCTCAAAAGACGATAATCTACAATGTACATTTTAGAAGACAACTGCAGCATAGGGGAGATACAACCCTAAATGAAAACAAATGATGACTTGAATAGGACTTTGTAGTCAAAATTCCTTGCTGGCTTAAAGAAGAATATCTGCATCCAGAAATGACACACTGAGTCTGAGTGTTTCTTTTACTATGTTTTTTGTGTTAACTCTGGTAAATAATTAAGGAGAGGAGAGCAGAACAGATAACTAGGTAATAGCAGGCATGACCACAAGTAGCCTGCCCGTTCCTTTAAACCTGGATCCAAGTTCTTTGACTTGAAATTGGAGTTTTTTCACTGGGAAACTGTGGCAGGGTATGTACCCAGCACTACAACAGATGCTATTAAAGCAGCTTCTTTCCATTATGAAAACAAAGCTGAAGCACTATAACATATGTTGTGTTGATTCATGTCTGAGAAAATATCATTCCATGGAGATATATGTGATAAATGCAATAAGAAAGCAGCTGATTCCTTGGAAAAATGCATTTGACTGCAGCATTAGCCACTTGCATATTGTACTTGACAAACACTCAGATGTGATATGTTTTAATACACTGCCATAACACCTAAGGATTTTCATTCAGATGCAACACTGTTCCTTTCTCTTCCTGAATGTCTTAAAAGATGCTACTTGCAAATGAAAAACATTGGTAAACAATTCCTTTTATGGGAATCGGACCCTGATGTTCAGTTGCTAGCAGTCAGATCTTAAGATTGTATGGTTCCTCATCTGCAAAAGAGAGATGATATTTCTGCCTCCCCCTCCATGTATACACCCTTCATCTGTCTTCTTTGCTTATACTGCAATACTGAGGGCAGAGACTGTGCCTTATTATATGCACAATACCTACACAGTCAGCACCTACAGAGTTCTTGGCTGTGGCCTGTAGGTGCTCCTGTAAAATAATTTTCCCCACATACCACTAACTGATATTCTTAGTATCAGCCTCAGCCAACTAGATGGTGCCAATGATGCTGGCAGTGTTTCCCTCCAGAGTACTGAGCCTAGAAGCACCTGCAGGCTTCAGACCCCTTCCAGGACTGGCACTGTGGTCCCAGAGGGCTCCAGTTCCCCCATCTACTACTTTGACCCTCTTAACAAATAATAAAATCTCCCCACCCAAGTGTTGAAGAAGAGACTTAGCATACCATTTCTGGAATCAGTGTCTGGGAAAGGATGTGGCAATTATATCAAGGATACTGGGAAATACCAATTTCTTTGACAGTTATATCGGCTCCACGGGACTGACTACAGTAAGTGTTTGTTTCTGACAGTTGACTAGATAAGGTGAATCCATGGGGAGCTAATAGGTGCCCTAACAAGGTATATTCTTGCAGCATTTTCTTTCTGACCAGAAACCCACTCATATCACTGACAGCTGGCACCTTCAGTAAAATTCAGCACAAAACAATGAAAACAACAACAGCCCATCTTACTGATGTATCTATGTCCCAAGCTTAACTTGGTGCATTTGGCTGGAACAGGCTGTGTGAAACAGGAACAGATTTTGGAGAACTGCCTGCTCTTATCTTTCTATTGAATATATTTTATATTAAAATATATTTTAACAAAATTTGAAGGGCGTTCTCTGCCCCCTTTAAAGAGCAACAAACCATCTCTCAGCTGAAGTAAAAGCATTTAGTGAATTGATCCTTGATTAATTCCATCCATTTCAGAGGGGTTAAACCTGGCTGTAGGGACAGAACAGAGAAGACAAGGACTGTTTCAGGGGGCAGGGAGCCTGCACAGAGCAGCTGTTCTAGGTCCTTCTCTGTCTCATCACTCCACTGGGATCACTGGGAGGAGGATACAAGTTACAGCAGCCCGGCACAGGACAAGGAGAAGGGTCAAAATATTGGTCCAAAAAACAACAGAAGATTTTATGGAGAATTATTTTTTATGCTGTTCTTCTTGAGAAAGACAGAATAAAGCTGATCACCTCTCTAACTCAACTAAAAGCCTAATTTCTGATAACAGAAAACTCAAATAGTTAAATGCAAAAAGATCTCTTTCATTGTGTTCAAACTGAATTGTTGTAAAATGCCTTCAGATAAAGCCAGATCTGCGCATCTCATAAACCCCTGTTGTCCTTTAGCTGCATTCAACCAGAGGTCAACAAGGTGTCTCAAGCCAAGACTCAGCACAGAAGAGGAAAACTCCCAAGAGATTTTTCTCCAAGCTGCTGTCTTCTTTCTAGAGATTTAATCATCTCCCCAGAGCTTCTTATCAGAGCAAGCACCCTGACTCTGGCTCAGAAAGACACTCATGTCTTTTCCGTACAGTTGGGAAATCTGGCAGCCCCATGTGTTGAGATTGCAACTCCACTTCTCTTTTTGGGGCACCGCCGGTGCCAAGTTCCTTCCTGTTCCAGAGTCCAAATGTCCCTGTTCAGTGTCTCTGAGATTAGATCCTGGGAGGCAGCAGTTCTTACCTCTATGCTTATCCACAAACCCACTGATGGAGTTCCAGGGAAATAATTATAGTGCGTGGTTCTCTGCTCCCCATGCTTTCAGATTCCAAATTTCTTTTTCTCTCAAGTGACACAGTATGGTTGGCCACTTTCACAACATTAAACAAAGTCATTTGGTGGTGAAATCACTCAACAACAGAGGAGAGAGAGCTTATTTATTGATTGAACTCCCCACAGATGTTACCTGACGTTGCTGAAGTTTATAGGATCAGTTGTTTGTGCCAGCAAACTGCAGTACATAGTCTTAGAAATTATAAGTAGGTGCAATGTTATATTTAAAAATGAAAAATTGATTTCTTCATGAGAATGGCATGCAAAGCAGGCAAGCATTCATTCTGCTTTGCACATTGGGAAGCACCATTGGATTATGCTTTCCAAGGCACTACAGACAGCAATACAGATGTGAGGTACTGCCTTACTTTCATCACAGATCCCCTTTGAATTCTCTGAGCATATTTTTCTAGCTCAATATCCTGTTGCCAGGTGTGTCTGAGGTCAGAGCTCAGCACCTCTGTTATTCAGCTAGCTGCCATGGTTCTTAGCTTGGCCTCCCCCCCCAGAAGTGGCTTGTAATAAAAGCAAGCTAAAAAGCAAAGAATAAGGGCACTTGCATGTCCCTCCTCACTAAGATTTGATTCTCTTGGCTTAGGGTTGGGACTATATTAAAACAAAATTGATATTTTCTTTGGCTAGCAGTGGTATATCTGGACAGGAGCAGGGTTGGGAACGGGCTAGTGAAGGGAGGGGAGAACATGCATCATGGTAGTGCGTCACTTGCATTGTGCTCCAGATAAAATATCTGAAAAGTCATCAGGCCTTTGCCATCTGTTCAATTTTTGGAACACTTCCAGGAAAGGACAATGCCTGTAAAGACAGTGTCCGTTTTAGCTAACAGATTCCACTCTCTCCTCAAGCACAAATCACGTACATTTCACTTGTGGTCACGGATGCAGGCATGAACACAGCTATTGGGAGGCAGAAGGCTTACTCCTCCTAATATGCAACTAATCCACCCAGCTATACATGGACTTCTAAGCAAGCAACTCTACATCTCTGTAATGAGTATGTTATTTATTAGAGTTGGCTAAGCCTGCCTGGTTTAAATCTGGATTTAATCTTATCTTAAGATATTCAGTGTTGTGATTTTGGTTTGGCAAAATGTCAGCATAAACATATCTCTCTCTCTCTCTCTCTCTGGAAGTACCCACTCTACAGCTGTGTTCCAAAGCTGTTCCCCCAGAAACGTGCAACACCTGTATGTCAGTACAGCTCTCATTTTTCATTTTTAACAAGTAGCAACTGAGAGCATACCAGAGTGACCAGCTACTGCTTATAGACTGCGTGAACTGCCAGCCTTGTGAAGTCTGCTTAAACCAGCGACACCCAAAGGAAAAAATTAAGGACCATCACATTTCCAGATAATGTATCTTAAGATCTGATCTCACAATGCAAGGGTCAGGTGAAATCAAAACACTGTTTATAGCAGTGCTCTTTCTTCTCAGCTCTGCAGTTATTAAAGGCATTTAGCCTGAATTAATTAAAAAAAAAAGAAAACTGCTCTTGACTAGCTTAAGGAGTAACATGTGGCATGTAATTTGGATTTCTGAGTGATTTAGACAAGTAAGCTGTATTACTCATCTGTCTCATTTAAGATATGTAGATTCCGTAATCTTCCATCTGGATTTTCAGCCAAACTTTGGGTTGCTTTTTAGTTGTTTGAAGAAGGTTGGAGAAGAAGGTTCATCTTAGAATGAACAAAGAAGGGTAAAAATTGTCCAACTGGAAAAAAACAAGCACATGACAGAAAGTGACCCTGGGCTACAGCAATGTATGGTAACCTTCAATTTATTTTCAGTGACAGAATGATTCTTTTACTTTCTTTCCCATGGCAAACAATCCCCCTGTATTTAATGCAGGATCCATTTAGAACCAAAGTGGCACGTTGGTGTATGACACTCACAAGCGTTGTCCACTCCCATTGTTCCAGCTGCAATACCATCATATGAACACATTGATGATGACAGCATGAGAGATCAGACTGGAAGAGATCCATGGGCAAGCAAATCAGAACCTTTTGCTCTCAGAAAAAAAGGGAAAAAAAAAGAAAAACAGAATTTTTAAGGGAATTTAAGAGAAAAACCATGCCACCTTTATCTGTGATCCAGCAGTGCCCACACCATTCATTGGAACATGCAGTACAGATAATGCCCAGCTGCTTGCATAACTGTTAGTTCTAGTAGTTCAAATCTATGTGTTCCCTTTCATTAACTAGTGTATTGGGGCTATCCCCAGACACTCTCTATCCACGACTCAATGGAGGTCAATCTGTCCAAGCAACCAAGCCAACATTAGATCTGTCTATCATTACAGATGAGAAAAAACCTTCCTGTGATGAGCCTGCAGCTAATACAATTTGATCAATTCTGAAATGAAATGATGAACTGGAAAAATAAAACAAAACAAAACAAAATAAAATAAAATAATGCTCTTCCGAAAGGTATTTACAAACTCCGGGGCAAATCTAGCAAAGGCAGTTGAGCAATGTTCATATGAAATTTATCAGAGGGAAAGGACCAGAGCCTATCTAATTTGTTAGGCTTTGGAAAACAACTGCAAAAAATCCTTAGCCAGGATCATCTATGGGAACAGATGCTCCACAGAGATAAAGAGAGGTGCACACAAGCACCATTTTCCTCTCTCTGCCTCAAATGAAAGAACAGTAAATAGGAGTGGCGGCTTCTTCAGGCCCATTTTTCCCTTGGCAGATTTTTCTGGCAGCAGAAGCCCAGCCAGGTTCACTGGAGCGTCCTGATAGACCTTGTAGGAAGCCTGGGAATACCTGTTACTTGAAAACAGATCTTAGTGTGGGGCTTTGTCTCTAGACAGACTACTATGGAGGGTGCCTGGAAGGACACCATTAATGGTGGGTACAGTTCAATAGAGCTCTACAATTGCTTTATAATTCAAAGGATCAAGGGGATAAGCTTGAGCATTAAAAAAAATAACAAAAATCAGTGTTATAGCCAAGCAATATGAGGTACTTCTGGCACCATTTGTTCATTTGGCAGACTGGCACATGGCAAGGTGAGATCAGCTTTGTGCAGCTGAACCATCAGTCTTGCCAAGTCCCTGGTACTGTTTTAAACACATCAGTCCCCTGATGTGTAAGCTAAAACCAGAATCTGGGAAGGCTGGGTGTGAGTGACAGCACACCCACATCAAGAGCCAGGGGCAGCCTTGCTGAGGGTCAGGTGGCTTTACAGTGGGAGAGGACTGGCCCAGCTAGGAGTGATGCTAACACAAGCTGCCATGGGGAGAAGACCTCAGTTCTGTGGCACAGCGAGCCATCCGAGCCAGAGGAATGCTGAAGGCAGCATCAAACTACACCTCTTTGCCTTGATTAGGGTTTTTCCATTTTTCTTATTGCCTTAAGGAGGGTCTGAAGGGCAATATGGTCCCCGTGGGTGGTGGTGGGGTCCCACTCCATATGCAGGCTCCCTTTTGCAGCAGCATCAGCATCAGCATCAGCTGGCAGCTCCATGGGGCCAAGACCACCCTGTAGAGCAGAGCAGGTGGCAACTGTTCCCTCTGTCTCCCACCTCATCCCACGGGGCTTGGCAGTGTGGGTGAAACAACGCATCGCTTTTCACAGGCTGGGGTTTGCATTAAGCATAAAGTGAGAGCTATGGCATTAGCTTACGCGTCAGACATGCCTCCAGAGCTGCAGCAAGCAAGATGCGACTAGTGAGATTACCAGAACTGCTAAGACACACATAAAGTTTGCACCCTAGATCCTGGGGGTAAAAACGTGGAGGATGGAGATGATTCGGCTCGCCATGCCTGCCCGGAACAATCAGGCTGCAATTGAACCCAAGACATACAGTGCTTTAGGTCAGGCAATGAGAGGTAACTCCGAACTAAAGGAAACACAATTTTTGTAGAAAGCATAAAAATCAGATGTGTGAAAAAGTGGTATGACCAGATTAGAGCTATTACCATTTAACAAAGAAAGAGCAGCCAGACACAAACTATTTTTCTTGTGGTGGACCAGAAGGAAGAAGAGGTACTTTACTCACAGCACAATTTCTCAAGCCAAGTGGTTCAGAAATTGGCAGCCCCACACATGCAGCAAACACCAACACATCAGAACAAATTTGAAGCTGTTATTCCACAGATCCAGAACAAAAAAATAAATATAAGAAGGTGTTACCAATGCGAGCCCTGGGGAATTTGTGTTTGACTTGGCACCAAAAACATGCTGTGAGATTCTTGACCTGACAACATCAGCTGTGATCTTTTATTGAGAAGATTTATGCAGCCCTGAAAGTGAGGATTTGGCAATTAACAGGAACAAGGTTGTCAACTGTGCTGCCTTGTTTAGACATTGTAGAAAATTATGTACACACCATGTGAAAAACATGAATCCTGTTGGTGGCAAAAGGGCATTCAGAAGATGTCACCGTTAATGTTGCTTTTGTGAAATTTCCAGTTTCAGGGCTGATGTTTTCGTACCTGGGAATGCACAAGCTTTGAATAATCACAGAAGACTGAGATGCAGCAAGCAAAAGTGTGAAGTAGCTCCATGTAGAAGAATTTAGACATTTCACTCTCACTTTAATTTACTACAGTTTATTCATGTTTTTTAGAGTAGGGTCACCCCTTTTAAATAGGACATAATTTGTTTGAAAACATTAGGCTACATGATGTCTTGCATATTTACAGGAGCAAATTTGCTTTAGCATATTTAAATAGGATAGTTTGACGAGTATTAGATTTTTAGTGCAAAAGGACTACTGTGGGTAAGATTTTCAAAAATAGGAATCCAAACACAGACTTCTGAAAGGCATCTATATCAGCACCTACATATATAAAACTACTAAGTTCTGAATATGGCTTTCTGGGTTTACCAATAGGGTGCAATACCGAGTTGCTGGAAGTAACGTAGCTGCATTAGGAGGGTATGTTCACCTGACTGGAGATCTCTTTAACAGCACCATGCTGCTTCCAGGGTACACACTAGCCTGGATGCCTTTACATAGCCCTGTGTTATGACACGTAAATACATCCAAACAAGCCCAGCTTGAAAATGTGACATCCAAGTTAGCAGCTAAAGTTTGTTTTTACCATGCGTGTTTGAGGACAGTCACATTTCTTATCGTCACTATAGCAGAAATTTAGGAAGCACAAGTGTTTTGTCCTTCAAGGCTTGGCTCATATGACTACTTTTTGACAAGCTGTGGTACTGTTAATGCCAATGAAAGTGCTTACACACTAGGAACAGCATGGATAATGGTTAACTGCATAAACAGCGCCCTCTTTATTTAGTTCCTGATCTGGGCTATTTTCGAACAACTACTGCTGTTTATTGTCATTATTGGGTTCAAAAACTCACTTGCTTTGTTCTCTTTCCAAGGGACAGAGTAAATCAGTTCTGACATTTGAAGCAGCATATTTATGGCAGCGCAGAGCATGTGGCTCTGGAGCGTGGCTGCAACAAAAACCAGAAAGTGGCAAAAGACCCCGGAGGCATTTGTCACCCAGGAGAACTGGAGAAGGGTGTGGCTTCCTCAACATCTCCTTTTTCCTCCTTTTTTTGTAAAAACATTTTGAAATGGAATATTAAAACGTGTTGCTCTGCTTTCAGATCTAAACCCAAGGAATTTCACATGGCGGTGTTAGTAACTGAATATGTCATCCACATTGGATGGGTTTTGTCCCTGTCTCCTGTCTCCCCAGGAAGGGAGGAAGCACCAGTTGTCACCGCTTCATTAATTGTTCCTTTTCTTCCAGTGTTAAAGGGGTAAATTTTAAATGCCAACTGGCACAGTTTGCAAGGGTGTATAATTTATGAGGCGCGTGCGAGAAACTGGAAAGATATCTACAATCAATAAAAGCATAAGCAAAACATTCAGCTTGCAATCTCTGCCACACAGCATGGCTGCCCATGCTTAGTTATCACTCTGCACATATTTTTTACTTTCCTGAACTGTAATTCTCAAGGTTTGGTTGGTGGTTGTTTCTTTTTTTTTTAAAGACTACATTTTTTTTTAGGCTGGAAGGCTTCTCGAGGGAAAGAGGGACAGTCTGGAAAAAACAAGATTGAAAAGATATGAAAAATCGTATATCTTGCCAAAACCAGATCAACACCGTTGAATATTGGGAAGGGTGGAGGGGATGTGAAAGCAGAGGCAGGATTCTCACACAAGACAGCTCCTTACTGGAAATGCTCTGAAGAAAGACAGGCAAGGCAGCTTTTCACAAACAAGGGAGGAGAGGAAAGGAAAGCAGAACTGTAGTAATCTTGGATACACAGAGCTACTGCTATTAGTTTTTTAACTTTTCTAACCAAGCTATCTGCATTACTGGCAATATCATCAGAACAAAAGCCAGGTGTCTGCAGATTTGCACAGAACTACATATGTTTAGTGATATCTGAACCATTGTGCAAAAGTGTATCTGATCATGTACAAAGGGGAAAATGGAAATACAGAAATACTTCAGTGTTTAAATCCATTTCTTCTGCGTATGTGTTCTCCTTCCTTCTGCCTCTGTAGTCTCCTTCCTCCCATCCAGCAGGAGACTTTCACTCCAGTATCACATCACCCTGAAAAAGTTTCACTTGATGAACAATCCCACAGCCACATCACCTCCCCTAAGTTAACTGTACTCCCCTAAGTTCACTGTACCATCTCCCACAGAAAATCATGAATTCCAGCCCACTTCTAAAGTAAACCAGCCTTGAGCTCCATACATCTTGGCCAGATGTGAACACAGATAATGTTAGTTTCTTAGTGCTGTATGTTTCCCATCGCTTTCTTAAATAAGAAGCATCTGGCTTAAACAGCACGAAGCACTGGTGCCAGCATCGCTAGGAGGGGTTTGGCAGGGACTGTGGTCTCTGTTCTTGGAGGTGCCACGGGCTGCAGACAAGGATTTATGTTGTCATGTAAAGAGTTCTGGCCTGGCATGCAGTGTGTTCGTGCAATTCTCCATTACATACCTCTATTTACGCAGAATTCTTTTCCGGGGGAGAACTGAGCAAAAGACGAGGCAGACTTGAGCTCAGCATATCCAGTGTGTGTGCATGTGTGCATGCGTGAGAGGTGATACCTTAATGTATGCAGCTGCGTGTCCTCAGAGGTACCTTGACCTGGCTGGTTGGGAGAAAAAGCTGGCGAAGGGACCACAAAGCCAGTGCTTAAGGTAGACCTCACTCACAGTTAACAGAGTTGAAGCACTCTCACAGACAATGAAGATGATTTGATTTTGTCTCCACCACCTCTTGTGGAATAATTTAAAAATCCATTGATCTTGGCTTAATAAATTTTTTACGTGTATCTGAATTTCACCCTTAAGTGAAAATAATGTTCAGGAGTCTTTCCCATTAGAACTATGTACGTATCTCTAGAACATAAAACACACTCTTGGAAGGGAGTCTGAAGATAGATTCGTTAGACTGTCTGTCCTGCTGGAACTATTTCTAATTGGGGTGGCAGACTTAGGTTTCTAGACTGTAGTCCATGCATTATTCTGCTGTACCATACAGGGGTAGCTGGCAGGGTGATAGCATATAGAATTATTTATCAGGATGAATATAATTAAGTCTTGAAGTGAAAAGTGCAAGAAAGGAAAAAAAAAATCCAGTAGAGCAATATGGACTAGTATTGTTATTTACTGAAAAGATATGAGAAAATACAAAAGAAAAATCATAAAAGAAAAAAATTATTACCTTCTCCCAGTGCAAGTAATAGTTTTAGCAGATCTGCTGTCAGAAAATGTTTCCCAAACTAGTTTTATTTAAAGAGACTCTGAAAGGGCAAATTGTCTAGTAATCAAGTAATTTCATGACTTAATTTACCTTGATTAGCATGGTGCTTTTCAAAAAATGCTAATCAATTTTAGCTTCTAGTAAACTGGAAACACCACATAAATTGCTGTCACAGTCTTAAACTGCTAATCAATTTTGAAAATCTAAATCAATGTGCATTTTTACACTATTATTTTTCAGTCATTGGCTGGAATGGCTTTCTTGACCTTGAAGTGTGAGAGAAGAATATCCATGTAAAATAATCAGAGAAAAAGATGCCACACTTCAGCATTGCAGTTTTTAGTTAAAATACTGAATATGTAAGAACTATGAAGGGCAAAAATGTTTTTAGTAAGTAAGGTCATCATAAGGTGACCTTTTTTTTTCATCTGAAGAAGAGCATTCTTACATGTTAGGACCCCACGTTCTTTAAGCATACAGTGCATATTTACGCTGCATAATGCAAACTGCTGGGCATGTTATAGTAACAGGTTTTCTGAAAAGCTGCAGCCAAAAAAATACTTATGTTATATGATCCTCATGTTTTGCAAGCATAAAAGTATCCCAAAGAATACCATGAAATAATTGATAGTGCAGCCACATAAGAGTTTTCTATATTATTATTATGCACTTCTTTCATTTTCCATGTTGCCACAAATAAACCTATCACAGGTCTTTAGGCAGTGTAACTGTGCCTGGAAATTGTGAATTTTCAGATGTTAAAGGCTTAGACATTTTTTAGCAACCAAATCTAATCATCAGCCATCTGGAGCTTCTTTCACTTATATATATATTAGAAGAATAGAGGGACCTGCTTTCTTTTGTGAAGAAGAAAAATCTCAATCCTAAATCCATTGATATATCCTATTGCACTATACCTACATATTTTTTTTTCTCTGTGTGTTTCTGAAAGAAACCCATAAAACTTGCCAGCAGAAGGCAGGCCATCAGATACATCCATCTGACAAAAAAAACCCTGCCTGGAAGGAAAAAGGTACAAGACGGGCCAAGTTCTGGGGGAAAAAAGGCAAACATCTCTGTGTAATGTGGAACAGCAGTAGAGCAGTTCTGGCTTCCCCCAGAAGACACTGGTGCAGCTACAGGACTATGTCTTCTGGATTATGAAGCAGAAAGTAAAGTATGGCAGTCAGAGGCCAGACAGGTGTGCCCTTATGCTCCCCCAAATGACAGCTAGTAAGGAATAGGGTATGTTAAAACTACTCGTAGTTATATAGATGCCTACATTTGGAGGTAAGCTTCCCTGTTCCTCCTAGACAGCCCATGGAAAAGTTGAGAGTATCCTTTTTAGGATATATTGCCTTTTGCAGGAGAAATCTTCTCCATTTGACTGCATGTAAAGCCTAGGAAGTCAACTCAGGTTGGAGCTTGTAGTTATGTGATGTACAGACTTCTCCCCTGAGAGGTCCAGTGATGTCCGAGCACCATTTGGATCCTTGCAACTATCTGTCTTGGCTTGTGTCCCTGTGTGCCAGTGCTGCACACTTGGGGCTTGTGTACTGGGGATCATTCCCAAGATATTCCCGTTGCTCCCAGCTGTGGTCTACCAGTAGACAGTTTTTAACTCCATCTCCTCAGATACGTTGTCCTCCTGCTTGAAAATCCTACATGTGCTCTGCCTTGACTGATTCATACGTAAACCTACCTGATATATTAATACAGGGCCTATGACCTGCCCTTCTCTTGGTTCTGCAGTTCCTATACGCACAGGGTGATTTTCTCAATATCCTTACTCCATAAGCCAGTTCCCATTAATTTCTGTTTTTATGTAGTGTATCACTCCTGGCTGACCAGAATGAGCCCGAGCTGTCTGCCACTCTACCACTCCTATTTACTGGAGACATCTAGGGCATAACAAAATGTAAACTGAAAAGCTTTCTTCTGGTGCTATTTTTGTGCTATCTTCCTTCCACAAACTGGACCCTCAGGTCCAGCCCTATTGTAGCTTGGGCAGCAGAAGGCATGAGAACTTGTGGATCCTTCACATACATCAACATACAAGAGAAATTGGGTGTCTTTCATTTATTAAAAGCAATGTGATTTCCAACTTCCCAAACACTGATAAATATAGTTTAGAAGACAAAGACTTTGTGTCCCCAAATAATTATCGCCAGGAGGACTCACTTGTTTGTCAGCAACTGGTATAAAACACATGTAAAGAAACACTGGCAGTATGAAATAGTGGAATGCTGTTAATAAATATTTGATGTTCACAAACTGAAAGTAAGCATGCTAATAAGTTTTTCAGAAAAGGAGGACTACTCCCATGGTGTCAGACAAACGGCAGGGCTCATCTATGCTTTGGGACCTGAAAGATCAGTACTGAAGGGAGCTACACAGTCTCAGCAGTGACCCTGATGGCCCAAAATTCTAGTCAAAACCCTGGGTGATGTTCCATTCATGTAGAAAAATTAGGTGGAATAAGGTTGTTCTTTGATGTGAGCCCATGTATTTGGCACACACAGTCCTGTTTCCCTCAATAAAGCAGAGATAGAGCAATAGAGAAATGTGACCAAATTTCCAAGATTTTCTCATCTACCATTCAGCCCAAAGTACCCAAAGTACCTCTCCTTCATGCCCGCATGAGGCCATGCTCTCAGTGCCTGCTCAGGCTGTGTCTCATGCATCCTTCCAACTTCTCATTGCCTCCTACCACCAATGTGCAAAACCATAACCAGCAGAAATCAGCTCATCCACCACGTGCCTTGCATGTCCCTTCATTTTGGATAGTAGTTGAATGCCCACATATGGGGTGAAGGTTGCCTTTCTTCACAAAGGACAGTAACTGTTTTTTATGCCTACCTTAAGTGAAGGGCATCAGCATCATTGTCCCCCTCCAATTCAGTGGGTGGGATCCCTTTTGCCTGTATCTCAGCTTAGAAAAACACTTTCATGGTGCAAATCATCTGACTATTCAGATGTCCACCTTGGGATGAGATGACTTGTATGCTAAAATTTTTACAGTGGGAACCTTGGGTGACCTGCTTAGACATAAACAGCTATGCTCTAAGTATCTGAATTTGGTCAGATTAACTCATTCAGTGGCAGCCTGAGGAGACATGCTGAAGCACCTCTAGAATACAAACATAACTCAGGATATAGGTATGCCATCAGCACTAAGGAAATATTGAACTTTGAAGATATACCATCACTGTCATGTCAGGCAATTGGAGGCTTGAAGAGACACTTATGCCCTGAAAGCTGATAAACGTGGGTTCTGTCAGGAAAGGGATGTGTGGAGAAATACATGCCTGGGACAAGCACTGACTCCTGAAATGCTCTGCTCTGTTCATGGACAGAGATTGTAAGTCTAAGTGCATTCACTTCTCTCAACAACATGAGAAAGGCTATGAAAATTGCATCCAATGATACTGTTGGAGCCAAATTAATCATCATTATTAGTCATAGCAGCAAAAAAATAAGCATTGTGTGTATTTGAAAGACGAGACAGAGGAAGAGAAAATGAAAGTAAGGAATTAAACTGAACTGAGTTGAGGGAGGTTGAAAAAGGAGAGGAACTACAGAAGAATGGATGAGAACAGAGGAGACAGGAATTCAAGGGAATGGGCAATAGAAAAGCGAGAGGGCACACATCAGTGTAAGAATTGTCATATCAGATCTGAGCCACTGCCCGTGATGCCCAGCATCTTGTTTCTGCTAGAAACCAGGATTAGATGCTTCAGAGGATGGTGCAACAAAACCATCTATTGAAAACCTGTGATGTAATCAGCCTATCAAGGAGGTTTCCTCCTAACTCTTGTGAAACAGAGATTACTTGAAGTCCTGAAGCACGAAGGAGGGGTGACAACTGAGGTGAAAATAAAAACATAAGGTGGAGAGAATGGAAGGAGTGAGGAAAAGAACAAACTGGGATAGAAGATGAGCCTAGAGGATCAGGGCTGATTTTCCTCCAGTGCTGTGTTGAATAGGGCATCCACCTCAAGGTCTTCATGTTGGGCTTCTGTATATCATACAGGAGAGCACATTATCTTTGACAAGAATGTTTTCTGTAGTTTTACGTGATGCTTGCTAAAGTTGCAGGATTTCTTAGCTACTCAGTTTGTTCCTTCATGCAATTCATATTTTTTTTTAAACAAATGGAGTACACTTGTTCACTCCTTAATCCTCACAAAAACTTCCGAAAAATGGTTCCCATCCCTTTCTTGTATCTTCTCTGCTTCTTATCAAAAGTAACCTGAAATACATTGATGAGCTGCCCAGATTTGGATACTCAAGCTGCCCATTGTCCTTTCAAGCTCTCATTTCAAATCTATATACTTGTACAATTAATATTAAATTTGTACTCTAGTGTGTGCTGTCAGGGCAGGAAGCTTTCTTAACTGATATGGACTAGGTATAGAGAGCTACCAAGCAACTCCACTGCAAGTGCTCACTAGCGAAGGTGCAAAAGAGTGGCAATTGCCCCGGTGGAGCTCCAGGAGGAGTCAGCTCAGGCAACCCCAGGTTTCCCTAATGCTTTCTGTCGTGGAGGGGAAGCCTGTTCAATGCTACAGCTCTCCAGAGAGCAAAGCAGATGCTGCACTTCATGCTTACTTAGCCAGCGCTGCTCATGGTACCTGAAATAAGACAAATGGATCTCAGAGAGAATGCAGGAACAGCGTTGTCCAAGTATTTTTACCGTAGTAATTCAAGACAATGCAAGACCCAGAAATCCCTTTCAGTAGCCCCTATTACTCTTCCAGATGAGTTCCTCTCATGATGGCCCTAGCACCAGGATGTTAAGTAGAAGTGACAACCAGACCAGGCCTTGTGCACCTCTGCATGTCAGATATTCCTCAAGCAGGAGGGGGCCTGGGGAAGAGAAGCTGCTGCCTGACAGCATTCATCCTGCACGGAGAGAAGGGAACATATTTGAATGTTTTAGTACAAATACATCAGCTCCTTGCAGGATATTGAAACCGATCAGCAGACCCTGTGATCAGCGTTATCACAGCTGACTGATGTGTCAGAAGTGTCAGCCTGTTGTCAGGGATAAGTTTTTATTGTTTATGGTTGTCACTTCAGCTGGAGATTAAATATGAGACCTACTAAATTTGCAGCAATGTTATCTTACTGTGGACATAAGCTTTGGAATGTGCCTTGGACAAAAAGTATTATTACATAGGAGAAAATGGTTCCTGTAGATGTCCTGTATGGCTCATACTGCTTCAGTTTCTACACCTTAATTTGCTTACCCTGTAGTAGAAACTTTACTTCCAGGGGAGTAACCGGAATACCATCTTATCAGGGAATCCTATTCAAGAAAGCATGCAATTTCCTCATCTTCAGAGAAATAAAACCCTTTAAAGGCATGACAAGGTAAAAAAGAGAGTAGCTGGCAAAAATTCCCATGCTCCTATAGCAGACTGACCCTTTACATTGCTGATTTAAATGACATCCCTCTTTTCACGTTGCATTAGTGTTTCGACTTCTGCTCCTCCTTCAGTTTAGCTTCTGGGATTTTGCAATTTATAGTCCAGTGCTGCTTTTCGGTTTCTAGTCTTGCATTGCTTACTTTGCCCAGGCCTGTAAAACTAGATGACCATCTTGCTCTGACAAATTTGCTCAGGGTCAGCAGGGTAAAAAGTCTGGCAGAGGGATTATAAAGAAAAAAAAAAATGCACAAAGACATGGACAGAGTTTCTCCTCAAGAACAGCTAAGTCAGTCTAGGCTTAGTCTTTGTTTACGGCATAGCTACCACTGTTTGTGCTTTGGGGAGGGAAGTGAAGTAGTACTGGAGGAATATGAATATGCTGCACAGAGAACACACTTGTTTGCCATGGCACCTGATAGACCCCTCATCACACAAACATCTGAGTGTAACAGATTGCTTTTTCTCTGAGATTCAGATTGGAAATGCTTGGCAGACAAAATAAAAGAATGAATGTTTTCTAAAAATAGTCAAGTTGTTTTTTCTCTGACGACCAAAGATTTATGTGGACCCAAATTAATAACAGTATGTTTCACATTTCCTGGTCTGACTGCTATGTGTATCTCATCAATTGATACCTTTATTCATAGGATGCAAAAAATAAAAGTGCGAGAGTAGCATTTTTCAGAGGATGAAAGAATGAGGATGGTGTTTCTAGAAAATAAGGTTGTGCTTTGTACGAGGAAGTGGGAGAGCTGGGGGACAGGAAGAGGGATGCTGTGTACCAACTCTCTTCCCCCTGAAGTGAGGTGTGAACATTTATGTCTGGTTTAAGGCAAAGACTGGTGACATGTTAGCCTCTCGTGAACTGGAGAAGAAAGGTACTTTTGTGGAACAGGTGGTAAACTAGGACTCAAAAAACCCCCACGCCCAATCCTTGACAGGTTTCCTGTGTGATACCAAGAATGTCACTTCAGGAAAGACTCATCCCAGCTGCCTTCAGCCACGTAAAAGTTAGTCATCTCCTTTAAACTACTTAGAAGGGAGAGATATGGGCATGTCCAATAAGCAATTAATTTCACTGATCTGAGACACTTCCTAAAGTAGGGATGATCTGCCCAGCAGACAATCTGGCAGCTGCAGCCTAGTGTCTGGCTAACCCTCACTGCGGTCTGCTTGCACTGAGCGGGCAGCTGGCCAGCTCTCCATCCTCCCTGGGACAGGACTGTCTGCTCAGGCTGGCAGCTCCTCAGGACAGACTCTGTCTCTCGCAGCATGCTCATATAGTGCCGGCTATAACAGGGCCCTGGATCTCCTGTGAGACTGCTAAGCAATTCTGCAGTAATAAGTGAATAACAGCAGCAGAGAGTTGCTTCAGGCTTGGTAAACTTCAAGTTTTATAGCAGGAGGTGTCTCAATTCAGAGAACTACAGAGTGTGAACAGCCATCCTAACAGAGCATCCTTTATTGTTTTGTGTCTCAACTTCTGTAATTTAGAAATCCAGTGACAATAAAACCAGGAAAACTGGCCTCACTGAGTGAAATATGCACTGCCCTCTGTCTTTTTTTACCTTTCATAGTTGGAGGCCCAGTGTGATGTATCTGACAAGGTAAAGTTTTCCAGACTTCTGTTATGTTGGTTTCTCCATTGATCTTGATGGCATCCACAAAAGCACACCAGGAGTACAGTGTGCCTGAGCACATCCAGAGGGCTTTCATGGCCTGCTCAATCACACTGGAAAGTCCTATGGGAGTAGTTTAATTAAACAGAAATTTATCTTTGCATTTAACTGTTTCTCATGCTCCACCCCACCCTGTACCGCTGAGCCCTGTGGGTATTTAAGCCAGGAAAAGGCTGGTTTGAGACAAGGGCTATGTTCCCAGGAGCACGACTGACCCACGGCACCCCATCTGAGGGAGGGTGGCCAGCGGAGGCTGCCACAGTGACCCACAGCATCCGAGGGAGGGCGGCCAGCGGAGCGGAACCCACAGCACCCCATCTGAGGGAGGGCGGCCAGCGGAGGCTGCCACAGTGACCCACAGCACCCCATCTGAGGGAGGGTGGCCAGCGGAGGCTGCCACAGAGCAGCTGTACTCTGGTACCTATAGCTACGTGCATATTCCCAACCTGTTGCAAAAGCACAGGAAAACCTGTTCACAGGGAACACCGGGACGATGGTTTCAGCAGAGGCATGCTACTCCGCAGCTGTGGTGGGAGAAGAGCGCTGGCACAGCAGCGAGTGATGAAGCCTCAGCTGGCAAGTGGAGTGGACAGACCACTTCTGCTCGTGCGAACAGCCCCAAGGATGTTGGGGTGACGTTCAGAGCACAGCCCCAGCCTCTGCCCGGTCTTCCTGCACGTCCTTGGACAACGCTCACATGTCCCGTCTCCCCATCTGCAAAAAAAGAGCATGACATTTTATTTCTTCCTTCCCTGCCTGTTTTTTCTGTCTGCCACGAGGGTCTGTCTTCCTCCCCTTGGCACACACAGCACCCAATGCAGCACAGCATTGATGGGGCCACTGCTGAAATGGAAAGACTTACGGTCTGTTACAGCCCCACTGCTTTAACCTGACTGGTCCCCATTTCCTGGGGTCAGACTCACCAAAATCCTGTGCATTATAGTTCCCATCTCTGGTATGGACTGATCTGGAGCGAGCGTAGCTCTCTTTCAGATCTGACACAGATCACGAGCAAGGCGACTTTGGCAGACTCAGCCTAATCCCTCACAGGCCCTCTTCTCTGGAAGGTCGTGACAGCGTACAGTTTGGCTCTAGCTGTATTAATGGTACTCCACGCTTAGCAAATTCAAGGCACAGCAGCAGCGGTAGGTTTTCAGATCAGGCTACTCCAGCAGCATACTGAAGGGGAAATTCGCTCTGCTTGTCTATGCCTCCACATGCTTAATTCTTGTTAGCGGTGCCCGCTTTTCACAGGCAAAACTGAGGCACACAAATCGGGCTGAGAAGAAGTGTTTGCCCCTATCACAGAGGAATATTTCTGATCCCAATCATGGTTCTTGAGCTGGCCTTGAAATTTTCAATCCCTTCTCATGTAAGTTGACATTCACCCAATTTTTTTCCTGCCTCCATTCTTGGAGAAATTAAATTTTACAGAAATAAAAGCAGCACATTGAGAATGGACGCACGTTTCATTTACTCTAATTATGCATACTGAAAAGTTTCCATTTCAACAAACCTCATTGATATTCCGCTGTGAACTTGACTGGGGGGAAAAAAAAAGAACACAAAAGGAGATTTTACCAGTCAATTGACTTTAACTAAAAAAAGGTTTTGTGGATTTGAGAATATTTAATTTTTCACTTTAATTTCCTTCCCTTCTCTTTATGATTGCTGCAATGACAAAACACCTCCCTGGATTACCCTGAGATTCTGGGATGGTTGTAGTACCTTAATACTCTGATACAGGAGCTAGTGTTGTTTTATGGATTAATTCCAAATAGCAGCATAGAATGTGTCAATATTGCACAGGGCTTTGTGTTGTATGTGAACATGCCAGCTCTTAGGCCTCTGGGAGAAATACTTATTTCTCTCACAGATGTGGTTAAATCTCTCAATATTTCATGACCCCTGTCACTAATGCACTTAGACTCTACATGATCTTTACAAACAGTGTTCGTAAAACTTACATATAGAGGGATTTAATAGATCTGAGGGTAAGTTCAAGAATCATAACATGAAACACTGAATAATTTATTAGAAAATATAGAAAACCTCAAAGAGAAAAAGAGACAAGAGTATTTTTTACTTACAAACCCTATGAACATTGTTCTCTCAGAGGTGGAAACTGTTACATTCTGCTGAGACTTTCTTCATCACTATCAATAATACATAAATTAAAAATAATAGAATTATATTTTCATAAGCGTTAGTATCCTTGCTTCCTTCTCAAGCAAAAAAAGTCAGAACTAAGCCTACTGCAGTAATTGGCTGTGCCATCACAAATATAGTGTTGTCATGAAAAATACCACAGTGAATCACTTCCTGCATTCCCTGATATGAAAAATGCTTGTTATGCTTGAGTTAAATTTTTTAATATGTATCAGTGGCTTAGAGAGGATAAACACTAATAGCATTTTATTGTTTAATAGTCTAAACATCAGGAATACAAAATTGAAATTACACCAGAAAACATTGTAATCACTGTAAAATACAGTCAGAGAGAATAATGCAATGACCTGAACTTTATCCCTCTATATATATCACCATCCTCCTTTGAAATTTTTAATCTGGAGTCCTGATTAAGAAATTGGACAGAACTTCCTTTAAAATATATGAGCAAGACGTGTCCCTGAATTGTACAGGTACAAATATGAGACGAGGTTGGGAAACTTGTCCATAACATCAGTAGGTTTTAATCTTTGTTCTTTTGAGCTGCGATATGCTGTAAACCTCCTCTTTCTGTTCAGCACAAGCTCCCCAGGGTGCCCCGACCCGGCAGTAAGTTCACACCATCCTCACCTCTCCTGCAGCAAACGGAACTCTGTGGTGTGTTCCTCCATGCTGCATTTGAGTACTTTCATCTGCCTCCCCCATCAAGTTTAGGACATGTCTCTGGCAGGTGGCAGGCAGCCTATGCGGCCTGTGCCTGTGTTCTCATGACGTTCATGTTTATACCAGCTGCATCAACTAAGAATCATTTTTTCTTCCTTTTTTTCCCCTTCTTTTTTCTTCTTTTTCTGCGAGAGGGTAACAACTGATCCTTTCAGACCCCAGTATCCCAATATTAGATAAGATGTGCTGAGACGTGAACCCAAGGCTTCCCCTAAATCCTTGCAGTAGCTTCAACTTAGTAAATCCATTTAAGTTTATTGGTTCCAGCCAGCCTCAGACCTGGGTTGGTTTGTTTCTAATCCTTTCATGCAGATATACAGGTTCCCGAAAATCTCCACAGCACTAGCTCTTCCTCTGCCAGGCCCCTGACTCCAAGGAGGCACCAAGACAGATTTTGCTGAGGATTTCTCAGGTCTATATTGCATCACTCAAAGCACAAGCCTTGCAAACTCAGAGAAGAAATGTTTATATGCTTCCCAAGGGGACACCACTCTCTAGTCTTGCCCTGTCTCCCGAGTCATTTCTCAGCCATCCCCTTCTTCTGTTACTGTTAGCGAAATGGAACCAATAAACTTAAATGGATTTACTAAGTTGAAGCTACTGCAAGGATTCAGGGGAGAGTTTGAAACTGTATTGTATTATCACTTTTTGTTTTCTTTTTCCACTGTTTCTTGTGCTGGAACATAATTGTACACCACTATAAATTGCCGTAGTTAACTAGTGTAGCCACAAAAATATCCCACACTGTTATATATGAATGAAGCCTGCTGGGAGCCCACTAAAAGTGTGATGAAAGAAGAAAGGGAGCAGCTGCATCTGGCATATTAGACCCAGAAAGTGCTTTTAATCCAATAGGATTAATATTCCTAATGTTTCCATCTATCCTACTGATCTTCACAAGAAATGCTTCACAAGAAAAAAAAAAAAGAGTTTTGTTTAAGCATGCAAATAAATGCATGCGTGACAAATAAAGTCATGCCATTTCAGACATGGAAATTTGTTTTAGTAAGGTTAAGGTGAAAACTGGGTGCCAGTAGACTGACGTCCAAAGCCCTCTGAAATCAAGAGGAGCTCTGCCACAACTTTCAGTTTGCTTTAGATCAGGTCATCAGAGAAAATGGGAAAGACAGCAGGGCAGAAGTCTCTCGTTGGGTTAATGAATGAGAAAAAAAAGGTAAGAAACAGGTGGGGCAGAAGATGCAAAGGCTGCAAAATAAGTACTACAAGATCAGCTGATGGGAAACACTAAGTGAAATAGGGAAAGCCGTTATGGTCAAGGGTAGAAAAGGGGACACGTCTCTTAAGAATCTCTGCACTATTTCTTTGCCCCTAACAATGAAGAACCACCCCCATATTCTAGGTGTTGCATAGAAAAGCACAGCATTTGAAGCAAGAGGAGAAATTTTATACAGTAGAGCTGGGCAACGTTTGTCAGTTAAATATTTTGGGGGACCAGAAATGCAGATTTGTTCTTCCTGAAAGATTTAATGATATAATTTCCTTTTCATTGAATTGCTCTTTTCATGGAAAGAAAACAAGATAAAAACATAGAAGTTTTGTTTTGACATGTTCCAAATGAAATGATTCAAGTTTTCAATCAAGCTTTTCATTTTTAATTTCCCTTCCTCTCACCTCTTTCTCTGGGAGGGAGGGAGGGGAGGGGGAGAAGTATATATGTTTCAAAATTATTGCATCTGGAAAGAGCTGTTTCAAGTCAAGCTGAATACACTACTTCAGCACTTTAAAAAGTAAATGAGAAATTGTTTTTCAACTGAACAAACTTTTTTTTAACACAAATTTGTTTTCAATTTGTTCTGAGATTATTTTTATTTTTGCCTTTCTGGAACTGCCAACAACACTGTCAAGAAGGTTGTATATTATTAATACACTACAAAATGCTGTTGGAAGAGCGCTGCAGAGATTTTATGTGAACTTTCTGTAGCTGGTAAACAAGGATGAACAGAAACATTTACAATGACAATGCCCCAAATTATTCTGACTCTACAGTCACTGTAACCAGATAACATGGTTATGATAAATGAAAACATCCAGCTTCGCTGGACCTCATGAATAGCAGCACAAACCACTTACTGCCCAGCACCCCAGTATTTTCACTTGGGTTTATGTTCCTGAAAAAGGACCAAACGAGCCCCTGGACTGCATGTATTTTTTCTTTCTCAGCTGCGAAATACAATTTTATGATTGTGACCATGAACAAAACTTTACGTTGCTGTGTTCAAAGTGGAAAGCTTGCCAGATTTGCTACATGACAGCAGTCATCCGAGCAGTACCTTAAGTCCTGAATATGAGCAAAAAATAATTATAACAACACAGTGTGTACTGCCATAGTAAGAGTGTGTCAGCATTTCAGTGTCAAATCTGTGGACCAAATCCTGATGGCATCATTGAAGAGCTCAATGCTTTTGAACTCAACAAAATGCTCTCCCTGAATTTTGACTTCCCCAACTGATCAGAAATTAAGAAATGATTTCCAGATTTGGACTTTTATGGTTACTCACTCTGAACTTCAAGTTAGAGTTTTCTTTTGGAGTCTTTTAAAAAGCAGAGTACATTTCTCTCTAGCCACACATCACTCCCACTGAAAAAAAATATGATTTCTGATGCAAACATGTTTCCTTGGCCTTACGAGATGGGCAGGTCCAGGAGAGAAGTGCCAGAAGGATTTGTTCTGTAATTTTAAAAACTAATTTAGTTGCAGCACATACTAGTAGCTCTAAGGTAAATCTCAGAGTTAAAAAAAAAAACAAAACAAAAGAAACAAACAACACCCAACCACCACCCCCCCAGCACCCCCCAAATATTGCATAGAAATGATTGAAGCCAAAAGAAACAAACAACACCCAACCACCCCACCCCCCCCACCCCCAAATATTGCATAGAAATGATTGAAGTGAAAGAGAAGGGAAGCGAGAGGAGGGGAGGGGAGGGGAGAGGAAAGTGTTAGCAACAGAGTAACAAAAATAATTTGAGAAAAGATTCTTTAAAAATAGAAGAGAACATAGCGACATAAAAGTAGCTGCGTTGGGTCAGACTGAAGTTACATACATCTCAGTGTCCTGCCTCCAAGTGTGGCTGGAACCGAATAAGTACAGGAGCAGGGCACGCACGCGTGATGCTTTGCACAAGCACTCCCTCAGCTCCCAGACACTTGAGGCTGTAGGGCTTCCTGAGTGAGTCACACTTTCTGTTTAAGAAGTATCCCTTGATGCTTTTCTGCTCCAGATATGTTTCCCCTTGAAACCATGCAAACCTTTGGCGTCTACAACAAACGGTTTCAAGAAGTTTCTCAGATTAACCACCCGTGTTTGAAGAACAGCTTCCTTTTGCTTCATATGAAGCGATTTCCTGCTGACTTCATTTGATGTCCCTAATCCCAGAGTGTAACGAATTGGAAGTAATAGTTGACAATCTATCCCTCTTTGTTTCATGCCATCGGTGACTGTAACTCAGATTTTAGTTTTCAAAGACGTAGGTGTTTATTTCAAATTTAGTACATTTCAAATATACGCTGATGATTTGCAGAGCTGGTAAGGACTTGCAGCACCTATAGACTCCTTCGGAGTACGGGTACTCTGCACCTCTAAAAAATTAGGCTTGTGGTAAAATCTGAAGATGCTTGATCTGTAATGCCGAGAGTATTTTACAAAACAATTGCAGGCATAAATTCTGAATGAATTCTTCAGCACAGTGTGTAAAACATGGTTGGGTCTAAATAGGTTCACTAATATTGTCTTGCAGAATCAATAGATCTCAGTGTTATCAATGATCCTATATAACAACAATGTGTTTTTATATGATTGTAAGTACGATAGAAAAACTAAAAGGAGAGAGATCTGAAAGATCAGGAAAATAGCACACCCCAAATAGTTAAAATAATAGAGGGTTTGATTTTTATCCACAAAAGCCAGAAAAATTCAGAGTTAAGCCTACATTTCTTTTCTTAAGTCATCCCATTTTGCTTCAGAATTTCAGAAGCCTTTCAAAATTGATAGCTTATCTTCCTATTACTGCCTTGTTCTTCAATCAAGTAGGGTAACACAGCGCCATACAGAGTTTTACCTGTCTGTGGAGATCAAGTCAGGCCCTAAACAGCACTTTAACACAGTTTTCCAGAGGGGTTCTGACATACAAGTAATTAGCTTGTTTAGACAGATGACAATACAGCAGTGTTAATCAGCATTCCCTAGAGAATGGCAGGGTCAAAGTGAAGAATTATCTTTTTACTTGCTGAAATTGTTCTCAATATTGACAGCTCATTCAAACTGGAGGTTTAATCCCTATCAAACCCTCATTTCCAATGGCCCGTTTCAACTGAATGTAGCCCTTACAGCCTTAGCTAGCACCACTAGGTCACTACTAAGGCAGTGAACATTGGTAGATTAATTCTACTGTGTGCAAATGCTTCAGTTTCCAACAGACAACTTTCCCACATTCTCTATTGGGGTTTGACCTACTTTTGAAGTAATAAAGTACTCATAAAATGGAGGGGGAAATATAATTACTGGACGCGGGGACCTATCAGAGAGTGTACCTCTGCTAACTGCATGTGTGCCCAAGACGAGATGGGTTGAATCTTACCAGATGAAGATTTAAATATTTTACAGAGCATTCTCTCTGTCTCATTTTTTTTACTTTTTTTCAGAGAGCAGAGACTGCCAGTTATAGTTTAAACTCAAGTTTTGCAACTGAAAGCTCTTGACTTCTCCTTAGAATCTCACCCAAGGTCCTACTGGAGATTTTAACTTGTGGAAAGCTCTCGTCTGATGGGATTTTCACTGACCAGAACTGAAGGAGGACATTCAACCAGGACATAGTTATATTATGAGAGTTTTCATTGAGAAATGATCCTGGTAAACATACTGACCCAAAAGGACTGTGATGTGTTTTCAGGCCATTAAAAGAATTCCTAACTGAGTTTAGTAGAACAAATCCTACTCCCATAGCTGATGGAAGACCATCCTTGAGATCCCACTGGGACTGTTGTGGGGAAGGAAGCATGTGTTGGTTTTGATTGCTTGAGCCACGAGCAAATTACATGCTCTCAGTGCCCAGTAAAATGAGAGGAGATGGGAACTTGGAGAAAAGGATGTAAAAGGGAAAATGCACGATTATGAAAATCTGCAAAAAGGGGATGGAAAGAGTTCAGAGGAGCAAATAGCAAGTGTTTGGTCACAGGGGGAAGAGGAAGAGCTATGGAGCTATGTGAGATAGGGACAGGAAAGAAGGAGTGCAGATGAAACCAGAAGCTGTGGATCAGGGAGAAAGAAGCAGTGGAGGAGAGAACAGGAAATGGTCCAGAATAGCATGTGGGAAGGTAGAAGAAATATGAAAAGTCCATATGTAAGGTAAGTTCACTTGAGAGGAGCTGATAAACAACAGAAGTCTTGTGAGACTGGAGACATCCAATTAGCAAGACCTGCAAAAGGCAGGTACTTTACATCTTTGTATAAATAAAGAACTCTGTGGTGTTGAAACTTGTGTTAGAAAT
>NW_008795029.1:5097394-5127054 GCF_000699145.1 Aptenodytes forsteri
TATCCCTTTGGCCAGTTTGGGTCAGCTGTCCTGGCTGTGCCCCCTCTCAGCTTCTCGCTGGCAGGGCATGAGGAGCTGAAAAGTCCTTGACTAGTGTACGCACTACTTAGCAACAACTAAAACGTCGGTGCGTTATCAACATTATTCTCATGCTAAATCCAAACCACAGCACTGTACCAGCTACTAAGGAGAAAATTAACTCTATCCCAGCCAAAACCAGGACACGGTTAAACCACTTATTTCCTTAACAGGCAGCACTAAATACAACCACAAGACTATTCAAACCAACAAATGCAGTACAGAACAATCCAATGTTCTATAGTAGGTAATCTGTCTTTGGTAATATCTTTTGTTTACCCAGGTGAGATTAGATGCTCATGAAAATGTTTGCCTTCATCAAAATGCAGACATATTCACCACTACAGTTAGTATAGAAATAGCCCATAAACATATAGTCATGCAGCTATGCATAAACTTAATGCATTCACTGGCAAATGTTTGCTCGAGTTGTCCTGATAGTTCAAATCTGTTACTTTGGCCATCTCCATAGCAAAGTCTTGAAACATTCAGATATCTGCCAGCTTGATGGCAATGGATTAATTAGCCCTTCAGATACGTGTTTGATTTAGTGTGCTAGCAACTACTAACCAATTAAAGAAAACAACAAATACTCCTTAATTAGCTTACCCATATTCTTTATGGTGAATCTATGATGGAAAGGGCATACAGGGCATGCCTGAATAAATACTGCTCACTCCTGATGTTAGAACACAAGATTTTTCTTGTCCATCTCTCCTATTTTAGCATCATTTTTTATCCCCATATTAGTGTCTGTGACAGTTTTAATCACCATAAGTCTTAGAAAAACATGGTAGACTATGCTTACCTGAAGTAGCTATCACTAAAATGAACTAATAGTGTTTTCTTGTTTACCCACAGAAATAAGGATTACTCTTGCACTTGATTTATAATTTGATAATTGGAATCATTAACCACCACTCTCCCTATCCCAAAGAGAATTACGACAAAATGCATGGGTTTTTACTTGTTGCAGGAAACACTCAATTAGAGGCTGAGGCAGGGGTTTTCTTCTGTTTGGTTTTTTTGTTTTTTTTTTTTTAACAGCGGGATTACTTATGGAATGCTAAAGCACATGATACTGTTGCTACAGAGCAGTATCTTAGGAGACTGAGAAATTAGGAGACGTTATTTGAAAAAGCGTTTCTCAACACCACTCTTGGTAGGATGTCATGAATGAAAATGGATTTGCCATTAATTCCTTGATGTATGACTAATGGTAAGAGTTGCGCAGGCTAGTTCATGTTTATAAACACACATTTACGTGTAGCAAGATTGTGAAACCATTTTGTGATTTGGAATTTTAATGATGGTTGAAGCACAAAGGTAGACTCCTGGTCACCTCCACAGACTAGACATCTTCATGGAGGTTTGCATAAAGATACAGGGAAAGCTGAGTCTTTGAAGCATTGTTCAAACTTCTAAATCTTCAGGATCATACCATAGTTTTCTGCATCATCCCCACTGAGATGACATCGTTCCCCTGTAGAACTGCAGGGGCTTCTGTCTCTGCTCCCTTTGTCTTTCTTTGCTTCTCACCCTTCTCCTGTCAGTGTAACAGTCTGAAGTGCTTTGCATCTTGAGATGCTTCCTAGTTGCAGCTGCCAAACTGACAATTCCCATTCCATCCCAACACTTACAATGCAAAGTACTGCTGATACTAAAAAGATCTTCATTTTATGCTGGTGATAGCTCTGCACTTAGAGAAGTGGGAGGTGGAGTACCATTTTAGATGCTTTGTATCTGACTCAAAACATGTTGTTAGTTTCCATTTGGAAGACTGTCTTTTCCATTTCTTACATATATTTTTGGATGAGTAAATGAATGGACTCCATTCAGATGAAGATGAATGCGGACCACTTATATCCCTTAAGTGGTGTAGGTGACTATCAGGGTGATATTAGTAGAACCTTGAGACACCACACAGCTTTTTTTTTTTTCCCCAAAGTAAAATTACAGCGCAGAATTTCTTGAATGGAATTCCTTTTAACAATGTACTGTCCCCAAGGTGAGAGCAAGAAGTAAGAAAAGTATTACTGCCTGAGAAGAGAGAGTTTTGCCTGGCAAAATATACTCATTTATCAAGTATGTTTCCGGAACCTGAGGACCAGCCTGAGGTCTGCAGGTAATAAATATGCACATTCATATCTGCATAGGTGGAATTGAGAACTACACTTATGAACAGGGCCTTCTTTGTACTAACCTGCAATTATCAAGCCGTCGCGTGGGATTTTGAACACACAAATGTAATACACACTGCTTTATGTACAAATCAGTTGTTGGGATCTGAAATTTTGTCTCCCAGTATTCCTTAACACTATAATAAACAATGGTCCCTATGAAGACAGCTGGATGCACAATATGATTCTGTAATCTTGGCAACAAGAAGTGGAAAGAAATGATCCTCATTGGCACTAAATTAAACAAATTAACCTTCTTCTAGGTTTTTATCCTGCCAATACTGAAAATTATAAGCCTTGATCCCTACTGTGCTACAGATCAGATTGGTTTTGTGGTGGTCAGCTTAAAATCTATTCTTACATAATTTCAGTTATTCTAAATAAATAAACACAAGAAACAAATGGCTGTCTTAATTACAGATCTAAGCACAATGAGTCTGATTGTTCTCTCACTTCACTGCACAGGGATCAGGCATAGCTCTAGCACACCCACTGCCAGGCAAGAACATGAGGACTGATGTAGTGAAAAGGAAGGATAGCTAGGGCCTAAAGGAATAGCAATATGCAACCTATGTAGATTCTGTGTAACAAGACTAGAGAAGGAAAATCACTCAGATTTATAGATTCAGAGATTCGTTAAGTTTCAGAACAGACAGTGGTGTTATATCAGCAATCCCTTCAGTGCACATACAGAGGTAATATGCCCTTTCTATTCTTGATTAGTATTCTTCTGTTTACACATGGAAGAACAACATTAATCCTTTCAGCTGTGCTCTTTCTGCGTTTAACGTGTTTTACATGAGCTACTTCCTTAGCAGGGTGTTCAGGGTCATCAAACTACCAAAAAAAAATCATATTTAGCTGATTATCTTAGATAATCCAAAGATTTTTGCTGCACTTCTGCTTCCCAGAACCTGCCCACCTGTTCCTTTTTATCAATCTATCTTTATATTTAACTGAATGGAAATATATTATTGCATTTACCAATCAATTCAGATGACTCTGTACTAGTAACCCATCATTTTCATTCTTTATCATTCTTCATAGCTGCTTGTTGTACAGAAACTTTTACCAGTGATGATTCTGTATTTGTTTCTCAGTTTGTTGGTATGAATCATAATGAAATCAACTTACGCCTGGGTACTTCAGGGATATTTTCATCTGCCATTGCACTCAGATGTTGATGAACTGACCAGTTTCAACCCTCTTACTGTGAGCCACATCAAGGTTGCATTTGAGGGGCTGCCCTCAATCCATTCACCACCCAATTATCTACATGTGTGTTTATCTGTGCCAAGGTTTCTTCCTCCTGCCAGACCAGTGTGTAACTGGGAAGCTGTTCGAAGCCATGGGCCGGTCACGGTAGGTGGAAGAAACATAAAGACTGAATAGGGTCAGGCCCAAACTGAGAGGCAATGTCCTGGAAGGAGAAGCTGGGAAGCCTGGCCGATGCTGAACCGCCACAGATGAGTAGACGCCTGGGCCTCAGCAGTAGCTCCAGCAGTGAGAAGAGAAGAAAGCCTCCAACGGGAGAGAGGAAAGGAAGAAATGGTACAGGAAGAAACCAGTGCATAAAGCATCATGTCAGGAGCAAGAGCGAAGAGACCATGACTAAACGGAATGTTACAAGAGGAAGATTTTGTAAATATGTTAGAGAAGTAAAAAACTATTTTGATCATGCAATCTGAGCTAAGTGAGGAAAATGAGCAGCAGTCAGGGTGCTGTTATGGTTGAAACAGTCTTGACTTGGGCAATCTTTACCTAATTTTTTTTTTTTGTATAATTTAATTTGTTGACAAAACAAACTTCTGATCATTCATTCAAGCATTGAGAAAAAAAAAAGGCAACATAAACAACTAAACAAACACTTTATTAAACACCTCTCCTTCCCCCTTCCTATGCTCAAATTCCCATATTTTCGCTGCACGTTACCCTCAGTCCATCCCAACTCCCTCTGTGAGGCACAGGACGTTTGGGGTTGTGTGCATGATGGTTTCTGTCCGTTGCTCCATGTGTATTGTTTTTTTTTTCTGCTGATACCTGCTTCTTGCTGATTTTCCTCTGCTGCTTTTTGTTTCAGGGTCCTTGCCCCAGCATGGGTCACCCATGGCTGCAGTTGCTTTGCCGGTGTCCCTGCTCCGGCATGGTCAGTCCTGAGCCTCCTCCCACAGAGCCACCCCTCCAGCCCTTGCTACCCAAACCTGCCTGCTATGCCAGAGGGTTGCCCTGAGCCAGTCCTTGGGCACAGCCCGGAGTGGTGCAGCCTGTGGTCCTGGCTCTCTCCCAGGAAGCTCAGCCAGGGGCATTGCGCCATGCCAACGCTGTCCCGAGCCACTCCGCTGCCTCCTTATCTCTGCACCACACTCCTCTGCGCCACACAAGCACGCCCAGGCTTGTAAAAGCCTGTCAGAATAACCCTCTTAATCCTCAGAGGAAGGATTTAATTAAGTTATTCTACTCTGGCATACATGCTGCATGTTGGACTGCATATTTGATGACCTCATCTATGACTTATGAGTGTCAGTGTTTTAGTGAAGCATATTAACATTTCATTGAGAAAACCATGTTAAACAAAGCAGCAGGCACAAATACGGAGAATCAATTGGCTGAATGGTAAAAAGGTTTATCAATGTAATTATAAATAGGACATCGTATTGTGGCCAGCTCTGTAGAACTGTATAGATTAGGAGCAATCACATTTGGAGATGAGCTTGTGACGAGGTATTGAGGTGACATCTATTACTGAATAATGTGGAACACTGCCAAGATAAACTGACACACATCTATTACTAATAATGTGGAACACTGCCAAGATAAACTGACACACCATTGTTCTTAAAAAAAAAAGAAAAAAAGCAAAGAAAAAAGAAAATGCTTGGCTATGCTGCTCAGATATTTGCAGCTCCAGAGAATGAACAGAGATAATAACACCCTCTGCAGATTGTAGATCCTTTATAATCCTGCAGGCGCATATTCAGATTTTTTTTAAAGCAGCATTCCATAAATGTGGTGACAGGATTTATTTACAGCTACACATTGTTTCCCTGACACAGATCTGTATAAAAAATAGAAGGGCTAAAGGTCCGGCCACTGAGTCATTAACTGGAGCATTTAGGTTATAAACTTTGTGATGGCTTCACCCTAAACCTTAATGAAAAAAACTTGCAAAATATAATTAGACCTAATCCATAGACTGATAACATCCATGGCGCAATGATTTTATTTTTTTTTCCACAAGAAAGAAAAAAAATTAAAAATGTTTTTGAGTCCTGAAGAAGAGCATCCTCAGAAAGCTAGCTGTTCTTGCAATGGGCAGGCTACGGTCCGTTTGGTACCTGGGCCATCCTCAGAGGCAACGGCTGGACTCCTCCATCCTTCAGCACTGAGGCAGAGCGGGGCCTCTGCTGTTTGCTTGGGCCCTGCCGTGTCCTGATCATTTCATTGCCTCATATAAAGTACAGCAACAACAAGCAGAGTTCAGTAGGTTTTGAATAACTTTAACTTGAATGGGCTTCACAAGCATGCTTTGGAGGGTATAACAAACAGCCTCCCAATAACACCGCTCCTAAATCTTTAATTTGTGTGAGCTTTTGTGTGGATGTCAACCCTAAGCCTACAAAAGAGGAATAAATTACTCATTTGCAAGAAAGAAAACTGCTGCTTGCGTTTTATCAGCTCAGGTGAAAGTAGCACAGCCTACAGACTTATGCTAAATTCCATTATCTGTAAAAAGAGCATTGATTTAATATTTTTTTCTGTTTTGAACACTATGACACCAGAAATGATGGGTTTCCATCTTATTTGTATTAATTGCATACACACTTTGGAAGCTGATAGGGTAAGATTGATTGTAATTGAGCCATAAATTTAGCATTGAGAAATACCATCCATTTAGCTGGACAGTTCTGTGATGAAATACAGTTCTAAAGCACGGATTGCAGGCAGAGTGTCTGAGATAACAAATGATAAATGCCTCATACCTATAGCTGCAGAGAGGCAATCCTCAATAAAAAGTGGGTAACTTCTCAAAGAGCTACCATAAGTTATTTTCCCTTGATTTTGCACCACAAGAAATTTGTTTTGTTAAAATACTGTTTATCACATTACTCCTTTTATTTGATAAAATCACACAGAAGATACATTCTGAAATCTAAAATACTGTGTATGCTGTCACTGCGTGATGTGTCACTAACCCTCTGCTCCACAAGAAAATACTTTTATATAAATCTGATTAAATAAATCAGACTCTTGATATCTGTATATACGTGAAAAGACAAACTCATGAATACTCAGATACATATCCATAGCTATTGTAGGCTGCTGTAATGCCACCAAAGTCAATAGAGCTTTAGCCATTTACACCAGACAAGGATCTGCTTCAAAGTGTGTATAAAGCTCTCTGCAAGCAAATCTCAACATGAGTTTTAACACATTTTGGAGGTGACCATGAAAAGCATGATTTTCCCTCATGTATTTTTGTTCTTTTTCCCTTTACTGAAGTTCATAAGCAAAACATCATGCCATTTTGATTCCAAGATCTCTTTGAAGAGCTGTAAGAGGTTGATTTCTTTATCAAAAAGATAAAAGTTGTCTGCAGAAATATGATTTTTTAAGTGTCATCCATACAACCAAATTCTCATTCCTGAGTTATTATCTTTTTCTCTGAGTATTTTCATGGCCCTCATCAGTCAGGTGCCCAAGTATATTTTTAAGTCAAAGTATGTCAGTTCTGTTTCCCCTTGGAAAGGAGATGATTTGGCTTTGGGATGGAGAAAATGTAAATGGTCCTGTGAGAATGAATGGCAGAAAAGGAAATGGTTATGTTTAGATGTGAAAGCAGGGTAATTGTTGGTCTGGCTTCAACTGTGACTGATCCATGAAGGGTTTTGTCTCCTATAGACAGAAGTTTCTTCTTGTTGGTCAATGATATACTTCTGTTCATGCAATGAAGCTCTTAGAGGTGGTGATAGCAATGAAACATGGACGTTTACCAGATAGAGAGCTCCTATTCAGTGTTGAGCTTTCTCATGTAGAATTATGCACATAACAGAAATACTTTAATGCAGCTCCAGAAGCTTATTGGAGATATATAAAATGCTGTCTTCCTACTTCCTTTGGAGACTAGAGACTTTTACTTACCATGTGGGTCAGCACAGAGAAATAGCAGTGCTGGAACAGGGGATGGGAAAGGATCACCTGGATCCTCCATCCAGTCCCTACCAGTCATTACAGCCTCAACACTGGAGACATATACAGGGCTGCTATTTCTAGGATTCCTGATATTCTGGCTATCAGAAAAACAGCAGACTTTTTTTGCATATGAACAATGCTTTCAAAAGAATATGAACAATAATTTATCTGCAGCAAAACAGTTCATAATATGTTTGAAAGAAAAAGAATACAGTGTTTTGAACAGGAGTCAGGTATATTGCTCAATCAGTGTTTCAAGTCTTAATGCCTAAATGCATATTTTGAGTACATAACAATAATTTACTTTCTTTTCTCAATACGTTATTTGAAGTCCATAAAAATAGTTAACTGAAGCAACAAAATAGCTTTATCCCTGTGCAAAGCGGAAAAGAAAGGCAATCTGGTTTGGGTGACTCCTGAAGTGATACCACCCTTGCTGATAATGTGATCTTCATTCCAGAAAAACTGTTCAAAAACTGACAACTAATTTTTTTTCTTTAGGAAAAGTGAATTCTGGAGGTATTAGAACCTTTGTCATTAATATGGCAACTTTGTCAAAAGATACTTAAGTTTACATTTAGAAAGAAACCAAAAAACAAAGCTCCCAAAATGAAGGGGGGAGGGGGGGGAGATTTTGATGGAAACAAACCAAAGAATTTATTTTTATTCTTTCAAAATTGTTAATAGAAAAATATTAAGTCCAAACCCACCAAAGCTCGCTCTCTGGAGTAAAAAACCCATAAATTCTCTGTGTCTTGGCTTCAACTAAAACACAAATAATGATGGAGAATTTGTGTTATTCTGTATCCATCTTGAGCTACATGGATGGAACTGGATTTGTGCGGATGCAAGGAGGTACTCACCAGCATATGTATTCTGCTCACATAAGATGCATACAGACCTGGTATTTTGGTTTACTCCTGACACCTAGAATAATAGCTCACATCTTCTGCCAGAGATGACTGTAAATGAGTGTTTAAGAGACTCAACTTCGTCATTGATTCCAAAGGCTTTTTTTTGCCACTCAGTCTCCTCCACCAAACTCAAACTGCTCTCCAATTTCTGCCCCTTTTCATTTTGTTTTGCAACAGAAATACATCATCCAGTGTACGCTTCTGAATTTATAAAATACACACTAGGTAGTCAGGTTTTCAGCAGTAGCATAGCTCTGGGGAATTTTGAAGCACTTTACAATTTCTGCAGTAGTACAATATGCTGTGGAGTTGAAAGTGTTACCTTTCTTTTTATTTGTTTCCTTTGTAATCATAATATCAGCTAAAATCAGCAATACACTAATGCAGGCAATTATCAGAATGATTAAACAGAGAAATCTAGGAGATGGATAGGGAGACATGACCTCCCGGTAACGAGAGGCACATTCTGCTTGTCATTTGGCATTTGTCCATAACTGTTATGTCCTGGACGTAGCAGTGTTTCGATTTCCCAAAACTTTCCCCCTTCGCCCCAGCAGCAGCTCCTTCTGCCTTTTTTTGCCAGCTGAGTTGGAAGCACATTTCAGGATATGTGTGTTTGCTCTCCCAGGTGATGGGTTGGTGTGTGTTACTTCTCTCAGCGCAGAAGTAGCGTCAGCAGCCCAAGGAGCAGAGGGCTCCTGTCCTCCTGGGCTTTGTTTGTCTCTGTTCCTCCTGTAGCACTGACAGGCAGGGGTGAACATGACACATGACCCTAGTGCAGGTGCGATAGCTTTTACCTTGGTGGATGGCCGGTCACTTTTGGCAAAGAATTCCTTCTTCTTGCCTTTATGGAAGAGTTTGGCTTCCTTGTCTTATTTATTTCTTCTGTTTCAGCCTCTGAATTTGTGGCTCTGTAAAGAACAGGAGTCCTGTTATATTCTAATCACGGGCTGACTGCTCTTTTCCCACTTTTTACATGGTTTTCCTGCTTGAGGAACCAACACAGGAACTTGTATTCTTGTTCTTTGGGGAACAAGGGCTTGTGGGCTCCTTGTAAATCACAATTCTGTGCCCTTTTACTGATTGCAAGCTCAGTCATCACTTCACAGGCCACGCAAGTAAGTCTCAAAGCTAATTTTTGGTGTTAAAGCAGGGAGACCTCTATTTTAAGGCAGCTCATCTGAAGAATCCCCTATGAGCAGATATGGTTTATGAAAAAGGGGCCAGCCATGTATGGAAAGGGGAACTGAGATGATCATAGCCATGTAAGCTCTTTCCCTCAGACCTCATGGCAGTATTCCACGTGGCCATGCTTCTCTTCAGCAGTTTCTCCTTTCTTTACTCTTTATTTTTGTTTCATAGTTCATGAGTTCATCCTTTTCTTCTTAGGCCTCAGAGCATCCTATTTCATCTCCCCATTTTGGTGTGCTGCGAAAAGGACTTAATATAAATGAGGATCAGGCAGCCCTTCTCTCTCTCTCTTGCAGGCCAATGTATTGATACGTTTGCTAGCAGAAACCTCTTTGAAATCACAAAGCTGGCAGCTGACAAGGTAATGGGTCCCTTCCAAAAGAATGAAGTTTGTTACCTTTAATATTAACCAGTGATTCATTAGGTGCTTTTCAAAATCGAGACGGTACTGAATCAAAAAGTGGGGGCAGAGAAGGGTTGGATCTAGAAAAATAAATAGTCTTAGAAATTGTTTATTACCAACTGTTTTAGTAATCTGTCCTGTTGCTGCCTAATAAGTAGAATGAAACTGGTAGAAGTTCACCCGTATTTTCAGAGAACAGCACGACGAGGTTTTAAGAATATACATACTTCTGAAAAACATGCAAAGCATGAAATGTCGGATCCTTTCCTGATGTTGTGAAAACTTCACTGACTGCACCAAAGCCAGGTCTTTACCCTAAATGTCAGAATACTGCTTTGAATTTGTGTGGCATTGGATCAGTCCTTATAAATCTCTATAAATTCTGGGTACAGAGTTCTTACAGAAACCATTTGTAATTAATATTTTGTGCATTCGTTTACACTCAAGATACAAACCTTGGGGAAAAAAAGTCTGTGGTATTATTATACCCTTGTCCTAGTTTTAAATGAGTGCCAGTTTTTATGTTGGTGTGTACAGCATGTTTAACAGAACTTTTACAGGTTACATTTCTAGAGATAGAATTTCATCTCCAGACGTTGGCCTTGAGTTTGCTCTGACTTGTAAGAGGATTTCTTCTGACTGCTGCATGTTGAAGATTTGAAACTTGGCATCCGAAGCCTGTAATTTTCCTTATGAATATTAATTCTGTAGTAACAGTTCTCAGTCTGTGCTGCTTACAGAGGACAGTTTTGGTTTATTTTACTCCTTAAGCTTTTTTTCCCCTCCAGCTGGAAAAAAAGAAATGGGTTGGATAACTAATTTGCAGCAAGATTTTCTTTTCCTTTTTTTACAAGAAGAAGGTAAAGGGTCATCTGTGTTTCCTGAGTATTCTTTGGTCTTACACAGCTTTTCAATCTACAGATTCTAGAAGAGGCTAGTAATGGGAGGATGGTTTAATAGCAAATTCTTACATGTCTTTATTTCAGCTATTATCCCAAACAGCACAAGGGATAGCAAATCTCTACAGAAATGGGTAACTCTCAAAGCCTTTCACAGCAGGATTGTCTTGGCAGAGGAAAGGTCATGGTTACAGGTTTTGAGAAAGAGTTCCTGAAAAGCTCTCTTTTCTTCCAAAAGTCTGGATTTTCCTTTCATCTTGTATCACTGTTCAAATACACTGAAGATCATCACTGTTCTGAAGAAAATCCTGAATAGGAGGTGTGTCCAAGCAGAATAGCTATCATTCATTCAAGTTCATGACACAGCAGGTTCTGCAAACCAGAGAAGCTGATAAATTCATTGTGCACAGCTAGCCAGAAACTGAAATTGCTGTTTCTTTGGAAATGCTGACATTTCAAGGAGGAAAATGCAATTTGTAATAAGAACAAGATACTAAAAATGTGACTTCTGCTCTAAAATGAAAATAGTCTAAAAGCATACTTGCGGAATCAAAACATTTTAAATTGGTAGAGTTCAGAAGTTTTATTTGACTTAAATACTTCAAGTCATTTTGTTTCAGTTCCATATTTGAGAAAAACTTTCAACGTAATCAAAAGCATGAATAGATAAATGGTATTAAAAAGGAAATCTAACCACATAATACACAATATGTACAAAATAAATATGCAGTACATACAAACACATAAATACATATTTATATACACTGTGCAGTCGTGTTTTCTAAAATGCTGTCTTTAAACTGTCACCAATGCCATCTTTTTTTTTCATGTAAGTTTTAATATTATCATATAATCATAGAATCACTGAATCATAGAATCATAGAATCACAGAATCATAGAATGGTTTGGGTTGGAAGGGACCTTAAAGACCATGTAGTTCCAACCCCCCTGCCATGGGCAGGGACACCTTCCACTAAATCAGGTTGCTCAAAGCCTCATCCAACCTGGCCTTGAACAATTCCAGGGAGGGGGCATCTACCACCTCTCTGGGCAACCTGTTCCAGTGCCTCACCACCCTCACAGTAAAGAATTTCTTCCTTATATCTAGTCTAAATCTACCCTCTTTCAGTTTAAAACTGTTACCCCTGGTCCTATCACTACATTTCCTGATAAAAGTCCCTCCTCATCTTTCCTGTAGGCCCTCTTTAAGTACTGGAAGGCTGCTGTAAGATCTCCCTGGAGCCTTCTCTTCTCTAGGCTAAACAACCTCAGCTCTCTCAGCCTGTCCTCATATGGGAGGTGCTCCAGCCCTCTGACCATCTTCGTGGCCCTCCTCCGGACCCACTCAAGCAGGTCCGTGTCTTTCTTATGCGGGGGGCCCCAGAGCTGAAAACAGTACTCCAGGTGGGGTCTCACGAGAGTGGAGTAGAGGGGGAGAATCACCTCCCTCGACCTTGTGCCCACGCTTCTTTTGATGCAGCCCAGGACGTGATTGGCTTTCTGGGCTGCGAGCGCACATTGCCAGCTCATATTGTTTTTCATCCACCAATACCCTCAGGTCCTTCTCCGCAGGGGCATACCACTGGGCTCTACCTGTACGAATGAAGAAAATGGTTTGAGAACTGTGACAAAAAAGTTTCAGACTCTGAGACTGGATGGTGTAGCACAACTCGGGGGCATACCACTAACTGCTCTTGCCCTCCATAACAGCAACTGTATGTAAACAAACAGCCTTTGGTTTCAAACCATACTTTCTGGCCCAGGCCAAAACTGTTTCTACAGCTTTACCAATCATTCAACAGTATGGACAGTCAAGGGACAGTACTTTGGCCTATGCTTCAATTCTTTTTAGTTTGCTCATACAGATGTGGCCATAGAGACTATTCTAGGAGAGAAGGGCCCAAATCTCCTTCCTGAAGATATGATTTTAGAAAGAACAAACAGGTCTTGCAACAGAAAAGCTGGGGAAGAATTATCTGAAGTCTGTCAAGAAGAGGACATGTGTGGAAGACCAGTGAAGCCTCAAGGCCCGACTCTGAGCTCATCCACATGACTCAGGATAAATATTAATGAAATTCTTGGGATTGATCTGACAATAAAGAAGTGTGAGATAGCCACAGACAGCACCTGGCCAGCGATCCAGAAGTAGATTCCCAGCCAAAACACTGAAAAAAAAAGCTTCCAGACTAACTGCATATTCATCCACCTTCCAGACTTTAAGTCAACTTTTGTAAAATTTACTCCTTCAACCAATATTTAATCATGGAGCAGTCTTGTTCTTTTCAGAGCCTATCTATATCATGTATTAAAGCTACATGATCAGGTTTTTAAGGGTATGTATTAAAGCTACATGATCAGGTTTTTAGCTCCATTGTAATAATATATACAGCAATTTTGTGACATACCCATTATCACATATATACAGCATTCAACTGATGATGATTTATGCCTCCCACTGCTGCTGTCAACCAGTTATGACAAGTGTCTTTGCCTTACTCTTCAGGTTTATAGCATCGCAACCTTACTGAAGATCCTCCTGTTAAGTTGACAATGGTAGGGGAGAAGGCACCAGCTGTATCCCATCTGATGGAAACCCTTATAACAACGCTGCCCTGGCATTACCTAAACCTCTGCAATTTTCCAAAGCAGTAGCCTCTTTTGTTTTTTAAACCAGAGCAGAATTGTTCCAAGCATGAAGACTGCAGGACTGCCAAATGTATGCAGAGATGTTATCAGTGTAGATTTTCTTAAAAAGTCATATAGGAGCTCAAGTAACCGGAATGTTCTTTCAGGATTGGTTTATACAGTATAGCACATAAAGAATTCAGTGACAGATCAGATTCGCCCTTACTATAATTTGTATGGAGATCATTAAGTGCAAAGTCTCTGTTAATGCAACATTGTGACTGAAAGAGCATGTGTAGAAACATCACTCAATTTCTACATCAACTTTTCTTTCACTTGCATTCACAGTTGGGTTTTCCTCTCACTTGCACCAGCATGTCTCTGGGGTTGGTCCAGTGATGAGGCAGTCCAAAGCGGATATGCAGCAGTGACAGATATCTTTGTCACAATTTTTTCCTGTGTATTCAATGGCTGACATCAAAACCAAGCACTTGGCCATATGTAGAAACTGATGTGGAAGTTCAGCCCTGCCCAGCTGGCAAGCAGGGCAGATAGGGGTGTGGTATTGTGATACAATATGCAAATATTGCTGGTACATATTTTTATGGTGAAAGATATTTTCTTATATGGCACAGAAAGCAAATGTGGTCCAAGTAGCTAGTGTAAGTAAAGGGATGGAATGAAAGAGAAGGAGGAAGGAAAAAGATGAAGAGAACAGCAGTAACGAATAGTAATAAATGGGTCTGTGATCAGATTCCAGTAATACTTTGTATCCTCTTAAATAAATGTTATTGTAAATGCTAAGACTCAAATTCTTTTCTTCTCCTTTCCTCACTTAAGGCATATAAGAGCCACAGTTGAGAGCATAGTCACTTTGGATTCTATGTGCAGTCTAAGGTACTTTAGCCACTCAACAAGACGATCTTTCTCTCTCTGGACTATATAGAGTATTTAGGATATGTGAGTGCCTGAAGTTACAGATGGGAGGAATCTGCCCAATATGTTTAAGTATGGAGTCTGTGTCTCACTCTGAGAGGCTGGAGAACATATCCTGTGCAGTATTTTGCTTTTTCATTTGAAGCAGTGGGCATTCAGCACCTTAGGGATGGAGCTACATTGAAAACACAGCAGTGGGTTGGATATATTCTATATTCATCCACACCCACGTTGTTTAGAGTTCTTCCTTGCCTTAAGGATTCCCCCACTTGTGTTTAGGAAGGTGTAACTACACTTCTGTAGTGACACATTTCTTTGATGTTTATTGTCCTTTCAAAAAGAGTTTTCAAATAGAGGCAAATACAGTGGTTTGATTTTTGTATCAATCACTATTGCATTGTGACCCTACTGAAACAGAAAGCTGCTCCAGTGGAGTCAGAGAATTGAAGGTGGCCTGCTGGAATAGCATTGCTTCCTAGGGTTTGGAGAGGATCCAGGCTGGTGGTGCATGCATAAAACCACACAAGTACCTGCACAGAACTAATGCACCAGACACAGAGGATTTCTAGCTCAGAGCAGGAGTAAAGACATTTTGAAGTAAGGAGAAATGGAGAATGTAGCTGAAAGAGAAAGAGACCTTCCCAGCAGGCTACTAGCAACATCAGAGATATGTTGAGGACTCTACGGAAGCAATGTACCTGCCACAGGCTTAGTTTATAACCAACAGGTTAGGCAGGAGGATTGATGGGGCAGAAGAAAGTATTAGTTAGCCAGACAGCTGCAACCATTAAGCTTGATCTTGAACATAGAATAGGTCACAGAGTTTATCTGAACCCTTTTCTGGTTTAGCCTGAACCTGTCTTCTAGAAAAAAAAAAAAAAGGAAAAAAATCTGCCTTGATTTTAAAATCTTTGTCAACAACTGTTCAGTTGTCCCAAAGACTAATCATCATCACAATTTGAAATGTGCACCCTGCTTGAGTTCTGAGTTTGTTGAACTTCAGCTTCCAGCCATTGGCTCCTGTTACTCCACCTTCTGCTAGATTCTAATCAAGCCTCCTTCAAGCTTCTTTTCGAGAAATGAAATAGATTTTGCTCCTCTCATGCTTCACGGTACGGGACAATTTCCAATCATTTAATCATGCGGGCACTCTTCTCAAACTACTACTGGTTTTGCCTTTGAACTGCAAGTATTACAACCACTCACGGTATACTACATATACTACATAGTATAGCCATTTCCACACTAGAGTCCAAAACAGTAGTAATAAAGCCTCTGTGCTCTCACTTTGCATTCCCCAATTTACAGTCTTCAGTCTAAATCACCTTTGCTTACTGCATTATTCTGAGATCTCACATTCACCTGATTGCCCACCAAATCTTTTCTAGAGCCTCTGTCCCCAGAAGAGAAGCCTGTATCCACTCTTTAAAAGATATTTCATTTAATGTTTTGTCTTAGATGTACCAGTTCCACTTCTGCTGTGATTGGAAAACAGGAGAGATATTGTTACATTTTCCCATCATACCCGGAGACACCTGTTCTGTTTCAGTAAGCAGTTCTTCTTATGAGCCATGACAAATTCATTTTCTGGCTTCCTAGTTTCTTTGGGGGAAAAAGAAGGCCATGGAGCAGCATTCTTTGAAATAGCAGTCAAGCCTCCCACAACAGTCAAGGGTGGAGCACTTTAGTCACACAGGGATTTCAACTTTTGAAGTACATATGCTAAAGAGTAGCATGCTTCAGAAAAGTTTTGGGAAAGTGACTGCAAATTCCTCATCTCCCTCCTCATCTCACTCCTCCTCCATCCCCCTGATTCTGTTCAAAGTCACCAGACTAAGAGCTCTGATCTGTTCCACTAATACTGAGACTAGTTAAGGTGTGTTCCTTAGTCTATCATTAGCAAAGGACTATCCAACTTCCTCAAAAAAAAAAAAAAAAAAATCCAAAGATTAACTAACAGTTTGGAAAAAACTCTACGGACCATCTCGTGAGGTGTGGCCACAATCGTTCATATTTACGAACAGAAAGTGGGTTACGCTTTGAATATTACCCCTTTTCTCCCCCATTTTGCACATTTCCTTCTTTGAAAGCAAAGAAATCTGTGTATGTGTCATATAATGATTTGTTATTGAATGCCATTATCTGGCAGATCAACTTCAGCAAGAGCTAACTGGTGGGTTATCAGCTGCCGGTTGAGCAACATGGTCATAGGACTCAATCACTGCTTTAACGGTTCAGGGGCTTTCTACATCCTCTCTTCCTGGAAGCAGATTTTGGGTCTGCTGTATTCCTTTTCAGAGTACGGAAGAGAGAACAAAATTTGAGGGGGTATATTTAAGTCACTGATGAAAAACACTGACCAGAACATTTACAATATGCTATTTTCACATCTTCCTAAGTTCTTTTTTTCTCCTACCCCAGGAAGGCGGTGTTTCTTAATGAAGCAAACACGGGGCCATGTCTCAGTAAAAGAGCACCAAAACAGCTCCATTAACAGCAGTTAACTACAATGATTTAGCCCATCTGGAGATTTCATCCATAATGACGTGTTTGAGTATTTCAGCGCAAACCATTTCGCTGAGAGTTGGTGTATATTTGTGTCTGGACACGTGTGCATCCATTAGAGTGTATAGATGTGTACAGGTGCGTGCGTGTGTGTGTGCGTGCGCGCTAGCGTCTGAAAAACAAGTAGAGTAAAATATGTTACCGTCATATGTGGATAACTGAACTGGCTAAGTAGATTTCCTTCAAACTTATGTCCCCAAATTAACTATGAGCAAAAACCACAAGTATTAAAACTGTCAGCACAAAGGTAATTTAGACGAGAGAAAGTTATAAGCTACTGCAAATTAAAGCGTGGAATGAGAGTACCTCTCCTGTGAGAGAAGTCCAATTTCACATGGCTTTGGCACTGAATTTTTCAGGGAGAAATTACCTTCAGAACTGACTTCAAATATTAAAAAAAAAAAAAAGTGTAGATAATAAATACAAATGCTGATAATAATTAAAATCAGAACAAACTTCAATAATTTAGTTTTTAATCATGTTAAAAGTAGAATCTGTCAAGGAAACAGCTGGGAAGAATGTTAACTAGAAACCACATTTACAAGGTTGGCCTTTAATCACGGATCACATTGAATCAATTACTGTTATAGTTAACTAGATATTTGTAAATCCAGAGGCAATTTTGGTTCATGGGTGAATGGAGTGCACTCCATGAATAAGTTACCTTCATTTTTATTTTATATATTTGAAATACAGCAGAATCATCACATTTATCATGAGATTTGGTGTTTTTTCTTAATGTACCAGCTTCTGAACACATTTATTTTTTTAAACTGTACTGAATATTAATGCTATGTTTAATTATAATCCATAAATCCTAAGCAGTACTGATTATTCATGCAAAATTGCTATGAAGAAATATTCATTGGTTTGATTATTTTCTGCTTCTCTTATTTGTGTTTTGTCATTCTTGGTGTTGCCAAAACACAGTTTTGTTATTTTTCTTTTGACAATGAATGTGTGTTATTAACCCATGATAAGAATGCAGCGGATAAGGAGGGAATTCTGTTGTTTTAGCAGTACTTTTAAATAGTGAAATAGCCTCGCGGGCTAAACTGCCCAGTGTCGAGGCATTGTAAAATTGTGGGTAGAGCTCACTATACGTGTATACTTCTTTTCTTAAGTTTGTATGGCATTTGATCCAAAGTCTGGTGAATCAGTGCAGACTTTTCCACTGACTTCCACTGAATTTTGGTTCATGGTCACATTGCTAGTAATGTGATCTTCCAGCACTCATGGAGAACGTGATTTATAACTGAAGATCAGCCCCAGTTTAGGACTTCCTGCCCTGTCATCTGACCTTCCACAGCCAATGATGGAAAAAGACATGGCAAAACAGAGCACTGAACGGTGAATATTGGACATGCGGTTCTTCTCTATGGTCTCTGTTTGCACAGTTTGCTCTCCCTGTGTGAGTCTTATTTACTTACTGACAGTCAACACGGCTTTCATGTACCATGTCCCCTTGGAATACCGAACAAAAGACTTTGTGTCAGGCTCCAGGTGGAGGCTACAGACCTTCCCTCTACCTAATGATCTACACGATCTATCCATCCATACATCCAAGATGAGCTGTCAGTTACAGCTAATAGTATTCAGCTGCACATCACTGATCTTCATCAGCAGAGTGCATTATCTGCAGCCAAGTGTCTTTTGTGTTTACTGGGAATACACACCCCGTCACTCAGTCCTGGAGCTTCTTCTTTTTCCCTTGCCTTTCCATTTTCCCTTTACCTTTCCATTTTAACTTTTTAATTAATTGTTAATTTGATGGCCTTGAAACAGACCTATCCAGGCATGGTGGTAAACAGAATGAAATCTGGGGGAGAAAGAGTGGGTAACACCAGTTACACACCACTCTCAGAGTCTGGCTATTATCAGTGTCTTTAGCAGTGAGCTTTTATGAATAACAAGTTTGAAAAGGCATGCTTTAGCAGTGAACTTTTATGAATAACAAGTTTGAAAAGGCATCAAGAAATACCATACATTGGGACTAGGTTTGTTGAGGTTCTGTACGCACTTGAGCTAAGCAGAAACGAAAGATCTGAGCCCATGATGGCACTTATGATTAGAAGAGCTAGGAAGATGTAATATAAAAATACAAATGCCAAGTACATATATGTCGTAATAAATAAACATTGTGATTTCCCACTGGTTTGGGAAACTACCTTTTGTAGGTCATTTACCAATGTCTTAACATAGTTCAGATTGCTGTAGTCATTTTTTGCTTTAAGATTTCCCTGAATGTTTTTAGGCATGTTGATACCTCAGTTTAAAGCATTAGTCAGTACCTAATGCCAACGAGCATGTAGCATTTATTACATAAAGCCCTTGGTTGCTCATTTGAAAGGAGCTTTTATAAAGTATTGGAATGAATAGATTCTTCTGATTATTCTTAAATTTGTGAAATACATGAATAATTAATAAACATTTCTCTACAAACCAAGGCCATGAGATGCCGAATTCACAGCATCTGCCCAAGGGTCCCTCACACTATACTGGCTTTTCAACCTTCTGTGTCTGTTCTGTTCCCAGTCTCTCACTGGACTCTTTAGCGTGTGCCTCTTCTTGAACACCTTTGAGAGTACTCCCGCAAAAAATGTGGAAAAATCACCAGAAGGACCCCTGTTTTCTGGGGAAAAGTATTTGGTATCTTGGCTTTCTCCCTTCCTGCTCCATCCTGCTGAGGGCTCCTAACAGGGGTGAGAGGACATGGTGAGCATTGGTGCAGGATCCACAAGTCTCCCATTGTGTGACTAGTTTCCATCTTGTACTCAGGCAATTAAAAGAACAGGTACCTGCTCATTGCCTTTTTTTTTCACATCTGTCTGATCACACCTCTGTGTGCTCTCTAGTCTTCCAAAATCAAGGTGAACAGGTCCCATGAAGCAGCTACCTGATAAGGTCTAGACATCCTGCTGAGGGCTCCTAACAGGGGTGAGAGGACATGGTGAGCATTGGTGCAGGATCCACAAGTCTCCCATTGTGTGACTAGTTTCCATCTTGTACTCAGGCAATTAAAAGAACAGGTACCTGCTCATTGCCTTTTTTTTTTCACATCTGTCTGATCACACCTCTGTGTGCTCTCTAGTCTTCCAAAATCAAGGTGAACAGGTCCCATGAAGCAGCTACCTGATAAGGTCTAGAGATAACTTCTTGTTACAGGGCTGGAAGAAGAGAACGTTATGTTTCAGGGGTAATGGCAAAAATGCCTTTTTTGTTTCTTCTGTTGAGGGTGGCAAGGTAAATGTAAAGGTGAAAGAAAAATGGAACTACCATGCCCCAGTTGAAATGCATTCATTTATGCTGTTTGCTTTCTGTCTCATCTGTTCAACCAATAAATTACATGGGGGAGAATTGCCTTCCAAAAGGTCGACATGGGGCATAAGGTTCCCTTTTGTCTGCACACTGCATTGCTTTCAGGCCCACGGTGCCTATCTGCAACTGCTCTTTGCAGTTAGGCTGGTGTATGAGGGGAATGGGGAAAGCTGGACTTCAGTAGTTGGCTACACCAACTCAAACCTGGAATATCTCCTCTGACATCGGTGGAAGACTTTGTCTTTAAAGCAGTGGAGAGCAGAATTTATCTTGATGCCTCACCGCCTGTTATGCACCACTGCATAAACCCTCTAGAGATACTTCTCTATGGCTCATGAATGTCTATATGGGAGGAGGATTAAGGGGAAGGATGAATGAGACTGTATTTGCAAACAGCTGTGAAAAACAAAAAAGCTTTCTTTGTAGCCTCTATTTTACTTTCTATGAGGCAGTGCTCAGTGCTTGTAGTACAAAAGATCTCGTGCTCTGGAAGGCTAATAGCACTGTTTAGGCTTATTTGAGTCAATTCCTGTCTAAGACAAGTCCCCTTTCCTGTGCTAGAACTTGTTAGCATTTAGCAAAGAAGGAAGAAATGCCAGCTAGGCGCTAATAGCCTTCATTAGCAATTAATTATAAGTAACAATTATGAATCTAAATCAGCATCAGAAACTAATGAATTCATCCTTGTCATGAATGAAAATGACTAATGAATATGGTCTGTACATAGCTAAACAATGCAAAGTAACTGTAACTTGGCAAGCAAAAGAATGGATATGGCGAGATCCTGGGTCTGACCCTGCTTCCACTGAAGTTAATCAAAAGGTTCCTGATATCCTTCAGTAAGAGAAAGTGTGGCAGTGTCTTCTGTCATGGAAGAAAGAGATAATGTTTTTTTTATAGCTTTGACCCAGTCTTTTGTGACAGATAAAAGACAAAGAAAGGGATATTTATTCAGGGAATGCTGACAAAGAACTGAGTTGAGACTACCAGAAATGTCTAAGAGGTTTAGATGCTAGACTCTAGACACCAGACTTTAGACACTATTAAAAGCAGCATTACAGAGACCAAAAGTGAAACATTCACATGATCAATAAGCTGTCAATGCTTAAGGTAGTAATTAAGGGATACCTGTAAAAGATCAATACCCATTTGTTGGGAAAGCAAGTACTGGGCATTTACATGGGTCTTTCTATAGCTGTATTCATTTTAGTTATTGATTTCTGACTATTTTTTAAAGAGATAGTATAATAATAACATAATCAGTTATTAATGTTTTGATACCATGGCACATCTCAGAAGACAGAATCAGGAAGAACAGATTTTCTCCTTCCTAACATTTTACCAATTAGCAAAATAGGTATCATCCTATTCCTGTTTTGCTATTGATCTGAAGGGATTATGTGGGAAGAGACCTGGCCTAGGGAATTAAAATTCTCTCCCTACTTGTGAGGGGGTGAAAATATCTTTCCTTTCATGTTTCTTTCATTTGTCATTTTATGCTGTGCACCTGCAGTTTGTAGGGAAGTAAGACCAGTGGGAAATCGTAGTCATGAGTTAGCATCATATGCCAGGTCTGTTGTCAAGATACCATACAAAAGATCACGGCCTTCTAGTGAATAAAATGTATAGCTATCCTCGGTGCTGTCTAACCGCTGTGTTTCTACTGGATCAATTTTAGAGGCAATCTTAAAGTTTTATCATGGAGCTGAAAGATAACACAATGGGAGAAGTAACACTGATGGCGTTTTGAGGTAGGACTATTTGCCTGCAATTGATCTCAGCTAGTTGCAAAACTGCTACCAGAACTCTGCTGCACCATGTCCCTGGGGCCAGCAGGTGAAAATCAGCATAACTCAAATTTAAATCCATCAGACCATAGTGATTTGCACTGGCCAGCCACAGAGTAAAGCCTAAGCCACCCATGTTGTTAACTGAAAATACACAAGCACAGTACTAACTACGTGGTAAAATAGAGGTAGGAATGGGCAGGTGCTGATGCAGTTCAGTATTTATTTAATCCTTTTGCTCTGAGATAAACAGCTTTTATTCAGACATAATCACCTTTGATCGACACATACGTTTTCAATTCCATTTGAATTTCAGGAGCAGACCCACTCTAGGTTGGTGGAACCTCAGTCAAGTTCAGCACGGTTCCCACTTTTCCTTGTCTGTGGCAGGATTCAGCTTAGAAACCCACAGGACCCTGACCTTGGAAGCTTTATCTTCTGTGGGACAAAAGCAGTCTTCTAGGGATGCAGGCACTAGGCTAGCTAGCCCTCCTTTCCCATTTCTTTCCCTGAATTATTGGGGTGTTCCTTCTATTCTTGATTTTCATGGGAAATGCTCTCTCTCGTTGTTACTGCTTCCATAGCAAAGTCCATGTGGCATGCCATTACAGCGCACGGTCTTGGCCCCGAGCTGCCCCTACACCAAGGTTAGTCAAAGATTAAGGGAAGCTGAGAGAAAAGAATGAGGATTTGGGTTTAGGTAAAAGCCAACTTGATTTAGGGAAGCGAGCAGAATTAGGGCTGCAAGGAGGATATAAATGTGGATTGGGTGGAAGCTTTGCAGACAAACTCAGAAAGTTTGTACTGTACGTAAGAATGATGTGAAAGAAAACACAGAGGTGATAATATGCCCTCTGCTTTAATTATACAAATACTATATACTTGGACTACAAATTGTGTGAAACTCTTCTGTCTCTCATAAAGCAGAAACTCATGAGCTTTCAGTGTTTCAGTTCATCCCATCTCCAGAACTGGCTGATCTCCCGTTATGCACCATGACCAAACACCTCTCTGGCTGTCCTGACAACATCTCCACCACTTTCCCTTTATTTTCTGGCATCCTGGTGCCTGTATGAAGGGAAAAGCTGCTCTTGAATATTGTGGCAGGGTTATTACAGGATCCTGAGCTTCCACAGAGCAGGTCTCTTTGCCTCTTTATCCTATCCTCCACAACCCTGACAGTTAATGCTTCCTGGATTCTTTTCTGCTCTCTTATTTTCACTCCTCCTGGTTTTTAGAAGACCTGACCCACATTGCTCTATCAAAAAAAACCCTTCCAAATGTCTTCTGAAGTAGTGGTACTCTTTGCTTTTGTTTTCCTCGGCTCCAAATTTTGAGTTTTTCCTCTATTTGTTGAAGGGGAATCTATTAACCATAGCTTTTTTTTTTTTTTTAATTACTGTATTTTATTCCAATGATTTGTTTAGGTGACATCTTAATAGTTAGTAATTTGTTCTCAGTGAGTTCTAATGCTGGATTTATTGTAAAATGTGTGGTGGGAACAATTAAACATTTAAAATTGCAAACATACATCATTTTCTACATATTTTACATCAGGTAATGCCTGCAATTTTCCTTGGAAAAAAAAGCATTTTCTGCATCAAGGACACTAATCCAGAACTTTGAAGGAGCAGGAAATTTATCAAGGATGCAAGACTCTGAAACAGTCAACCCCTTTTCAAGGCAAATCAGCCCAGTGAAAGCCAAATGCTTACTTTTTATCTCAAGTTAATCCATTGATCACTGTAGACTTTTAACCCACAACCCCACTCTGCATTAGAGATTGTGTATAAAATTCCTTCAAAATATGGATGAAAAAAGCCCTGACATCAAACTGAGTCTCTGCTCTTAAATCTGTATGGGTAGCACAGAGGGATTACATTCATTTACACATACTGTAACTGGTGTTCTTGAAGGACTAAGTTACCTTTTGCTGGGCATTACAGTCACAGGGGTTGTGTTGCGTTTCTCTGGGATCACCAACATTTTAAAACTTTTGCTGTGGCTTTTAGCATGCTGGAAGCATATTAACAACCCATAATATTATCCTACCGTCTGTAAGTTTTGAACTGAAGAGACAGACTTAATTTCCTATATGTGCCAAGGATAGAAAGTTTGGATGGTTTCTTTTTGCCTTCACAATCTCAACACCTTTTTTGTTTCATACAAAATATGAAAAACTAATTTCACAGAATTAACTTGAAAATCCTTTTCTGAATAATTCATTCTGGAACATCTGGCTGACTCATAGAGGTTTTGCTGCTGCAAGAAACTTTCAAGCCTAAATTGCTCTGAACATATCTGCATTTCCTTTGATTATTAATACGATGGACAGGTTTCACACTGGTTTGTGCCAACATAAAGTAGCTGTGTAAATGAAATTTACTCTGAATGTGCCTAATGTTGTGTGTACTACAAGTTTTCTTCTACTGAAAGCTTTATTTTCACTGTCATTGAACTCAGAGAGGGGGGACCAATTTTGTTCTTATGACTAAAGCAGCTGGCTTGACTTACCATCGTCCTCATTAGGCCATTTGCAAACCTCTTTTTAACATTTCTTGAAGTTAAAATGTTTGTTTCTTGTCTGATATAGTACAGGTATTTCATAATTCTTGTGCAGAAGCAGAACAAATTTATGGTTTAAGTCAATTAAGCAGAGAAAATTAAGAGATGTTAAAAGTACAGTTTGATATAATTTGATAAGCAAATCAATTTACCATGTGAAGAGGTATCTCCCCAGATCCATGCTCTGAAATTGTCTTAAATAGTCTTTAAAAATACCTGCTGAGAAGCACCCAAACCAGCTTACTACATGTGCTGGTTTTGGCTGGGATAGAGTTAATTTTCTTCACAGTAGCTAGTATGGGGCTGTGTTTTGGATTTGTGCTGGAAACAGTGTTGATAACACAGGGATGTTTTCGTTACTGCTGAGCAGTGCTTACACAGAGTCAAGGCCTCTTCTGCTCCTCACCCCACCAGTGGGTAGGCTGGGGGTGCACAAGGAGTTGTGCTGGGACAGCTGACCCCAACTGACCAAAGGGATATTCCACATGTGACGTCATGCTCAGCATATAAAGCTGGGGGAAGAAGAAGGAAGGGGGGGACGTTCGGAGTGATGGCGTTTGTCTTCCCAAGTAACCGTTACACGTGATGGAGCCCTGCTTTCCTGGAGATGGCTGAACACCTGCCTGCCCATGGGAAGCAGTGAATGAATTCCTGGTTTTGCTTTGCTTGTGCACGGCTTTTGCTTTACCTATTAAACTGTCTTTATCTCAACCCACGAGTTTTCTCACTTTTACTCTCCCGATTCTCTCCCCCATCGCACAGAGAGGAGTGAGTGAGCAGCTGTGCGGTGCTTAGCTGCCGGCTAGGGTTAAACTACAACAGTCTTTTTTGGCACCCAGCATGGGGCTTGAAGGGTTCGAGATAATGACAGATTTGACTGGAATGTGCTAGATCAAATTTATAGCTGTTACTGCTGTTTAGCTATTAATCGGCAGGCTCCAGTGCTTGCCATGGGACTTGCTTGCTGGGTCCAGGGAGCTGGGTAGCTGTTGGAGGAACTCGAGTGCCCTTTGCGACATGAGCTGGGCTGCACAAGGGCTGCTGGGAATACTGGGGAGGCCCAGGAGGAGCTTCTGGTTTTCTCCCACCTTGAGCAATCTGCAGGCCAGGCAGCATGCAGGATCCTACCCCAGCCCTGGCCAGTCCCCAACGTGCTCCTCCCTCCTGCCCTCCAAAGGCATTCGTGCCCACTCAGGGTGCTCTGCTTGCTCACGGTCCTATGCAAGGGCAGAGGCTGAGCCTGGATATCTCTGCTTTTCACAGCAATTGCAGTTACCAAGTTTGTGTAATTAACAGCTAAGTTAGGTCTTGACTACTCATAGCCTTCAGGTCCAGCTTCTGCAGAAGCCCTTCCTGGAGCAAGCTCTGCCTCTCAGCTGGAAGGAACAAAAGGGAATCTCATGAACAGACCAGACAACGGGACTAAACTGAGCCTCAGTGACTGATGGGGAGTGAGTAAAATAGACTACAAGAATGATTCTGAAGGCATGGGCATAAAGACTTTCATTAAAGCTATGCCAGTTTCCTTTTTTGTAATTGCAAAATGCAGCAGCTTGATACTGAGTCAAACTAAGCAAGACACTCCCACCTTGAAAATCTGAAACCTTGAAAAGGCTAGGCCCTACAAAAAGTCATCCGGAAAGCACAGGGGTGCTGGGTAAGGTAGGAAGTGGGAGAAGTCTCTAACAATGAGCCAGGAGGTGAAATGACCTGCTGGAGGCAGTGGGAGCTGCCCCTTCCCTTGTACGGAGCCAAAAAAAATCCAAATCCAGCCTGTAGCCAACATATCCTGCTCTTCTGCATGGCTGTGTGTTCTTCTGAAACACTAGCTGTAACACAAAAGTGCAATTCTCAGCCTGGAAAATAGACACCAGCAACTGTTCTTATTTGTGAGCAGTTGCATAAATATGTTTATAGAGAGAAATAGGTCAGAGGAGATGCAGCCTATAAAACTTTAGAAGCCATATTACAGAAATCATTGTGCAAAGCACTACCTAGACTTCAGAAAATGATCATGAAATTGCAAAAATCCTCATTAAACCGAAATATTATCCCAATAAAGAGCTTCTTATATCAGACATGCTTTCGAGAGTACTGATAAACACTGAAAGCAAGGAGCTGCAGGAAGAAGAGTTTGAAGTAAGTGTGATTTAAGTGCTACCTATTACTGATACAAAATTTGACAAGTTTGAGCAAGAAATGTAAAATGACCCAACTTCACAGCATCTTGAGAGTTATCTTAGACCGAGGCTAACAAGAAATAGCCTGAGCACCACCAACTATACAAAAGGCATTGGGATTATGGAGATGAAATAGCTCCATGTGATGGGATTTTTTATTAGAAAAAAGATTGTCACAATAGGATATCATAAAAGGTCAGTAATGTGGTGCAAAATCCACACGGGATGTTGAATAGAGCGGAGCTCATGGTATCTGGTGCTGGTCACAGAAAGAAGCCTTAACAGAAGTCCGTCCAGGCACAAACAGCACTGCTGGAGATAAGGTACCCAAGTGTGAAATCTATGGTACATTCAGGGAAAGCATGTCAGAGAGCTAGTGACACCACATTTAATTCCTGATTACCCCGAGGCCATGGATGGCACAGTCTGAATTAAAAACTTCGTATCTTGAATACTTGAATCCATAGTAAGGGAGTCTAGCAACATGCTTTACATCACTTGTTTCTGAGCTAATCAGTTTCAGAAGTGAGAGGGAAAAGGAAAAAAAATTTTACCTTCATCTCTTGAGCTAAATAAACTAAAGGTAAGCAGCCCTGAAATCATGGCACAAGAGCCTTGTGCCAGGCAGTGGGAACAAAGGACGTGAATGACAAACACTCACACGCTGGAAGTGGAAGAGTGTTGAATTTCAGCCAGCAGATATCAGCACCACATATTGAGGATGGAGCTTGTCATGTCCACTTCAAGGCTAATGGAAGGACACTGAAACAAAACCAAGAGGAGGTTGCAATCCCTTTCCTGTAAGGAAACAGAAAATTTAGCGGCACTCCTGGTGTCACACATTTACTGGCCGGACAGGAGCCAGCCATACTGAAGAAACAATGTGCTTGCTTCTGGAAAGGGGAGCTGACTGCAAGTTAGCAAGTGCACAGTTAGAGACATAATGCATTTCAGACCGCTTGCACTGAGATCATCTCAACGGCTGTAGTGCAAACCTGAGCATGATTTTACCGGGGGTCTTAGTGTGTGGCTTCATGTGACTCAGTCCTGGTGCTCAGCCTGTCCCTGCTGGCACAGCATGTGCTTAGCAGCATGGAAAATGAAGGATGACTAGCTAACACCAGCGTTACACAGTTTTTAACTGAGCTCGGGAAGAGTCCCTGAGCAATTGCAGGTAAGGCTACACAGACAATCACTTCTGTGGTAGCACAGGTTTCAGTAACGCTCCCTGGCCCCCACACTGCACACCACTGTTGCACTGGTTGCAGGTGCAGCTCTGGGGAGTGTTGGCGTGATCCAGACTGGGAACTGTTCTGCTTTTTCTTCTTTGGAATTCAGTTGCTCCCTTCAATGGCAATGGAAACAATGGAACCACGGAAAATAGCAGTGGGGAAATGTCATTCTGAAAGTATCTTCTAGCTGGTCAGAGCGCTAAAGACAAAATCACTATACCTCCAAAATGGAGAGTATCTGTGAGTTTCAAGAAATTAAAACATGACCTAACTTTGTTATGCCGTTCAGTTTTATAGATATATAGCTCTGACAGAAAAAAAGATCTGATTTTTTCTTTTGTATTATTCTTTTTTGAACTGATAAACCTTCTTGTACAGACACTGTTGTATTGGTATTAAGGTTATCGTTTGCTAGTTTCTTTTTCTGCTTTTTCCACATGGAAATATTTGCTCTGATGCAAGGCAACTTTTGTATCATTGTACCTATGCCCATCCTAGAGAAACTGAACTATTTCCATTATGCTGGTACACACACATTGTCTGGAACTAACCAAGGCCCTGATCACTACTGTAGATATTCATATTCTTTTAAATTCATTTTTGAGAACTCGAATTCCTATTTTTATCCTTCTTTTTCGTTATATTAGGCAGTTTAGGGTGGGCAAACTCAAAGAGAATCCCTAATCATCTCCTGTGTGAAGCACAACAGCATTTGTGAATTCAGTTTTGCAGCAAGAGCAGAGGTATGAGAATCCCTAATCAGGTTAATGAGGTGCTAGAGACAGAGAAAATATTTCTAAAAACAACAACAAAGTCCCCTCCACAAGGATAATGATGTAAATGTCAGAAGTTTCAAGCAAGTAGTCATGATGACGGATGACACACTGCTCAAGTAACTGGAAGTGCTTGCAGTGCTATCTAAATAATCATTTTCCAGCATTGATATGTACTGCATCAGTAAAAGTTAAGAAGAAACGTAGACAGATCTGACAAGGATCTGGAGTGCAGAGCAGCCTGACTATGCAGTCCTCATTACGTTGTTTTATTCTAAGATTTTGGTATGTGATGCATTTTGCCTCTTGTTTTGATACTGTAGTTCAAAATGCCTCTTCTGCTCCCTCCCTACACCTAGAAAGGAGGAAGATACAAACAACAAACTTTCAAATAAGTAATTCTATTGTCATTCCCACAAATATGAGTGGTAATTTAGGAAATTACAGGGGTTTGTTGAAAATAACTTCTTTAATATCACTGCAAGTGCTCTTGTGTTGCAAGGTACTATCCACGGTGCAAATTATATTTGGAGAAATGTGCCATGGAGTAGAGGCCAACAAGACAGGTCATTCAGTGTCACTCTATATATTTATTTTAAAGTAATATTTGGCAGTACTCAGATAATTACGTTATTTTAGCAGGTCTATCTGAAAAAAATTCCCCCTTCATTTCAGATTAATTTCATCAGTCGTCTTTTCTCTTTTACTTGCCTTTTGAAAATATATGGTATCTGAACAATTTTGAAGTGCTATAGAACTTGGTTATGGTTTTTCTGACTTCTTTTCCTAAGTATTTCAAACTGACTCCTTGACTACTGGGCTGC